>NW_011494644.1:6357446-6364653 GCF_000754665.1 Bison bison bison
AACAGGTTCAAGAAAAAACAAAAATAAACAAATGGGACCTAATTAAGGAAAAATGGTACTGATGAACCTGTCTGCAGGGCAGCAGTGGAGATGCAGACAGAGAACAGACTTGTGGTCACAGGGGGGGAAAGAAAGAGAGGGACAAACTGAAAGAGAGGGACAAACTGAAAGAGTAACGTTGAAACATGTACCTTATATACATTACCACGTGTAAGATAGATAGATAGCCAATGGGAATTTGCTGCATCATGGAGGGACCTCAAGGCTGGTGCTCAGTGACAACCTAGAGGGGTGGGATGGGGTGGGAAGTGGGAGTTGGGAGGGAGGTTCAAGAGGGAAGGGATATATGTATATCTGTGGCTGATTCATGTTGATGTATGGCAGAAACTAACACAATATTGTAAAGCAATTATCCTCCAATTAAAAATAATAAATTTATTTACAAAAAGAAGAAAAAATGAGTCTGGGTTAGACCTGTTCCTGCTTGAGTGTGTGTGTTCCCAGGAGAGTCTCTATCAGCAGCAGAAGACTGGCCAGGGAAACTTCCATTTCCTGGACATCTTCACATAAGGCTTTCAAATGCTGCTGACTCACATTGACGTTTATTGAGAACTTACTATGTTCCTGGCATGGTTCTAAGTGTTTTACTTTGGCCACCTGATGCGAAGAGCTGACTCATTTGAAAAGACCCTGATGCTGGGAAAGATTGAGGGCGGGAGGAGAAGGGGACGACAGAGGATGAGATGGTTGGATGGCATCACCGACTGAGTGGACATGAGTTTGAGTGAACTCCGGGAGTTGGTGATGGACAGGGAGGCCTGACGTGCTGTGGTCCATGGGGTTGCAGAGAGTTGGACATGACTGAGTGACTGAACTCAACTGAACTGAACCCTTTTAATCTTCACAACAGCCCAGTGAGGCTACTACTTTATTATTCCTATTTTATGCTGAGAAAACTAGGCACAAAGTTAAAGAGTTGTTTCCAAAGTTACAGGTTCAAACATAGATTTGAGTTCAGGACTGCATAAAAGGGATGGAGAGATGATGATGGTGACGGTGATGACAATGACAGCTAATATCTGAGGGCTTGCCGTGAGCTGGAGATTTCAGACTTCATCCCTTTGAATCATCATCCTTATTATCACCTCCATTCATCAGTGAGGAAACAGGCTTAGGAAGGGTAAAGAGTTTTCCTGAGAACTGCAGAGCCCAGATTGAATTCAAGAGCTCAGTTGGTAAAGAATCTGCCTGCAATGCAGGAGACCCCAGTTTGATTCCTGGGTCAGGAAGATCTGCTGGAGAAGGGATAGGCTACCCTCTCCAGTATTCTTGGACTTCCCTTGTGGCTCAGCTAGTAAAGGATCTGCCTGCAATGTGAGAGACCTGGGTTTGATCCCTGGTTTGGGAAGATCCCCTGGAGAAGGGAAAGGCTACCCACTCCAGTATTCTGGCCTGGAGAATTCCATGGACTGTATATATATAGTCCATGGGGTTGCAGAGAGTTGAGAGACTTTCACTTTCTGTCTGAGTCAGATTCTGAGTTCCCAGTCACCAAGGTGAAGGGCTTGGGTGGGAGAGAGCCTTTGGGTGAGTGGAGGGCTCTGGCAGAGGGAGGGGGAACCGTGGTCAGGCAGGCTCTGGGGTGCTTGAAGATGATCTAGCTTATCCTTCAGAGCTAGGAAAGCTTGTTTGCCATAGCAGTGGGTGAAACTGGCAAAATCTGATGGACGAGAAAACTTCTTTGTGGGAAAAAATGTTTTCAGTAAATTGTTTTTGACCAGTGAAGGAGTTAGCACATGGGTAGATTTTTAGCTGTGGCCCTGAATAAGGAATTCAGAAAGTGGCTTTAGGTCTGAGGTCTCTTGATGGTCATGTGACCACAGTCAGCTGATTTCTTTGTGTGTGAGTTGCTGGGCTGGGAGGACAGGCTGAGAAGCATGAAGTCCTGGTGTCATTTGGAAGGAAGGGTTCACATACAGCAGACATGTCTGTGGGATGATAATACTTCCCTGAAGAGCTGTGCTCGTTTATCGAGGCCCTGAGCTGAATGCTTCACATATGATTGCATTTAAAGTCTGCAGCACCCGAGGAGATGGGTCTCATTTTCCCTCCATGAAGAAACTGAATTCCCTGGGAGTCCAGTGGTTAGGACTCCATGCTTTCACTGCAGGGGGCACAGGTTTGATCCCTGGTCAGGGAACTGAGATCCTGCAAGCCACGCAGTATTCCCTCCACACCCCAAAAATAAAGGAATGGAGATTCAGGGATATTAACTTGCCCAGGTCTTTTTTTTTTTTTTTTAGTATTTATTTATTTGGCTGTGTCTGGTCTTAGTTGTGGCATGTGGGATCTCTCTAGCTGTGGTGCATGGGCTTAGTTGCCCCGTGGCATGTAGGATCTTAGTTGCCCGACCAGGGATTGAACTTGCATCCCCTGCACTGCAAGGTGAATTCTTAACCACTGGACCACCAGGGAAGTTCCTGCCCCAGGTCTTGAAACTAAGAAGAATTTGAAGAGGATGACAAACCCAGGCCATCTGTTCTGAAGCTTGTGGTTCAGGGATTCTGCCAGGGCCCTTGATCAGCCTTTGGCTAGGGCATTGTGACATATCATGGTGTGGTTTATGTGAATGAAAAACATTGCCTTCCATATTGGCAAACAAAGGATGCTGCAGCCATCAAGCCATCAGGATGGAGATAAAGGAGCTGCTGCCAAGCTCTCAGCCACTGCATGTGGGAGCCCAGGTTATGAATTGAGTTTTGAGGAAGTGGAAGCGGGTGAAGCAGAGTGTCAGTGAAGGGGGAGGAGAAGCAGGAGAGAGAAGGGACACTTGGCCAAGAAATAGTAGTTGAAGGATCAGGAACATTAAGCTTGAAGAAGAGAAACTTTGGAGGGGCAGAGAGAAGGTAGAATGTTGAAAGGAGAGAGAAAACTCCAGGGTTCAAAGAGAGCAGGACTCCTCTTAACGTGTTGAGGTTTACAGTGCTAAGTGCTGGCGAGAGCATGGTGAAGTAACAGCGGACCAAGGAAGGCCTCCTTCCGGGAGACGGCGAAACCATTTGGTGTCATTTCAGGGGGGCTTCAAAGAGCTCTGGTACCACGGTCCTTTATGTCTCAGTGTAGAAAAGAATTCAGCGAGGGACAGAGTGATAGATAAGAAGCGACATATTAGAATGGGACACTTGTGAGGTTTACAAGCAAGAGGTTGAGAAATGTGGCACCCCAAGAACTTAGCCTACAGTTTCATAATCAAAGGAAAAGTGGGGAGGAAGAAAAGAACTTGTTTGTCTTTCTTTCTTTCTTCTTTTTTTTAAATATCCTGGGACAGTGCCCTGTATCTTCTGACACCCTCTCTTGACTCCTGATTGTCTGTGGCCCCTTACCCAGTGTGAGGTTTTTATTTATTTAATTTTTTTTAGCTGTGCTGGGTCTCCGTTTCTGCTTAGGCTTTTCTCAAGTTGCAGCGAGCGGGGCCTACTCTGTAGCTGTGGTGCGCGGGCTTCTCATTGCCGAGGCTTCTCTTGCAGAGCACTGGCTCTAGGAGCCTGGGTTTCAGTCGTTGCAGCTTATGGATCAATAGTTGTGGCTCGAGGGCTCTAGAGTGCTGGCTCAGTAGTTGTGGTGCACAGGCTTGGTTGCCCTGAGGCATGGGGATCTTCCAGGAACCCAGGGATCGAACCTGCGTCTCCTGCATTAGCAGGCAGATTCTTAACCATTGAGCCATCAGGGAAGCCCCTTGTTTGTCTTGAGTGGACGTCATACTTCCATCATCAGCTCCTCCTCCCGGTTGAGCAGGGCAGTTTTCTTGTCCCTACACTGTCGAGCTAAGTCCACAAATTATTGTTTTTTATGCATGCAGAGAGGGTGTCCTAGGGATCGCTAACTCACTGAGCTCACCGGGCAGGTTGTGGATCTCATACCACCATTATTTTATTGTTTGGGCACATGTCCCATGCTTCTGTTGCACCATTTTGTTGCTAAGCAAGCCTGCTTTCTTGAGTAATCATTAAGTTACAGGGATCTTCCATATTTTTCTACCTACAATCCCATACTGGGATTTGGGCTTCCCTAGTGGCTCAGATGGTAGGGAATCTACCTGCAGTGCAGGAAACCCGGGTTTGACTACTTAATTACCTACTTTGTCCCTTTATTCTGTCCCTATCAATGAGAGGGGAGAGCACAGGTGGAATTAAAAACGAAGGGAAAATGGGCGGGAAATAAAATAATTTTAAAGCCAGTTGGGGCTTCCCAGGTGATGCTACTGGTAAAGAACCCACCTGCCAATGCAGGAGACAGACATGGGTTCAATCCCTGGGTTCGGAAGATTCCCTGGAGGAGGGCATGGCAACCCACTCCAATATTCTCACCTGAAGAATCCCCGTGGACAGAAGAGCCTGGCGGGCTACAGTCCATAGGGTCGCAAGGAGCTGGAGTTGGACATGACTGAAGTGACTTAGCACACACATGCATGCACAAGGCCAGTTGAGGGATTCTTCTTGCTGGTCTCTACTTGCTTTGTGAAGTAGGAACAGAGGATTAGACAGATCTGGATTCAGATCCTGTGAGCCCTGGCAAATTTCTTATCCTTGACTTCTTGGTCACTTTGAAACAAGGGTAAATGATAAGGGACAGTACCTTCTATAAAGATTTGTGACAATCACATGTAATAATGTCTGTGTGAGGAGAGCCTCATTTTGGCACATTGAACAATAAAAGGGGTATGAATCATTGTCAGCTATTGAGGGATTTCTCATTTGGGTACTTGATGAAGAGGGATATCATAAAGAGCAGCAGAGAATTCAAGAAGAGGAGAAAGCTTAGGGGTAAAGATAGTGAATTCTACATGGGCTGTATTGAGTTTGAGATGCCTGTAGTATCTCCAGGTATAGATGTCCAAAAGGTAATTGGGAATAATGAGAAGTCAGAGATGACAGTAAATATTTGGGAGTTTTTAGTACAAGGCTGTTTTTTTTTTTTTTCAAAATACCTAGAGCATATTATCGGTGGTACACAAAGATTTTAGTTGTGTGTAACACTAAATAGAAATACACACACACATATATTTCCGCCTCTTCAATTCTCTTTTTAATTCTTCTGGTTGTTAAGGAGAATTTCTCACTGTGGTGCTATCATGTCTTAGACACTTTTCTAATGCATGCTAATTTCTCTTTTAAATAAAAAGAATGAGGCAACCTCAGGCTCAGAGATATGTGGCTGCTAGGATTAGTAATTATAATTTTCATTGTGTTTTTTGTGCTTGTCTTATATTTAGAGCTAATGTTACTAGTTTTCCAATTCTGTTGGTTGTTTCAGATAGTACGCTTTGAATGTTCATAGGAGAACATTTAACAAGTTATTTGGAGGTAGGTGATTTGAGGGTTACTCAGAGGCTTAACAGGGTCGTGAAAGACTGGGGATTCTCCCAGTTATTTGATCCACCATCCTCCAAGTGTCATCAGTATCTGCCTTCTTGGTCCCAGGAAGACTGTGATAAGTACTAAGAGTCATGTCCTCACAGGCCAGCATACAAAACCAGAAGGAAGGGTACCCAGGACAAAGGATTTGTCTTCAAGGACCTCATGTCATGCCTTGGAACATGGCAGCTATCTTTGACCATGAAGGGCAAGGCTGGCATGCTGTGAGTGATAGTGTAAAAAAATAGAGAGGAATTGTGTCTTTCATGATGTCATTGAGCCACTGAATTAATTAACCTTGATAGAGCCCTGATAGAATCCTTATACAGCCCTATTTGTAGAAATTTGGTCTTGTTAGACCATTAATTCACTTATTGCTTAAGCCATTTCAAGATGGGTTTTCTGTAACCTGCAGCTGAATGCCTTGTATCTCAGAGAATTTCAGAATATTGCCCTAACCTAATAGGAACTATTCCTCCCTTCTTTTCCTTGGCTGATTGTATTTTCTCTTGAGAGTGGGTCATATTTTCCTGGTTTTTCACGTGTTGCATAATTTCAGAATGTATCCTGGACATTGTGAGTGTTACATTGTGGGGACTCTGGATTCTGTTGTATTTCTCTGAGGAACGTTGATGCTTTCATCTTTGTAAGCTGTTGACTTGGACAGTAAACTATCTCTTGGACACCAGCTAAATGTCAGTCCTGCTTTTTATTTTATCTTGGGGCTTCTTTAAGGCTACCCTATGTGTGCATGGTTCGAGAGTCAGTCAGACACTTAGAGTTTATACAGGATGTGTGTGCTTGTTAAGTTGCTTTAGTTGTGTCCGACTCTTTGTGACCTTATGGACTGTAACCTGCCAGGATCCTCTGTCCATGGGATTCTGCAGGCAAGAATACGGAAGTGAGTTGCCATGCCCTCCTCCAGGGGATATTCCTGACCCAGGGATCAAACCTGCATCTCTTACACTGCAGGCAGATTCTTTACCGCTAAGCCATGGGGGAAACCCTTAAACAGGTATACCTCATTTCACTGTGCTTCGAAGGTACTGTAGTTTTGTATTTTGTTTTTACAAATTGAAGGTTTTCAGCAAGTCTATTGACACCATGTTTTTCAAAAGCATTTGCTCACTTTGTGTCCCCAGGTCATGTTTTGGTAATTCACATTATATTTCAAATGTTTTCATTTTCGTTATATTTGTTATGGTGATCTGTGATCAGTCATCTTTGATGTTACTACTGTAATTGTGTTGGTATTTTTTAGCAATAAAGTATTTTAAAATTGAGGTATGTACATTGTTTCTATAGACACAGTGCTAGTGCACACTTGATATACACTACAGTATAGTGTAAATGTAACTTTAATCTGCACTGGGAAACCAAAAAAAATGGGTGATTCACTTTATTGGAACATTTGCTTTAGTGTGGTGGTCTAGAATCAAGCCTCAGTGTCTCTGAGGTCTGCCTGTACTCAGGAGTTGAGGCTTCTCTCTGAGCTTGCTCTATTCCTGGATTCCCTCCACACTTTCCAGTAGCTGTGGTTGACCTGAAATCTGTCCTCTGGCTCTGCAAGTCAGGAAGATTTAAGGTTTTATGTTGGAGTCTTAGCTGCCATTTGGTACTGACTGAAGCCTGTTCTCAGGGTAAAAGCTGCAAAATGGCTATTCTGTTCTTTCAAATTTCAGCTCCCTCCCTCTAGAATCTGCCTTCTAATGTTCATTCTTCAGTACATTCAGGTAAAAAAAGAAAAAAAAATTTTTGTCCAGAGTTAAACTTGTTATTTGTAGGAAATGGGA
>NW_011494644.1:6364753-6364911 GCF_000754665.1 Bison bison bison
GTCTCTGTCTTTTATCTGGGCAGGCCTCAGCCTCTCCTATTATATTTCATCTCAGTGTCTGTCCACAGGGGACAAACTCCAGCTGCTCAGCCTGGGGCCCATCTATCTCCTGCCTCAAAACTTAACATTTTTGCCAATCTGAAGGGAGAAAAAGTGGC
>NW_011494644.1:6365011-6369330 GCF_000754665.1 Bison bison bison
AACTTGTTATTTGTAGGAAATTTGGGTTCAATTGGAGTTTGTTCGACTGTACCAGAAACAAAAGCCTTTTTTCTTTCTAACATATGAGAAAATGGATGCCCAGAGAGGTTAAGCCACTTCCTCAACATCACAGAACTGGTGAGTAAGTGTCAGGGTTAGGCCCAGACCCGGGCTGCTGCACCCTGTGTCCAAGCTCCGTCCCAGGGATCTGGCTGCAGACTTGTGCCTCGGAATAGTCCGCCAGTTTGGGCTTAGTTTCATTTTGGCATGACAGGTGTCCGCCCTGTGAGTGGAGCTGCCGTAGCCACAAAGCTGAGCTGAGCAGTTTCTTGGCAGCCTTGGGACAGTTTTCTCCTCTTTCAGTCAGGATCTCTGGATGGGCTCCTTGAAAAACTTGGAATCGGCAGGCAGTGTTGTAGGCAGAGTCTCGGATAGAAACTTAGCAGTGCCAATAAGATGCCTCCTTATTATTTTGTTGGCAATTATTTTACCAAAGTAAGCTAGTAGTAAGTTGTGGTTAGAAGAGAGGAAGTTCAGAGTTCAGTAAGTTTTTTTTTTTTTTCAAACATAAAAGAGGAAGTGACTGTTCTTATTTTGTACCAGTCTTGTCACTAATGGATATGGATTAAAATCTTAGCTAAGCTGAGGTCAAGCTTTGAACATTTGTTTTAAGAGTCTCCTTTGTAGAGCCACTGGCAGGATGTTTCTAACTTTTAAACAACCCAGAAGAATCCATGTGAAATCTTGTGACTTTATGTCCTTTACTGTTACTGTAGGGATGAAAAAAGCCCCCTCCAAAATGGTCATTTCCAGTTCTCTTTCTTAACCTTTCTCTCTGCTCAGTGATCTGTATCACCCTCAGGCACTATGCTTCAGGCTTCTTGCTATATTTCTGGAAGTAGCTCCACCTTCAAGATTTAAAAAGAAGCCTTATTGAGCACCTACTGTATGCCAGATTGGGGATACAGTGGTGAACAAGACAAGGGATTCCCTGGTGATCTGATGGTTAGGACTCTGCGTCTGCCATAGCGGGGGGCAGGTTAGATCCCTGGTTGGGGAACTTAAGATCCCACACGCCGCTCAGTGTGTCCAACCAAACTGAACCAAAAAACCCCTAAAAACTGTGGTGAACAAGACTGAAAAAGTCCTTGCTCCTCATGTAACTTACATTTTCCTTGTTTGTAAACAAGCAAGGAGAAAAAGAGATCATTACACTATATTATGATAAGCGCTGGGAAAGAGAAAAACAGATTTCTTAAAGCAGAGACCTATTTTGGGGTGCTGGGATCAAACGGGAAACAAAAGAGAGACCCTTCTTTTCCATTTCCCCACCCTTTAGGCCCTTTAGTGGAGATAGGATAGTTCTCATCCCATGAAATCTTATAATGCAAGAAACTGTGGATGAACGTGCTGCTGCTGCTGCTTTTTTTTTAGCCATGCAGCACGTGGAGTCTTGGTCCCTGACCAGGGATTGAAGTCATGCTCCCTGCAGTGGAGTCTTAACCAGTGGACCACCAGGGAAGCCCCTGCATGTGCTGCTGGAGCTGGTTCCTGTGTCTCAACTGATGCCTCTGGGATGGTTGGTTACTCCCTTCCATTGTCGTAGGTCTTACCCTTCACACTTGGCACCCCTTCGTGCTAGATAGAGCTGAGTGAAGGTTCTGGAATAGTAGACATAAGCCCAGAATATGGAAAGCTCTGGATGTCATGCTAAGAATCTACCTTTTAAACTTGGTCTTTGAACAAAAAAATTAATTTATTTAATTGGAGGCTAATTACTTTACACTATTGTAGTGGTTTTTGCCATCCATAAACTTGTCTCGACTCTGCATCCCCCTCTTTCAGGGTTCAGAACCTTTGCCTCACCGGATTGCCTCCAGGCTCTGTGGATTCCTTTTGAATTCTATCCCTTTCTCTTATTCTCCATTCCTAAAGCATCCATCCCATCCGCTTTTCTTTTTCACACCTGAGTATAAGTAGATAAGAGCAGCAGTTGTTAACTCTATTGATTGTAAAGTGCCTGTATTAAAAATGTTAATTATCACTCCTGGGAAGGGATTAAGCCTGTAGGCCTTCGGCAATTAGAAGAGCACAAAACCAGGTGTGCCTTGGCCTCCTGTTTCTCAGAGTAAAGAGAAAGCGTCGGGGGAGACAGAAGTGTCAGTCATGTGGTAATAATTATGGCTGTATTTATCCCCATAAGCATAGCTCTTCTGTCAATTATGGAATCAACCAGACTTTGTGACCCACCATGGGTGATGCAGTGAGATCGTCCTGCTGTGTTAAAGGAAAACATTAAATTCATAAGAAATGCTTAAGTGTCTGCCTGCCAATGCAGGAGACGCGTGTTCCATCCCTGGGTCGGGAAGATCCCCTGGAAAAGGAAATGGCAACCCACTCCAGTATTCTTGCCTGGGAAATCCCATGGACAGAGGAGCCTGGTGGGCTACAGTCCAAGGGGTCGCAAAAGAGTTGGACATGACTGAGTGAGTAAACAACAACAATAACACCTCATTAAGATCAATTAACTATCATAAGACATGGTATTAAAGATCTTTTTGGCATTTTTGACATCCCAGTCTAGGTACTCTCTCCCTTTCCCAGAGGTTGCATAATTGGTGTCTCTTTTTAGAACCTTTTCTCTGTTCGTATTTGTGTCCATACTGATTATGTGATACTCTGTGTGTGTGTCTTTCTAAATGGTGTCATATATCAACTCATCATCCTGGAACTTGATTTTTCACGTCGCAGAGTCTTGAAGAGCAGTCTCTGTTGTTACGCTTTTAACTAGGTTCTCCCTAGTATTCTGTTCCCATTTTTTATGGCTAAACTGTGTTTTGCAATGTTCAGATTCTTTTAGGGGTGGTGTTGTGGCAGGAAGGGGGACCCTTTCCAGCACCTGAGAGTGGGCTCTTGTGTAACACTTGGAAATGAATTGTCCGAGGAGACACTTGCTTACAAAGCAGGAGACTTTATTGGGAAGGGGTACCCGGCTGAAGAGCAGGAGGGTAAGGGACCCCCGGAGGACTTGCAACCCTGCAAGCCACTGTGCTGCGTGGCTTGCAGGCTCAGGTTTTATGGTAGTGAGATTAGTTTCTGGATTGTCTCTGGCCAATTGTTCTGACTCAGGGTCCTTCCTGGTGGCATGCGCATCGCTTGGCCAAGATGGATTCCAGTGAGGAGGATTCTGGAAGGTTGGTGGGACATACAGACTGGCATCTCCTCTCTCCTTTTGATTTTCCCCAAATTCTTCCAGTTCAGATCACATCAGATCAGATCAGTCGCTCAGTCGTGTCCGACTCTTTGCGACCCCATGAATCGCAGCACGCCAGGCCTCTCTGTCCATCACCAACTCCCGGAGTTCACCCAGACTCATGTGACTCCATCGAGTCAGTGATGCCATCCAGCCATCTCATCCTCTGTCGTCCCCTTCTCCTCCTGCCCCCAATCCCTCCCAGCATCAAAGTCTTCTCCAGTGAGTCAACTCTTCACATGAGGTGGCCAAAGTACTGGAGTTTCAGCTTCAGCATCATTCCTTCCAAAGAAATCCCAGGGCTGATCTCCTTCAGAATGGACTGGTTGGATCTCCTTGCAATCCAAGGGACTCTCAAGAGTCTTCTCCAACACCACAGTTCAAAAGCATCAATTCTTCGGTGCTCAGCCTTCTTCACAGTCCAACTCTCACATCCATACATGACCACAGGAAAAACCATAGCCTTGACTAGACAGACCTTTGTTGGCAAAGTAATGTCTCTGCTTTTGAATATGCTATCTAGGTTGGTCATAAGTTTCCTTCCAAGGAGTAAGCGTCTTTTAATTTCATGGCTGCAGTCACCATCTGCAGTGATTTTGGAGCCCAAAAAAATAAAGTCTGACACTGTTTCCACTGTTTCCCCATCTATTTCCCATGAAGTGATGGGACCGGATGCCATGATCTTCATTTTCTGAATGTTGAGCTTTAAGCCAACTTTTTCACTCTCCACTTTCACTTTCATCAAGAGGCTTTTTAGTTCCTCTTCACTTTTGGCCATAAGGGTGGTTTCATCTGCATATCTCAGGTTATTGATATTTCTCCTGGCAATCTTGATTCCAGCTTGTGCTTTTTCCAGTCCAGCGTTTCTCATGATGTACTCTGCATATAAGTTAAATAAGTAGGGTGACAATATACAGCCTTGACGTACTCCTTTTCCTATTTGGAACCAGTCTGTTGTTCCATGTCCAGTTCTAACTGTTGCTTCCTGACCTGCATACAAATTTCTTAAGAGGCAGGTCAGGTGGTCTGGTATTCCTATCTCTTTCAGAATTTTCCACATTTTATT
>NW_011494644.1:6369604-6370682 GCF_000754665.1 Bison bison bison
CTTGGGCATAGTCAATAAAGCAGAAATAGATGTTTTTCTGGAACTCTCTTGCTTTTTCCATGATCCAGCGGATGTTGGCAATTTGATCTCTGGTTCCTCTGCCTTTTCTAAAACCAGCTTGAACATCCGGAAGTTCACAGTTCACATATTGCTGAAGCCTGGCTTGGAGAATTTTGAGCATTACTTTACTAGTGTGTGAGATGAGTACAATTGTGTGGTAGTTCGAGCATTCTTTGGCATTGCCTTTCTTTGGGATTGGAATGAAAACTGACCTTTTCCAGTCCTGTGGCCACTGCTGAGTTTTCCAAATTTGCTGGCATATTGAGTGCAGCACTTTCACAGTATCATCTTTCAATATTTGAAATAGCTCCACTGGAATTCCATCACCTCCACTAGCTTTGTTCGTAGTGATGCTTTCTAAGGCCCACTTGACTTCCCATTCCAGGATGTTTGGCTCTAGGTCAGTGATCACACCATCGTGATTATCTGGGTCGTGAAGATCTTTTTTGTACAGTTCTTCTGTGTATTCTTGCCATCTCTTCTTAATATCTTCTGCTTCTGTTAGGTCCATACCATTTCTGTCTTTATCGAGCCCATCTTTGCATGAAATGTTCCCTTGGTATCTCTAATTTTCTTGAAGAGATCTCTAGTCTTTCCCATTCTGTTGTTTTCCTCTATTTCTTTGCATTGATCGCTGAAGAATGCTTTCTTATCTCTTCTTGCTATTCTTTGGAACTCTGCATTCACATGCTTACATCTTTCCTTTTCTCCTTTGCTTTTCGCTTTTCTTCTTTTCACAGCTATTTGTAAGGCCTCCCCAGACAGCCATTGTGCTTTTTTGCATTTCTTTTCCATGGGGATGGTCTTGATCCCTGTCTCCTGTTCAGTGTCACGAACCTCATTCCATAGTTCATCAGGCACTCTATCTATCAGATTTAGGCCCTTAAATTTATTTCTCACTTCCACTGTATAATCATAAAGGATTTGATTTAGGTCATACCTGAATGGTCTAGTGGTTTTCCCTACTTTCTTCAATTTAAGTCTGAATTTGGCAATAAGGAGTTCACGATCTGAGCCA
>NW_011494644.1:6370782-6372417 GCF_000754665.1 Bison bison bison
GTATATAGAGTCTTCTCTTGTGTTGTTGGAAGAGGGTGTTTATTATGACCAGTGCATTTTCTTGGCAAAACTCTATTGGCAAAACAGGACCTCCTGTTGTTAAGATAACTCAGGCCAGTGGTTACTATGGTGCCTGGCCAGGGCGGGCAGTGTCAGCGTTTCCCCTGACAGTGTCTGTTATACACGGTACTACAGTCAGCATCCCTGTTCATGTCTACACACATGCGCGTGTTTCTCTAGTTCCTGAGAAGTCAATGGCATGGGGTGTTCACGATTCAGATTTTAACAGACGTCCTCCAAAGTGACTGGTGTTACTCCCCCAAGCAATGTGTGTTTCTCTTTCACTATGTCTTCCTTAAATCGTAACGTGGTCAGGCTGATCTCGGGTGGCCTTGGCCTTCTGTGGCTTGAAGCAGGATTTTGGTTCCTGGCCAGAAACTGAAGTCAGGCAGTGGCAGTAAGAACACTGAATCCTAGCCACTAGATTAGTGGCCAGTGGCAAGGCCCTGGCTCTTCGCGTTGTAGACATTAATTCCCACAAAGAAAGTAGTGAAACAAAGAGTTTATTAGGAGGAAAAAGAATATGTGTGAATAGGCACACACAGGTGAGCTCAGAAAGAGGGACTTGAACACTTGTGGTAGATTAAATGACTTATATGGAGCATGTCTTCTGGATTTCCTTTGATCAGTCATCTTGCTTTGTCTGGTTATGAGTCTGTATTTGGTTTAATTCAGGATCCTGCTGTGTGTGCACATACATCTCTTAGCCAAGATGGATTCTAGCAAATAGGCTAGAATGACTTAGCATCACTCCCTTTTTGACCTCCACGGAATCTCTCTGTACATGTATAGTCTTGGAAGGTCTCCTTGACCTCGAGAATGAGAAATATGTGGTCTCTGTCTTTTATCTGGGCAGGCCTCAGCCTCTCCTATTATATTTCATCTCAGTGTCTGTCCACAGGGGACAAACTCCAGCTGCTCAGCCTGGGGGCCGTCTATCTCCTGCCTCAAAACTTTAACATTTTTGCCAATCTGAAGGGAGAAAAAGTGGCATTTAATTTTAATAGGCATTTTCTTGATTACTAATGAGGTTTCTTTTTATGTATTTCTTTGACAGTTGCATTTCGTCTTCTGTAAATGCTCCCCTTTCACATTTTCTTGTTACTTTGTAGGTATTTTTTACTTCAGTCTACTAAACACCAGTCATTCACTCATGTTGACTGAAAGAAAATGCAGATCTTAAGAGCTGTGAGGGCTTCCCTGGTGGCTTGCTGGCGGGGAGTCTGTCTACCAATGCAGGAAACATAGGTTCAATCCCTGATCTGGGAGGATCCCACATCCTGTGGAGCGGCTAAGCCTGTGCATCCCAACTACCGAGTCCACACTCTAGAGCCTGGGGGCTGCAACTACAGAGCCCCTGCGCCCCAACTGCAGAAGCCTGAGCACCCTAAAACCAGTGCTCCACAGCAAGAAGCCAGTGCAATGAGAAGCCTGGGCGGTATAACTACAGAGTAGCCAGCCCACACTCACTGCAGCTGGAGAGAAGCCCAGTGTAGCAGTGGAGACCCAGCGCAGCCAACAAACAAAAACAGATACCAGTCAGCAGCATTAAAAAACAAAAGGAGTTGTGAGTTT
>NW_011494644.1:6372517-6377301 GCF_000754665.1 Bison bison bison
TTTTACTCAGGGAGCTTACTGAGGACTTTAGCCTGGGAGACAGTGTCTAGGCAGCTCTGAGGGACCAGCTCTGCAGAGATGGGGGAGAAGCCAGATATGTATGATATTTGACCGAGGAGTGTATGTGTCATGCATACATCTCAGTAAAAGATTACTGTAGTCACAAGGAACAGATATCCCAAGTTAATAATTTTAATGCTTTACTACTTATGGGCAGATGCAAGATTCTGGATTCATGAAAATTTTCCTGAGATACATATTTGACTATCAGAGGGGCCTGTGTTCCCAAGTCTGTCCTGTCTCTCATTGGAATTCCCCTCTGGGTGCTCTGCTGGTCAGCAGCGGCAGTGGCTGGTGACTCCATCCTTGCGGAGCCGGTTGGTGAGCCACAGTCTTTGTTTTACACAGCATTCTTTGTCTGTGTTTGTGCCCGTCTGTTTTCATCAAATCCTGAGTCCTGTGTCACTCTAATATCTGAAATGACAGACTCCCTTATCTTGATTTGGCTCTTAAAGCCTAATAGTGTTTCCAAGCAATCCATAATTCCCACTTTAAAGGTGAGAAAACCGAGGCTCAGAGAGTATACGTGATTAACTCAGAGTCTGAGCTGGTGCAGACATGAGCAAACGTTGAAAGCTTGAGCAGACCTAGAAATAGACTAGCCTGGGAATTCCCTGCTTGTCCAGTGGTTCGGGGTCAGAACTTTCACTGCCATGACCCAGGTTCCATCCCTGGTTGGGGAACTAAGGCCCCAGAAACTGTGGGGTGTGGCCAAAAAAAAAAAAGAGAAATAGACCAAACTGCTGTGAACCACAGGGAAATGATCATCTCTGACCTTTCACTATTACCCAGACACTTCCACTTAGTCGTCTTGAGAGGAAAGTCTGTTTAATTATTCATCTCCTTTCCAAGTAATTGGTGACATGTTCTCCAGCTGGGAGATGGAATACAGTTTATTGCTAAAATCGCCCAGTACACATAAGACAGACGTTCCAGCCCCAAAGAAGAGTAAAAGAAGATTCTCTCGTTGTGGGTCTGTCTTCCGAGGGTCTCCTTGTATGCTGACAGCAGCCTCTTGCTAAAATGCCTTGTGAACAGAAGGCTGGGGATACCAATGTTACCATTCATGGTCCATATCCACTTATGTTCAGAAATGACTTTGGTATCTTTTACTTCTACGGGTTCACAGAAAGAATTGAAAGTCCTTTATAGTTAGAGACAATGTCAGGGCATGTCTACAGGGTTTCCAGGGAGCAGAGCACTATCCCATGTCATAAAGTTGGAAACAAAAATTGAACTTGGACTTCTCCAACTGGTGTAAGCGAGGACCTCCCTATACTGGATGTGAGACGTTGATTTGAAATACTCAGTGATACTTTGGGATGTGTACCAGCTTTTTAAGAGTTTCTATTTGAGTATTTATTTGGACCAGGCACAGTAATAAGCCATACATATGACTTATCTCATTTAAGTTTCATAGTAACCTAGGACTAAAATAGATCTGTTTGTTGTTGTTGTTCATTTGCTTACTTGTGTCCATCTTTTTGTGACCCAGTGGATTGCAGTACGCCAGGCTTCCCTGTCCTTCACCATCTCCCAGAGTTTGCTCAAACTCATGTCCATTGAGTCGGTGATGCCATTCAACCATTCATCCCCTGTCGTCCCCTTTGCTTCCTGACTTCAGTCTTTTCCAGCATCAGGGTCTTTTCCAGTGAGTTGGTTCTTTGTATCAGGTGGCCAAAGTATTGGAGCTTCAGCTTCAGCATCAGTCCTTCTAATGAATATTCAGGACTGATTTCCTTTAGGATTGACTGGTTTGATCTCCTTGCACCCCAAGGGACTTTCAAGAGTCTTCTCCAGCACCACAGTTCAGAAACATCAATTCTTTGGCACTCAGCTTTCTTTATGGTCCAGCTCTCACATCTGTGCATGACTATTGGAAAAACTATAGCTATACTGCCCTTTGTCGGCAAAGTGATGTCTCATTTTTAATACACTGTCTAGATTTGTCATAGCTTTTCTTCCAAGGAGCCAGCATCTTTTAATTTCATAGCTGCGGTCACTGTCTGCAGTGATTTTAGAGCTCAAGAAAATAAAGTTTGCCACTGTTTCCATTGTTTCCCCTTCTATTTGCCATGAAGTGATAGGACCGGATGCCATGATCTTAGTTTTTTGAATGTTGAGTTTTAAGCCAACTTTTTCACTCTCCTCTTTCACCCTCATCAAAAGGCTCTTTAATTCCTCTTCTCTTTCAACCATTAGGGTGGTGTCATCTGCATATCTGGGGTTATTGATATTTCTCTTGGCAATCTTGATTCCAACTTGTGCTTCATCCAACCCGGCATTTCACATGATGTCCTCTGCATATAAGTTAAATAAACAAGGTGATCATATACAGCCTTGACGTACTTACTCCTTTCCCAACTTTGAACCAGTCTGTTGTTCTGTTGTCCCATTTTATGAATAATTTGAGGCTCAGTTATTTAACTTCCTCAAGGTCATATACAAATAAGTAACAGCCATGATTCCAATTCTAAAATGTATGCTTTTTTAAAAAAAATTTTATTTATTATTTTATTTTTTGGCTGCACCGGGTCTTCATTGCTGTGTGTGAGCTTTCTCTAGCTGTCGTGAACGGGGCTACTCTCTAATTGCCATTTGCAGGCTTCTCTTTGCAGTGGCTTTGTTTGCTGCAGAGCACGGGCTCTAGGGCATGCGGGCTTCAGTAGTTTTGGTGCATGGGCTCAGTAGCTGTCCCTTGGTTGCTCCGAGGCATGCGGAATCTTCCCGGAGTAGGGATCGAATCCTGTCCCCTGCGTTGCGAGGCGGATTCTTTACCACTGGACCCCCAGGGAAGTCCCCAAATGTATGCTTTTAATCATGACACTAATATTACGATATCAGTTAATATAACCATTTCCTCTACATTTTTTCTTTAGTTCTGAAAAGGGTAAGTGTTTTTCCAGGAAAATTTTCATAAGGTGTTGACATGAGTGACATGGAGGGGAATGTGGCCAGCTTAGGAGGGGAGTACATTCATCTCAGCATGAACATTCACGGGGTTTATTTTTAACTGGTTACAGATCTTGGACTAAAGTTTGAATGCAGCTTGTCTACCATACTCTTTATTCTAATTTTGGTTTGAGCTGTTCTGAATGAATCTCAGAAGCGGAAGGGAATTCATATTTATTGAGCTTGACTCTGAAGTAGGTATTCTCATCTCAAAAATGGAGAAGTAAAAGTGAGGTGACTTGCACAGGGTCATTATGATGGATTATATTATTGAATCAAGTATTTGCTTTCTCCCTGTAAGAGGATCATATATTCTCACCCATTGCTTTGTGATAACATAGTATCTGCCTACAGGAGGAATGAGCTTTCCTGTTCTGTTGATGTGAGGTGTGGCCATGTGATACCCACTGACCGGTGTAATTGAGCAGCCGTGATATACTGTATATCTAAGTAGAAGCTTCCAGAGTCATTGCACGATTTGGCTCTTGCTCTTTTCCCCTCTGCCTCAGGACCAAGCAAGGACTGTTTCTTCAGCTTATATACTGGCATATAAAAGGCACATGGAGTTGGGGGGGAAGTGGGAGGGAGTTTCAAGAACGATGCTGTGTGTGTGTGTGTGTGTATGCATTTACAACTGATTCATGTTATACAGCAGAAACCAACACAAAATTGTAAAGCATTTATCCTCCAATTAAAAATTAGAGAGAGAGAAAGAAGACACATGAAGCGAAGCCGCAGAGCACAGGCAATTGCGGTGACATGTAGCATGAGCAAGAGCTATGTTTTGCATGTTGTAAACCCCCACTGGAATTTGAGGTTGCTTGACATTGCAGTCTTACCTAGCAAAAGCTGACTAATACAGTTGTATAGCTAGTAACTTGGCTAAGCTGGAATTTGAGCCAGCTTGAATACCAAATTCTATCAATTCCATCAATGTTCTGTTCTTATTTCAGTTTTCCCTAGTATTCTGCTTTATTTGCTGTGTGCATTGTGTCCTTTAAAAAATGTCTTTTTAATGGTCTGCTTTTTCATTTAACATATTCATTTCAAAGAAACTTTATCACTGTGTAAATGGAAAAACAATATCACCCATAAAGAACTAGTAACTATAAAAAATGAACATAATTAAAAATATTATGAAATTCTCACAAGGTACTGTTGGCTGACAAGGATCTGAATTTGAAACATTCCCTCAACTTTGTTCCAAAAGGGAATTTAGTGGATATTAAAGTGGTGTTCAAAATATACAAGCACCAAACAGAGACTTTCTCTTTTGAAAGAATCATGAGGATTGAAAATAATTTAAAAAGGGAACAAGTCCCAGTTATTATAGTTTGCTGTGATTGAATGCCGTGTCTATGTTCCACCTAAAATTCTCTCACATATGGCCAGTGAGTGATGCGCGCCTCCTCACGTGGGGAGTTTCCCTCCCTTTTGTTTCTATGTTAATGATTGTAAACTTCTGCAGCACAGACATGCTACGTTCATGTGACAGGTCCTCTCTAATGTGCTTTGTGTATTTACCCCATTATCAGGTGAGGAAGCAAAGGTGGGAGAGGTTTAGCCACAGCCTGGCAAGAGGAATGCATGATCACTTGTTCAGTCATGTCTGACTCTTTGTGATTCTTTGGACTCTAGCAAGCCAGGCACCTTTATTTGTGGGATTTTCCAGGCAAGAAGTGGGTTGTTATTTCCGTCTCCAGAGGATCTTCCTGACCCAGGGATTGAACCCACATCTCCTGTGTCTCCTGCATTGGCAGGTGAATTCTTTA
>NW_011494644.1:6377401-6400791 GCF_000754665.1 Bison bison bison
TGTCTGGTTCTCACTGCTCACTGGGGAGTTTCAATGAATGAAGCCACTTGGGTGTTGCTGTTTCCTGATGTCAGAGCAGCTGCTGCTCCGGGGCATCAGCCTGGGGCCCTGGCAGGGTCTCCCTGGGCGGTATTCACTGATCTGGACCCTGGCCAGGCTGCCAAGCACAGCCACAGAGCAGGCTGTCATGGACAGTTTCCGGCTGTCCCTACAGTCCCCTGTGCTTTCCTCTGTTCTGGCATCACTTTGGTGTTCAGTTCAGTTCAGTCGCTCAGTTGTGTCTGACTCTTTGCAACCCTCTGGACTGCAGCATGCCAGGCTTCCCTGTCCATCACCAACTCCTGGAGCCTACTCAAACTCATGTCCATAGAGTTGGTGATGCCATCCAACCATCTAATTCTCTGTCATCCCCTTGTCCTCCTGCCATACAGCTTGGTGTATGAACTAGTTATTTCTTTATTACACACTACCCCCAAACTGCATGGAAGTGGGCATTCTGCAGACTTTGGCTGGGCTCACTTATGTGTCTGTGGTCAGCTGGCAGGTTACCTGGGGCCTGGAAGGCCTAGGATGGCTCCCCTCACTGGGATGTGTGTTTATTGGAGCAGAAGAGAGACTGGATGCTCTGTGTCTCTCCATCCACCGGGCTACTCAGGCTGGTTCATGGGCTGTTGGGAAAGGTTCCAGGGTCCTAAGAGCACAAGCATGCAAGGATTCTTGAGAAACACTTCGGAGTTGGCACACTGTCCCTTCTGCTGCTGCTACTGCACAGAAACCAGTCATGGGCTATTCTGGACTTGGGAAGTGGGGCATGGAGGAGAGGAGCCATCAAGCCACACTGCAGAGATTGTGGACACAGGGAGGAATGCGGACCCGGCCGTCTTTGCAGCTACTGTACTTGCTCCTTCACTAGCCTCTGAGTCTCATGAAGCCAGGCTGTGGAGCAGGGTCGCCTCTCTCTCCACGCGCTCGGCCGCCCAAGGGGTAGAATGAATTGTGCACCAGCCACCATGCCCTCTCCTGTTCCTGGAGTTCACCACGCTTATTCCCATCTTGGTGCCTCTCTGACTCCCCTTTGGACTCGGGTGGCTTCTCATCATCTCCATCTCAGCTCAGTCATCACCTCTCTGAGGAGCCTTTTCCACCTATGCTCCCTAAGTGTCCCTTTCAACACTCTCATCACACCACCCCCTGTTTTTCCTTCCGTGGCATCTGTAGCCATGTAGAATTGTGCAGGAAAGGGGACCCCTTCCAGAGCCCAAAAGGGGGCTCTTGTCTAACACTTGGGAGTGAATTGTCCGAGAAGACACACATGCTGATAAAGCAAGAGACTTTACTGGGAAGGGGCGCCAGGTGGAGAGCAGTGGGGTAAGGGAACCCAGGAGTACTGCTCTCCCGTGTGGCTCGCAGTCTCGCCTTTTAGGGTGATGGGTTCGTTTCTGGGTTGTCCCTGGCCAATCATTCTGACTCGGGGTCCTTCCTGGTGGCGCCAAGATGTTCCAGCGAGAGGATTCTGGGAGATTTGTAGGACATGTGGACTCGTGTTTCCACTCTCCTTTTGACTTTTCCCGAATTCGTCCGGTCAGTGGGAGCTTGTTAGTTCTGCCTTCCTTACCAGGACCGCCTGTTGTAAGATAACTCATGAAAGGGGTTACTGTCTTTCCTGGTCAGGGTGGGCAGTTTCAGTCTTTGGTTCCCCTAATAGAATCATTTGTACATCTCTGTCTTCTAGAAAGTAAGCTTTAGAAGATCAGGGCTCTAGCCTGTTTTGTTCTCTGTTAATTTTCCAGCTCCTAGAACAGAGGCTGGCACAAAACACAGATTGGTCCAGAGGATGCTATCTCAGTGCCTGGATGGCTTCCCCATGGCTCTGCTGGTGTCTGAAGGCCCTGTCCAGCAGCCACTCTGACTGCAGGAAGTAATCCTTTGCCGGCCAGCTTAGCAGGGAGGACTGGCAGGGTTCCCTTGACAGCGCCTTCCAGGTGGCTGCTTTCCCCAAGTCCATGTGGCCTCTGTGTGTCTCAGGCAGGGCTTTTTGGGTCACAAGTGATGGAAATACACTCATGCAGCCTGAGGCCAAGAGGTAGAATAGTTCATGGTTAAATGCAAGGTCTCTGGAGCTACACTGTTTGGATTCGATTCTGGTTCTGCCACTTCCTAGCCGGATGCTCTACGGGGAGTTACTTAAACTCTCTGTGCCTCAGTTTGCTCACCTACAAACAAGGGAGAGGGAGGAAGGGGAAACAGCTGCCTCAGGGTTTTCAGGAAAATTAAATGAGTTCGTATATGTTGAGTATTTACTGCTCAGCTGATGGTAAGGATCTCTGAATTTAGCCACTGTTGCTGTCGTTACAATTAGCATTGGAGGCTTTCCTGCGTGATCAAAGGGCAGGAAGTTCAGCCAGGCTTCAGGAGTGACTGGATGGAAGAACTGCAAAACCGACCATTGGAAACTGTGCTTTTTCAGTGTCTCTATCTCTGGTTGCATTGCTCCCACATGTCTCCCTTGTTCTCCTTTCTCTGGCTTTCTCAGCCTGTGTTTATCCTGGGTCAGCCATGGTCTTTCTTACCATACTCACACTATTTTCCACCTGGGACAGATAGCATCTCTTAGGTCTAGTTCTAAGTTTCGGGGATAATCTGATGGCCCATCTTTCGGTCAGGTGCCCTACACTCAGGCCATTTAGCTGTGCGTGTGTGTGTGTGCGTGTGTGTGTGCGTGTGTAGGGGATATGGATATGGAAGACACTCTAGCTGGGATCCTGCCCCTATACGTGTCAGAGCAGTCTTCCAGGGATTGGCAGAGACCCAGAAGACGTCAGCAGTATATCTACTTTAAGGCTTCTCTTCTGCCTGCTTGTTGAGGCTCTCGAACTACAGTCCCACTCAGTCTCATCAAAGTTATTATTTTTAAATATTGCCCAGAACTCTTACCTCTAATTATGCCAGACTCTTCTTGTCTTCTTCCTCTGTGAATCACTTGGTCATTTCCCAACCTTATATTTGGCTGTCATGAATATGGAAACATCACATAGAGTCTTAATTTCAAGGTTGGGTGGGGAAACTGCTCTTCTAAGCCTCTAACAAATAGACACCCACACCCACATATTCGTGTGCTTACTAAAATAGTATTAGGCTAAGCATTCATTTCCACAAGTTTCTGAGGTATTGAAAGGAATGGGCAGCCTATGTGTGAATTTCATTGTATGCGTGAACTAAGAGTTCTTGAACTTGTCCTTAAATTTCCAACTTGTCCATGTACTTTATAAATAATGGATTCTGAAATCCTGTGTAACACTTCTGCAAGAGTCTGTCTATCCCTGAACAGAGATGAACCATGACATCTCACCAAGCTCCAGGAGTTGGTGAAGGACAGGGAAGCCTGGCGTGCTGCAGTCCATGGGGTCGCAGAGTCAGACACGACTGAGTGACTCAACTTAACTGATGACATGTCATGTTATAGATTGGTATTCACAAATTCAGATTCCTGCAGGAGCCTGGGCAGATAACTTAATTGCAGGAAACATCCTAGATTTAAGAAATATATAAAACCATAAGAGTTTTCTTCACTTATCCAAAGAGGTATATAATTTTTTGTAACATGCACTTTTTCTTGAGTGCAAGTTTTAGTTTTGCTCTTTTTAAAAGATATGGGTACAGAAGAATGATTTCTTTTAAGTGCACCATAGGGAAAGTAACCATCCAAGTGTAATGAGAGGTAACAACTGACAAGTCTTGGTAATGGGGAGACCACAGGGAGTGGTGGGGACTGTGGCAGAATAAATGGAGCGTGCCCCATCCCAAAGGAGTGGCCATGTAACTCAGGCCTGTTGTTGCCAGTGTGGCAGCACTGGCCTGGCCCTACCAGGGTTTTTTTTTTTTTTCCAGCAGAGACAATAAATCAAAATATTTATGGGAAATCTTCTAATTTAGGAATACTGATCATTTATTTAGTTTTTTCAAACTAAAAAACAGTTCTCAGACCAAACAATATGTGGGCCACCAATTAGTAATCACTGATGTAGATAATATACTTCAATGAGTCTCAAATCGTTAACTATTTTTTTGGCAGCCCTCTCATACTGCTGACTCACTAGCTTTTTGTCTGATGAAATCCTTCAGTGATTCGAAAGTGCTTAATCTAAAATCCGCTTAATCCAAGTTGCATTCCTGGACTCAGAAATTGGGTTTCTGGACCTTCTGTTTGCTTGTGCTAAGTCCATCCTGTTACATGTGCTTAAGATGCTACTTCTGAAAAGAAAAAATGATGGTACTTCTGTCTTCCCACTCGTTTGATTCTTTCTTCAAGTTTTATCATAAAAATGGTGAGAGAGACAGAACTGAGGACCAGCAGCTGGTGTCCCCCTTTAGCAGAGCTTGGTTGTTGGTCCTACATATATTTTGCTTTGCTGGGATCCAGGGCAGGCTGCCCTTAAATGCACCTCAATGGCATACTGATTATTTTGAATTAAAGTTACTTCAGAAATGACTGACACAAGAAGGATGCTCTGACCCTTCTGTCTGTCTCTGTGAAGGCAGGACACGAATCTCTCATGTGAAAGGGGCCTCCCTGCCTCTGGAGGTGGAAGACACTCAGTTGTATCACCAGAGATGGGACTTCAACCTGAGCACCTAAATAAACAAACGTTGTTACTTCTTTAATTTGCTGCTCCAGGAGCCCAAACTCTGTTTATATTCTTCACTCATCGAACATCCAAAAACCTAAGTTTCTTTGTCCTGTCAACTGCTTACAAATTTATTGTTTCTTGGCCTAAAAAGTATGAAAACCGCCTGCTTTGACCACTTCTTAGGTCCCATTTCTAGGAGACCTCTGTGTGCATGAATAAAATTTGTTTCTTTTTTCTCCTGTTAATCTGTCTTATGTCTTTTTTTTTTTGGCTGAACCATGCAGCATGTCGAATCTTAGTTCCCGGACCAGGGATTGAACCCGTGCCCCCTGCATTGGGAGTATGGAGTCCTAACCACTGGAACATCAGGGAAGCCCCTTGTGTCAGATTTAGTCTTGGTTCAGCCACAAGAACTCCAGAGAGATGAGGGGAGGGTGGAATTTCCCTTTCCCTGACAGCTTCAGCTAAAAAGAGAGAAAGTATTAAAAACTAGTGAGCTGTATTTAAGAACAGAATTTCACAATAAAACACCTGTATTTAGGCACCTTTTGAAAGACTGTGACAACTGGCAGCTCATCGACAGCAGGGCCTCATGCAATGCGGTTGACCCCTTTGGCTAGACGTGGCTCCTCCAGTCCCTCCGTTTGCTGCATTTTTTGGTGACCAGGCTGTCCCTATAGGCATTACGTTTGTTATTCTTGTAGCGGTCTCTCCCCAGGTTGACATAAATTCACTGACTTATTCGTTCGTGTATGCACGCGTGCAGTAGTTTTGGAAGCCTGCTCTGTGTGGCAGGCAGGTGTAGCACTCACTGGAGAAGATACAGAGGTGACCAAGACAGGTGCCTTCCCTCTCTTCAAGGATCCCACAATCTGCTGGGGAAGCTAGATATGAAAAGATGATGTCAGTCATTTCCTTAGAAGTGCCACAAAGGCAAATTGTGTTCGGGTGCCGCTTGACTTAGATGTTCAGCTTGTTCATTAATCCACCAAAGTGTCTGAGAAGACTGAGCACATTTTTCGCACTTTCCCAACAGACCGTCACGAGTGACCTTGAGAAAGGTTTTGCTCAAGTCCAGAGACAGATTCCATATCATACTTCCCTCGTCCACCAGATTAGCACCGATCCTCGAACAAAGCAAAAACACAGAAAGCAAAACACAAAAAGTAATGAAGTTGTCTGATGTGTCTCAAATCTCATTCTCCTTATGGGGGCTCTTTTGTCTACACAATCCACTGTTTACTTTTTTGAAAAGCAAAATGACACTGGTGTACATTTTAGTGTTGTTATTGTTTTTATTGTCGTTCTCCAGGATTCTTTGGGGGTCCAAGGCACTGGTTTGGAGATCTCCTTTGGGAGATCTGTTGGGACCCTGGTGTGAAATTCATCTGGGCCCCCTATACTGGGAGCATATAAGAACATTGGGAGTGTTTTAAAGATGTATTTGCTCTGTTTTCTCCCTTCAGAATACCATCACTCAAAACAAGTAGGGAATGTGATTTGTGCTGGAATTTCCTTTATTCTGAGGTCTGGGTCTAAGGGAAGAGTGGATAGGGAAAAGGTTATCCCTTGAAATTCTTGTCTTGGTTAGGATCCTTGGTTGCAAATAGCATGAACTGACTTTAAGTTAAGCAGAAATGAATTTATTAGCGGGACATGAGAGAAATTAGCTATGTGAAGGAAAAGATGAAGACTTAGACTTTGGAAAGATCTGGAACGAGAGATGTTCTGGGGATGCAGAAAGCAAGATTTAACGGTTCATTCCTTGAAGACACCGTAGGCAGGATGAATAACTTTGTTCAAGATGCAAAATCCAGGGAGTGAGCTTCTGATTGGCCTACCGTGAGTCACATGACCATCTCAGAAATGCTGACCCCACCAAGACCCCATGTAATGCTACTCCTCAAGGAGAACCAAGGAGAGTGGCTCTCAGGTGGGTGAACCTTGTGGATGTTGCCTGGAGTCTTCTTCCCTCAACCTAAAACCACTGTTGACTCTGCGGAGCTCATCACCAGTGGTGTGCCATACCATCACAGCTTCTTTCTGAGTATTTGTCTGGTTCCCTAGATTGTCCTATTTGATTCAAGTCAAGAGTGCTGGTTTTCCTAGGTGGGGCTCTAGTTCTCATTTATTTCATTTTAGTCTTCAAACTAAGAATCTGTATAAATGATAAAGGAAAAATGCCTGCATCGTCCTTCGTGTTGCCGGAGTCCTGCTCTAAATGTCTTGGTGATACCCACTCAAGACTGACAGTACTATGAAGTATAGTCAGTTCTTGCTACTTGTGATTGGTGGCTTCCGTGAAGTTGCTGGAAATGCTGAATTAGTGAATGTGGGACCATTGCTCTTGGGGAATTATGGGGTCAGGTTCCCGTGAGCCTCTGGCCATGACATTTTTGTCAACTAATCTGTAACCTTGTTTTATGTGTGTTTATGTTTAAAGTCATTTTATTTAATCTGTTGTTGACTTTTTAAACATTGAACTCATGGCCAGCAGCACCACAACTGAATGAAACTTGCCTAACCACATGTATTTTCTTCGAAAGACACTATAACAACCCTCTTGCCCTTCGGGGCCAATTTTAATGGCTAAGTTTCCAACAAAAAGCACAGAAATGCAAAAAACATGGTATTGATTTCCCGAAAAAAGAATACTTGTTTATAGCATGAAAACTGAAACAAGGAGGCAGAGCGTAGCCTTGTCCAACCTCAACTGGGAATGTGTACGTTGATGACTCAAATCTTTCATCACTGTGTGTGTCCAAGAATGATCGTGAAAGTCCCATGAGTGCTGATTTTGGGGCTATAAGTAAATTTTATCAAGTAGGCAAATTTGCAGATATGGAATCTGTGAGTAATGAGTATTGACTTTAATACTGCTATCCTTGTTATACAAATGAAGTGGAATGGAGGGGTAGAGAGAGATGAATTAACTTTGAGGGTAATGCAGGCGGGGATTGTGGAGCAGGGTCTGACTTTGCTTGCAGAAGGTGTGTTGTTCTTAAGACAGTGGAATGTGGTGGGTGAGTGCAATGTGACCCCTGCCAAGAACTGGTTTTCATATTTTGTGGGCACTTAGGAAGCAGAGAATACTTAGGCCAATGGTCTGAAGAAAGAGGGCGGTGGGGGTGGTAAAGTGGTTTTCTCGGGTAAACTTGGGCTGTTTTCATAGCCTGTGATGAGATGCAATGATACGCGACCCTGAGGTTTTCTATGTAATTTCTCCTTGAGATGAATTTCCTACAAACAGACGTCAGAGTAGTCTGAGAAAAACACTTGTTTGTGGTCTTTTGGATTTCTAAGAGAGAACAGCAAATGGGTTGGAGCATAGACTCTGGAGCCTCAACTTCCTGGGTTTGAATCCTGGCTCTGCCATTAATTAACTGTGTGACCTTGGGTAGGTTACTTAACTTCCCTGTGCCTCAGTTTTCTCCTCTGTAAAATGGGAATAATAGTAATAACTATCTCATAGAGTCATTAAGAAGATTAAATTTATATATATATATATAGAGAGAGAGAGAGAGAGAGAGAGAGAGGCTTTCTTGGTGGCTCAGATAGAAAAGAATCTGCCTGCAGTGTGGGAGATCTGGGTTCGATCTCAGGGTCAGGAAGATCCCCTGGATAAGGGAAGGGCAACCCTCCAGTGTTCTTGCCTGGAGAATCCCGTGGACAGAGGAGCCTGGCAGGCTGCAGTCCATGGGGTCACAAAGAGTCAGCACGGCTGAGCGACTAGCGCATACATGCACACATGTATATAAAATTTAGAATAAGGCTTGGCACAGATCACATGCTCTGAACGTGTTTACTACTATTATTATTTGTCCCCAGCTCTGAGACTCATACCACTAGACACTGGTGTGTGTATCCCCACCCATTCAGCGATCACTGTGGAAGCTGGGTCAGCTGGCAACTCCTGGGTCTTTTCCACTCTGCTTGAGGGGCTGCCTGACTCACCTCCTCTGCTCATGCAGATGACAGCTAAATAAAAGGGCTCTTTCCTCTTAGCATTAACTTAATTATAGGGGCTTCCTTGAAGGGGGTGTGGGTAGTATGCTTACCAACTCTCCCCTCCCTCTCCGCTCCCCCAGCCCCCACTGGTACCTGAAATAGTCTGAGTGTTGACTCTTGCCTCCTCTTTCTCACACTCTCTTTTATCCCTGTGATTCTGCATGCCTAATCTTTCATCTCTGGATGGGTTCTGTTACTGTTTTATGTGTTTTCTCTGCCCTGGTTTGAGTTCCAAAAGGTCTGTTTGGGTCTCTGTGGGTGTCTGGCAGCCTCTGCGGGCCTCTCTGAATTACATAACTGAAGTTTTGTATTTTCTGTTCCTTGCTGGGGGTTCTTTCTGTGCTATAATTTGACTCTCAGGGTACTAGAATTTTCTTTTGGGATCCCTAGTGTTTTCTTGGACTTTCTTCTACCATATACTTTCTTCTTTAAAATAATGCTTTCTTATTTTTGGAGCAATACATAATCATTACAGAACATTATAAAATACACAGAAAGCAAATAATCTCACCCCTCTTCCAAATGTGAATACCTTGGTGTATCCTTCTCCATCTCTGTCACACAAATGGGGTCATGATGACACTTGAGACTGCCTGTTTGTCAAGTCGCATTTCATTGTGTTTTTTTAAAAAATTGATTTATATATTTATTTTATTTTTGGCTGCATGTGGGCTTTCTCCAGCTGTGGCAAGCAGGAGCTACTCCCTAGCGGCGGTGCATGGGCTTTTCCTTGTGGTGGCCGTTCTTGTGGAGCACTGGCTCTAGGCATGTGGGCTTCAGTAGTTGTCGTGCACAGGCTTAGCTGCCCCAAGGCCTGTGGGATCTTCCCGAACCAGGGATCGATCCCGTGTCCTGCTCTGTAAGGTAGATTCTTAGCCACTCGACTGCCAGGGAAACCCCATTGTTGCTTTTTTTTCATGTGACTCTAGAATCTCTATTGCATGGCTTGACTATCCTTTATTTAAAAGGTACCCCAAGGATGGTCATAGAGGTATTTCCCTTTCTCACCATTATAAGCTTACCCCATGCCTGCATCCCTAATTAGGTCCTCAGAGCAGATTTCTAGAAGTCTTTAGTGGTGATGCTAATAGGAGTATTTGTCTCCTCTTGGCTCCCCCTGATGCTCATGGGGGCCCAGATTCTTGAGGCTCTGTGTTCATCTTCCCAATGTCAGAAAATGGACAGGACGGTTATTGGGCCTCTGTTGACTTCTTTTCTTCTGGCTCTTTCCCCAATTCTAGTTTTTTTTTTTTTTTTTTCTTTCTCTTTTTATCTGGGTTAGGTAACTTTCTATTTAGTTCCCTGAGATAGGTGAAAGTTTTATTGTTTTAAAAAATATTAAGATAATTTAAACTCATGGTAAAAAAAAAACATATAAAATTCACCACGTTAGCCATTTTTAAATGTACAGTAACTTGTGTTCAACATATTCATATTACTGTGCAGCAGAGCTCCAGAGCTTTTTCATCTTGCAAATCTGAAACTCCGTCCCCATTGTAAACAACTCCTTTTTAAGCCCTACCCCCAGTCCCTGGTAACCAGCCTTCTACTTTCTGTTTCTATGATTTTGACTATACTGGATGCAGCCTACGGTGGAACCGTATAGTAGTCT
This sequence comes from Bison bison bison, assembly GCF_000754665.1. Taxonomy (NCBI): domain Eukaryota; kingdom Metazoa; phylum Chordata; class Mammalia; order Artiodactyla; family Bovidae; genus Bison; species Bison bison. The sequence goes on from NW_011494644.1 coordinate 6,387,650, forward strand.
TTTTGTGACTGGCTTCTTTCATTTAGCATGATGTCCTCAAGGTTCATCCATGTTGTAGCAGGTGCCGGCTTCCCTCCGTTTAAAGGCTATATAATATTCCATTTTACATATACACTATAGTTTGCTCCTCCATCTGTCAGTGGACACTTGAGTTGTTTCTTCCTTATGGCTATTGTGAATTATGCTGCCGTGAACATGGATGTTTGCGTAGACTCTGGCAGTTGGTGATGGACAGGGAGGCCTGGTGTGCTGCAGTTCATGGGGTCGCAAAGAGTCGGACACGACTCAGTGACTGAACTGAACATGAATGTGTGGACATCTCTTTGAGTACCTGCTTTCACTTCTTTTGGATGTGTATCCATACTGGCATGGCTGGAGTGGAAGCGTCTCTGGCAGACTGTCCTGGGGATGTGGCCCCTAATTCCTCCACAGCTCCAGCTGACACATCCATTCAGTCATTGGGCGTGTATTGGGCACCAGCCATGTTGTTGTCACCAGTCCAGGCTGTGGAGATAGAAGGGCTAAGGCAGATCCCTGCCCTCTTGGAGCTGATATTCCAGCAGGAAGGCAGATGATATCCAAGTAAGCAAATTGGAAAAAAACCAAGATGAGTTCCACTTGTGATAAATGCCATGGAGAGACTGAACCAGGAGACGGCAACAGAGTGATGTGGCAGGTGGCTTCTTTGGGTAGGGGAGATCTTCCTAACCAAGTGACATGTGACCTGAGAACCACAAGATAGAAGGAGCCAGCCATGAAGAATGGGGAAACTAATTGTTCTGAGCCCTTGGGATGAGCCATATCAAGGCCATGAGGAGGAAGCCAGCTTGACATGATCGTGTAGCTGGGTTCCAGTGGGTGTGGATGGAGAAGCAGGTGGGCAGAGACCATGTCACACTGGGGCCTTTTAGGCAGGGATAAGCTTCTGTGCTGAATGCAGTGGGAACGCGTATTAGGTGGGGGATGGAAAGGATTGGATCTGTATTTAAAACATCTCCCACTGGCTGCTGAGTGGTAGAGACCAGATGATGATTTAAAAGATCGCTGCAGACATCCAGGTGAGAGATGATGAGAGAGACATGCTGTATTTGGGGAGACACTGGCCGGGTTGGGAGTTGGAAGGACTTGCTGGATCAGATGTAGGTGGGGAGGGAAATGAACACAAAACCGGATGCCTGGAACTCTTTTTTTTTTGGCCACACTGAGACAGGTGGGATCTTAGTTCCCTGACCAGGGATCAAATGTTTGCCGCTTGTGGTGGAAGCTCAACCACTGGACTACCAGGGAAGTCCCGTCCACGTTTTTAGAGCTCTTACCATATAACGTCTTCTTTGACTTCATGTCAGCCTCCTCACATTTTGTAGATCAGTGCTGGCTAATAGGAATATAACATGAGCCACACATGTCATTTAAAAATTTCTAAGTAACCACCTAAAAAGAGTCAAACAAATGAAATTAATTTTGATTAATGTTTTCTTTAATTCATTATATCCCAAATATTACATATCAACATATAATCAATATAAAATGATTAATGAAATATTTTACTTTTTAAAAATATGGTGTCTTCAAATTTTGGCACATATTTTATACTTGTCCTATGTCTCAGCTCAAACTAACCACATTTCAAATATTCAGAAGTCTCATGTAGCTGGGCTACTGTATTGGCAACAGTTGTAGGTGAGGAAACAGAGGGTCAGAAAGTGTAGGTTACTTCCTCTAAATTACATTGGGATGTAAGCCCTAACTGGACTCTGAAATCCAGACTAAGCTTGCAGCACTGTGCCCATCCCCAGTGGCTAAGGCCTTCACGACGTAAGCAAAGCTCATAGGAAGTTCCGTAGACTTTCCCCTATATTGTAAACATGTGGGGCTGAGAACTTACATTTGTTATAAGTTTATGTTTTCCTTTTTAAACAGATCAACCCCAAGTCCCTTCCCTTAGCTCAAGCTTCCCTTTGTAGAGATTAATTCATCAGAAAAATGTGACCATTCTTTTTGTCTTTCTGTTGGCACGCTGCATCCTGCAGACACTGAGCACTTGGCCATCTCCTTGTCTTCAGGGGCATTCCAGCAGCCTTTTTGTCCATGGGGTTATTCATTTGTTCAGCAAATACTGATGATTGGATGGATATAGTAAGTAGAGATGAGATATAGGGGCTTTGGGATCAGACAACCTGGATTTGAGAACCAAATTCAACAGATGGATGATCTCGGACAAGTTATTTTATTTCTCTGGGGGACTCCAATTTCCTCATCAGGGAACTAAATAAAATGATACATCTACCTTTCAGGGGTTATTGTGAACATGATGCTAGATGATATATGTAAAGTATCACTCAAAGGAATCAATAATAATAATGATAGAAATAATAGCAGAGATAATTATTATTAATCTTATATATAACAATTATTTAATAACAATAACAAATTTTGTTCATTAGAGCTTGCTATGTGCCAGTCACTATCCCAATGATATTAACCTCCTCTCTCTTTACTCTTATTATTTATACTCAGTTATTTATATGGCTGTGCCAGGTCTTAGTTATGGCATGCAGAATCTCTTAGTTGCAGCATGTGAACTCTTAGTTGCGGTATGTGGGGTCTAGTTATCCGACCAGGGATGAAACCTGGGCCCCCTGCACTGGAAGCGGTGGAGTCTTAGCCTCGACCACCAGGGAAGTCCCCTCCTACTCTTATTGTTTCTTTTAGGGGTGAAATGTACTAATCATTATACTTTTTTATTAGCCTAATTAATCCTGTGTTTCTTAGACAGACTGGAGATTTTGAGACTTTTTACTATTTTTCTCAAGTTTTTTTTTTTTTTTTTTAAACACTCTTTACAATCCTGGTTGGCCCTCAGCTTTTTCACCCATGCTCCCTCCAGTGTAACCTACATCTGCACTGAATTTGTTTTAAAATGGGAAATGTGTATTTCCTGTGCGCTGGGAAATGTATATTTCAGGCTGTGGGAAGCTGGTGGGCAAAGTATGTTCTGGATGTCTTTCTAGAACCTGTAAGCTCTTCTGAACCCCCACCAAATTGCCCTTGTAACGAAGTGGCCTGGGTCGTGGTGTATTTCTTCTTGATTCTGTGTCAGGCACCAGCGGGTCTGAGGAGCATGATAGTAATAGCATTAGCACTCGCTAACTTTCACTGATTGATTGCCATGTGCCTGCACTGTGCATGTAGCACTATATCTGTTTTCTCTTTTAATCCTCAAACTGACCCTTTGAGATAAATATGTTGTTATTGTGTTAAAGATGAGAAAACTGAGGTTCTAAGAGGTTGACAGATTTGCTTGAGGTCAGGGGGCTGGGATTTGAACCCAAGTCTTACACTAAAAAGTGTTCTTAACCAGCATCTCTGCTATTTGTTGGCATTTGACTGAGTCTGCCACGGAATTCTGGAGAAGGCAGTGGCACCCCACTGTAGTACTTTTGCCTGGAAAATCCCATGGACAGAGGAGCTTGGTAGGCTGCAGCCCATGGGGCCGCGAAGAATCTGACGCGACTGAGTGACTTCACTTTCACTTTTTACTTCATGCATTGGAGAAGGAAATGGCAACCCACTCCAGTGTTATTGCCTGGAGAATCCCAGGGACGGTGGAGCCTGGTGGGCTGCTGTCTCTGCGGTCGCACAGAGTCGGACACCACTGAAGCGACTTAGCAGCAGCAGCAGCAGCAGCCACGGAATTCACTTTGACTTGTAGATGGATTAGGTCTTCCCTTGAGAGGGCCTTCTCTTGCCTGGTTCCTCACTTGCTTCTGTTACTCTAGGAAATGGCTCTGGAGTGAGAGAGACTGAGGTTCCAGTTGCTGCTGGTGTGTCTTTGGGCAAGGCACTCAACCTCATCTTACCTCTTTAGAGTCTTCAAGAGGGCTGGGATATAACATGTTCAGGAGTGAAAAGAGTTCTTGGCCTCAGTAGGTGCTCAGTTAAAGGTTATTATTATTATTGCTCCTTTTTTTCCCTTTGGCGCCTCAGGTTGTACCTTTCCCCTTCTTTTCTGCCTAGAGCATCACACAATGGTGGTGTCTTTTCTTTGGGTCCATGGCTCTCCTTCTGCTGTTTGTACATTTCATCCTGACTCAGTTCTCTAGATGTCATCTTTGTTTATTTTCAGCTGGGAGTCACTTGGGCCATGAACATTCTCTCATACCATTCCCTTCCCAAGGATGATTCGGGAACTAATCGCCAAATTCCCAGGCACTGCATAAAGTGAGCTGACAGGCAGTTCCCTTGAGTGAATCTCTTTACTTGGGGGTGCCGGCCCCATGACTAGCAGTTGTATGGATTTGGTTCTTTTCTCCCCAGCTGGGTTGCAGATGTCTTCCTAGGTCTGGACGTTTTTTGGCCAAGTGAAATGTGAGGCCTTAGTTCCCCAGCCAGGGATCGAACCTCTGCCCTCTGCATTGGAAGTGCAGAGTCTTAACCATGGACCACCAGGGAAGTCCCTGTTTGTTTGTTTGTTTTTGAGTTGTTCTTGAGTGTTCCTGGGTGCTACTGCTAACTACAAGAATCTGACTTGCTGTACTCTGCTTTTCCACTTTCCCTTTAGGTCATCAGGTCGCCTTTCCATTTACTCAGCCTGGTTATACAGGGCCTGGCTAGAGGGGAACTTCAGGCAAGTCCTTTCTCCTTGGTGGGCTGCTGCAACCTCAGTGATAAATTTGATCCTCTCTCTTGACTCAGCTTGCCTTCTAGTACAGAGGCTGCATCTGGGTAGCTTTTGAAGTTGTTGAGACACTTGGACTGAGCAGTGGAAAGCACAGCTCGGCTCAGCTAGAGGAAGCTCCGTAAAAGCTCTTTGGGTGGGCCTGCTGGCTTCCTGAGTTGGCAGACAAGGTCTCCTCCCCTGGGAGATAATGGGCCATTGTGGGCCGTAGCAGGGCCTGTGTTTCGGGGGTAGAACATTCAAGGCTTTCCTCCTTGCTGCCTTTTTGTATTCTCTTTATCCAGGAAGCTGAATATTGTTAGCAAGCACTATGCTGCTTGTTAAGTATTTCCCATTTTAAGTGTGTGCTGGTGCCAGAGAAGGGGAAATCCTCAAAACCCACTGCTCTTGACTCAGGCACCCTTGGTTTTGCCATAACCACCAGTTTGTCCCCTCTTCCTCCACCGTCCTAGTCACGTCTGCTTGTTCTCAACCACAGCCTGACTGAGCCGTCCCTGTCTTTGTCTGTATGGAGTTACTGCACCCCACCTGCCAAGAAGGAATTTCTGTGTGGGGCCTGGGTAGCAGGCTTGTGCTTCCAAGATGGCTGGAAAGGGTTTAGGTAGCAAGCATGCAGTGTGTTTACAGGGGCCTCTGGCCTTCTGCTTGTAAGCCTGTGACAGCTTCTTTTACTGCTAGAGCTGTTTAGCATGTTAAGTGGTGACACAGTTGGATGACCAAGACTGGTGAAATGAATGTGAGACCTGCAGGTGTCTGAGTCCCCTTCTGCTGGTGGCATGAGTCAAGCTCTTTTTTCCTAGTTGACTTTAGTATTGCTAGTCAACATGACTGGTTATCCCTCCATCCATCCATTCATCCACCTATCCATCCATTCATCTATATATTCACTCATCTACTCACTTATCCATTCACACACCCACTCATCCATCCACTTACCCACTCATCCATCCATCCATCCATATATCCATATATCCACTTGTCGATCCATCTATCCATCCATGCATCCTTCCATCCTCTATCCACATTTAACATAGGGTAATGTTTAAGAGCATAGACTTTGCAGTAATACAGCCTAGGTTGGAATTCCAACTCTGCCACTCCCAAGTACGTGATCTTGGTTAAGTTTTTTCTTGAAATGAAAGTGAAAGTTGCTCAGTTGTGTCCGACTTTTTGTGATCCCATGGACTATACAGTTCATGGAATTCTCCAGGCCAGAATACTGGAGTGGGTAGCCTTTCACGTCTCCAGGAGATCTTCGCAACCCAGGGATCGAACGCACGTCTCCCACATTGCAGGTGGATTCTTGACCAGCTGAGTCACAAGGTAAGCCCAAGAATATTGGAGTGGGTAGCCTGTCCCTTCTGCAGTGGTCTTCCTGACCCAGAAATTGAGCTGGGGTCTCCTGCGTTGCAGGCAGATTCTTTGTTAGCTGAGCTATGAGTTTTTTTTAACATCTCCTTATCTCAGCTTCCCCAGCTGTAAAATGAGATTGATGTTGAACGTAATAGTAGAGCCTGCCTCATAGTTTTGTTGTGAGGGTTATGTAAGTCTGGATGTATAAAGCACTTTCCATAGTGCATGTCTCATAGGCAGTGCTGTGTGTTAACAATTACTATTATTACATCTGTCCATCCATTTTAACTTGTCTTTCATGATCACTCGTGCTTTGCACTAAGTGTTTCTGGATTTTGTCTTCGCAAGCCATTGGTAGAATTGCACTTTCTGGTTCCCTTGTGGGTAAGTCAGGCCATATGAGTGAGTTGCCCAGTGAGTTGTATTCCAGAGTGATGTATGTCACTTTCTGCTGGAGCATTTCATTGCTGATTCTTGACTCTCCAGAGTGATGTTTGAGGTAAGGCTTTTCTATCAACCTGATCCCAGAGACGTAGAGGAAATCCCCTAGCCAATCTGGCATGACCATGTAGTGTGAAAGGAGAAGAAACCTTTTGTTTGGGGGTTGTGTATTACCCAGCAATATGACCCAGCTCTCCTCACTAACTCTTGTCCCATCTGTCTGTATAAAGTAACACCACAGTCTTATTTTATTTCCTTTTCCGTTTCTTTGCAGCACTTATTACTAGCTGTCATCTTCTTATATGTTTATTCATCTGTTAACTGTGTACAGTGTATTGTTATTTGTTCACTTCTCTAATTCTAGTATTTAGAATCAGAGCATTGCCCATAGTAGACACGCGATACGTATTCTTTAAATGAATGTCAATTAATGAATAGGTGTATTTAACTTTTAGAAAGTTCAGCTGAATCCTACATTCCACAGCTCCCTTGAAAATCCTCATTGAGGCAACTAATATTCAAGAAGGAACACACTGACCTTTCATTTTCCAATTTTATTACCTGAATTAAGAGAAAAAAAAAATCCCTCAGATCTCATTGTCTTTCTGCAAGCCTCCTAATGCCCTTAGCCTATTGCAAGAAGCTGCCCAAATCCTATGAGACTGTTCGTGTCCAGATCTAGGCTCTGTTCTCTTGCTCTGAACCTTGCAGGGGCCTCTGCCCTCTCTGTGACAGCTGTCACCCAGAGCATTTGGGTCTTTGTAAGCCTAAGCATATCTTTGGCCACTTCTTTGAAACTAGGAGAGATACTCCCTAGGACTCTTAACTATTTCTGGAAGCAAAATGACCTGTGCCCCACTGAAGACTTCGAAGACTGGTCATCTCCAACCACACTTCCCATCTTTGTATCAATTATCCTCAGTCATGGGCTGAGAGGTAAGCTCTGGTTCCTGTGCCATCGCTCGCCTCCTTCATACCTGGTTCCTGGTTCTGTTGATCCCTTGGTGGACTCTCCACTCTACCGTCTGGACTTGCCTATGTTGAATGCTTTCCCTTCCCCCTGCCTGCAGTCCACTCAGGAACAACAACTTTTCTGGGGTCAGAAGTTTGCCTTCCTCTTGTTCTTTGTAGTTACTCTCCTCTAAGCCTCTTATTCAGTGACCCCTTGCTTTTTCCTGTCTTTCATCTATAGACTACCAGCCTCTCCTCTCATTTATGGAAAGCATTGAGATCTGACTCATAATCTTCCTTCCCACACCAGTGCCTACCGTCATCTTAGGATATTTCAATATCCACAGAAGTGTGTGTATGTGTACATGCTAAGTCGCTTCAGTTGTGTCAGACTCTTTGTGACCCTATGGACTGTAGCCCATCAGCCTCCTCTGTCCATGGGATTCTCCAGGCAAGAATGCTAGAGTGGGTTGCTATTCCTTCCTCCAGAGGATCTTTCTGACCCAGGGATTGAACCTACATCTCTTATGTCTCCTGCATTGGCAGGTGGGTTCTTTACCAGCAGCACCATCTGGGAAGGCCATCCACAAAGGCATACCTAACTTTATAATTTTTCTACTTCCTTACTTAAATTATCTTCACTCCCAGAGCCTGTTAGGAAAGAGAGAGATACTAAAGATGTATGCTGCTATTTGTAACACAGAATAATTGTAAATATCCAAGCTATCCAATAGGTAAATAATGTTAAGGCATGAGATAGACTGTTACACTGTTACAAAAAAAATACTTGTTGCCTTCCTTAGGAAAATGGTCATGATACATGGCTAAGCAGGAAAAAAACCAGATTATGAAATAAGATGCTTATCTTAATATGTATGCTTAGGGAAAAAGCAAAGGAACATAAGGTGTTCTTATATGTTTTTATACATGCTTATTGTTAAGTGGTGAGGTTATGTGTGCCATTGTTTGTGTGTGTATGTGTATGTATTATATATGTGTATGTGTGTGTGTATGTTTGCAGGTCATGCATCTTTCTCTAGTTTTTTCCCTTTATGCATGTACTAATAAATATATATATTTTAAATAATAAAAATCATAACTGATGTGCACGAGGCTCTCTTGGCTATTTCCTAAGGTACATTGCCCAGTTTCCTATATCAGGTATATCTCCAGGAGTTTGTCGGGTTTCCAGATAGCACTAGTGGTAAAGAATCTGCCTGCTAATGCAGGAGACACAAGAGACGTGCGTTCTGTCCCTGGGTTGGGAAGATCCCCTGGAGTAGCAAATGGCAACCTGCTCCAGTATTCTTGCCTGGAGAATTCTGTGGACAGGAGAGCCTGGTGGGCTACAGTCCAGGGGATGTCAAAGAGTCAGACACAACTGAGTGACTAAACACACACACACACATCAGGAGTTTGTCAGGGTTTGTTATTATTATTTTTTTTAGACTCCCCAGTTCAACACAAATGCAGCAGGAGGTTTTGGTTAGAGGAACTAGTCAGTTGTGGTGATTTCAGCTCTAGATCCAGTGTTCAGTTGCATGGGGCTGTATTGACCTGTGGAGGTTGATGAGCATCTAAAAGAAGCCATTTGTGGAAGAAGATGCTGTGTGTTTGCCTATCACATTGACCCAGGAAAGGAGCTTTCACCCAAGACTGCACAAAAATTGTGCAGGGTGGTGTGCTGTGGTCCATAGGGTCGCAAAGAGTCAGACACGACTGAGCGACTGAACTGAACTGACCAGAACGGTATTTGTCAGTGTTTTGCTTGGCTGACATCCCACAACTTACCTCCTTGTGCAGTTAGAATCCTTTCTAGGGTAATGTGTGAAAAACCATAGGCCTGTTGCCCACACCCTCTCAGAGCTATAACACCAACAAGGTCTCAACAGTTTGCAGATTGGGAGATGGCTGGATCTCACCTCTCCTGGGGATATTTTCTGAAACAAATGCCTGTTAATAAGTGGCATGACTCCCTTGGTCTCAACGATAAAGTTGTACCTGTTACCGGGAGCCCTCGAGAGGAGACCTTTGATGAGGGTCTCAGCACGCAACATTTTAATTGGTGGTAGACTGATGTGTTGGGAAAGCTTGCTTTTTTCCCCCCAGTTGTTTCAGTAAGAATGTTGTGAAATAGCATACCCTTTGCCCTTCTGTGCTTTGTGTCCTGGACTTTAGAGGCTGACAACATGGCTGGTTAAAGAAAAGAAAACAAAACAAAACTCTGTTGCTTCAGGATGCAGTGTCGGCTGACTTGGTGGATTAAATCGTTTTAAGGTCATGAGCCTTAATTCTTACTTCAGTGATTCTCAAACTTTGTTTTGCAAAGCCCGAGAGCTTTTCTCTAAGGGATGAGCATGTTATTTCCAAGACAGTGTTATTTCTGTTTCATGTTAGTAAAAAAATTATTAAAACATACATTGTCTTTGTAATGTGATTTATACAGCCAAAGCCCTTGCATTCTCATTTCTCTCTTCTTCATACAAAGTCCTGTGTGAGTGAATAGATAGGTAGTTTTATTTATTTTGCTCAAGAGGTATGTATTGAGTGCCTGTTGGTATATAGCACTAAACAAACAAGACAAACATCAGTTTTCATCGGAGTGTAACAGAGTCTAAGGGGATGTTGTTGTTTGTTGTTCAGTTGCTACGTCGTCTCCGACTCTTTGTGACCCCATGGACTGCAGCACACCAGGCTTCCCTGTCCTTCACTATCTCCCGCAGTTCGCTTAAACTCGTGTCCGTTGAGTCGGTGATGCTATCTGACCATCTCAACTTCTGTCACCCCCCTTCTCTTCTTGCCCTCAATCTTTCCCAGCATCAGGATCTTTTCCAGTGAGTTGGCTTTTCGCATCAGATGGCCAGAGTACTGGGGCTTCAGCTTCAGCATCAGTCCTTCCAGTGGATATTCAGGGTTGATTTCCTTTAGGATTGACTGGTTTGATCTCCTTGCTGTCCGGGGAACTCTCAAGAGCCTTCTCCAGCACCGTAATTCAAAGGCATCAATTCTTCAGTGCTCAGCCTTTTTTATGGTCCAACTCTCATACCTGATTTGCAGAGGAGGAAAAGATGGCTCAGAGAGATGAAGTAAATTCTTGGTTCTATATCAAGTTGGCATAAGAACTAGACTGTTATCTAGGTCTTCTGATCTCAGCCTATCATCTGACTAGGTCCTGTCTCCACAGTAGCATGTGACTGGAACCAGCTTATTATATGGGAGAAGGTCAGTCATTATCCTTTCAGCAGGATTGGAAATCTGCCTCCATTGGTCACTTAGTCTATAGGGTGAACTTGGAATGACTGGTGCTTATTTTTGAATTCCAGGGCTAGTCTGATGGAGGGTAGTGGAAGTCTTGCTAAGACCCTGGATGGGCTTCATCTTTGGATTATTCCCTGCCACCCTCCTGACTGAATCCCTCCTCTTTTTCTTAAAGGAACTCAGAGAAAATCCAAATTAAGAGTAAATAAAGGGAAAAGTAAGAAGGACACATGACAGGGAGAGGAAGGGAGAGGCTGGAAGAGAGACTGAGAGTTGAGGAATAGAAGGAAAAAGCCAGGTAAACTTGCTGGACTCGGAGTCCATAAATTGTTCATGGTGAAGGCCTTTGCCAGCAACACGGTGGCCTCTTTCAGCTCTTTTTCCTTTTCCCAGCTATGCTGACAAGCACCATGCTTTAGGGTGCTTTAATAGGGATTATACTAGGAGGATTTTCTAACATCCTTGCCTGGATTACTCCTCATCTGATTTCTCAGCAGTGGCCTTCAGTGGGCTCAGAGTATTCCAGGTTCAGCTCCCAGAGCAGCCCAGTGACTATTCACAAGCCCTGACTTAGGATCAATGCAGAAAACAGGAAGAGTGTAGGGGCAGGTGGGCGGAAGGAAAAAATCATGTTCGGAGACTGATAGTTAACATTTTTTTTTGCCATTCCAGTATTTTTTCCATGCATATAAATATGTATATTCTCATTTTTTATAAAAAGTTTCATAACATAATATTACTTTACATAATATTCTATAAAGTAATATTATAACTCTTTTGCACTGAGTGATATCTTGTAAATAGTTTGTAGCCTCAAGTTTTTTTTTCTCTAAAAGATGTTTTATAGTGCCATAGACTTTCGTTGAATAGATATTCAATTACCTGAGGAGCTCCTATTATTTAACATTATGTAATCACAGTTGTAAATAGCATCTTTGTATATTTATCTTTACATATGGCTACTTCTGAATATTTCCAAAGGATACATTCATGTATTAGTTAGCTTTTGCTGCATAACAAAAAATCCCACAGTTTAGTGGTATAAAGCAGCAGCTATTTATTTAGCTCCACAGTTCTGCAATTTGGACCAGGCAGTTCTTTTGGTCTGTGCTAGAATCAGCAGATGTACGTTTGGGACGAGCATGCATTTGGTGGACTGCATCCAGTCAGCTGGTGGGTTGCTCTGGATGATCGGTATCACATCTTCCAGCCTGCCAGCCTTGTTTACACAGCTGTCACAGAGATGCAAGAGTAGCAGGAAGTCCTTGATACCCAAACTGTTTTCAAGGTTGTGCTTGTGACAAGTTTGCTTCTGTCCCATAGACCAAAGCATGTGACATGGCTACGCCCTGAGCTAGTTTCAGAGGACAGTACCAATGGGCAAAGCTACTGGATTAAACAAACAAACAAACAAACAGGACCTTTATTGCAGTCAACCCATCACAGTTCCCCAAACTGGGATTTCTGAGTCAAAGAGTATGACCATTTAAAAAGTTTGTGTTTCCAGGTTGCTCTACAGAGAGTTTGTAAGTATTAATAATTTATACCCTCACCTAGAGTGGTAAAGAATCTGCCTGCCAATGCAGGAGATGCAGGTTCTATTCCTGGGTCGGGAAGATCCCCTGGTGGAAGAAATAGCAACCCACTCCAGTATTCTTGCCTGGAAAATTCCATGAACAGAAGAGCCTGGTGGACTACAGTCCATGGGATTGTAAAGCATCAGAAATGACTGAATGACTGAGCACACGTTTCCAAATTTTCTTGATCACTGAATGTAATCATTGCTTTAATTTTCTCCTAGAGAATATGATTGTTGCTTTTGAAAAATACATGCTTATTGTAAAACACCAAAACAATGTGTGACCTTTATTGTTACTATCTTCCCAATACTCGATCCATTCTGACATTATTCCTATGTTACTGGGTTAAATTTATTTATATTTAAAATCTTGGAAATTATATTCATTGAAATTGTTCTGTAGTTTAATTTTTTTGGTTTGCTGTTATCATCTGTCCTTTCTCTTGACTTAAAAAGAGTCAAAATTGCAAAGGATTTATAATGTTCTTTAAAAATTTGGGTGAATTTTCTGTACCTCTAAATAAGACAACTTTGGGAGCATAATGCCCTTTTGGGTATTGCTTATTTACCAATTTTAATAATTTATTCCATGACCATTATTGATACACATTCAGATCTATTCTGTTTTCCCAGGAATAAGTATTTAATTGAATTTCTAATTTATTAGTATGGAGCTGTATATATTGTTCTGTAGCGATCTGAACAATCTCCTTGCCACCTGTAGTTCTCTTTTTTCATTTTTACTGCCAAGTTCCTATTTTTGATTTTTGAATTTTTTCTTGATGAGCTTTGCAAAAATGTTAGTTTTATTTTCCCCCTCAAATAACCACACTTTAAATTTATCCTGTTCTGTTTCCTGATATTTTAATTCCTATTTTCCTC
>NW_011494644.1:6400891-6406782 GCF_000754665.1 Bison bison bison
CCTCACTCTTTTCTCAGTTTTATGGCTTCTTTCTAGTTTCTTGAACTAACTGTTCTCATTAAATTTTAGTGATGTCTATTGATTTGTCAAAGTTTGGGTTGTATGCAAGTCTCCTATTATGATGGTGATTTTTTTTTTTAAAGAAACCATCTTTGTATAGTTTAAAACAAATTTTGCTTTAGAATTCTGATTTTATTTTTATACTATAGGAGTCAGAGTTTCAGTCTTCATTGTCAATCAGACAGATGTAAGCTTAAATCCTTCCTGGCTGTTCTAAGCAAATGATGGGCCAGTTTCATATTCTCCTAAAAGCTTGGTGGTAATAATGATGCCAGTGTAACTTTGGGTTTGTAAGTTAAATGATGTAATGAATATAAAGGGCTTAACAGAATACCAGGCACGTGATATCACTGTTCCTTTTTATTACCGATGTACTTTTTTGGGGGGTGAGGCTGCACTGGGTCTTCACTCTGGCTTGTGGACTCTGCTGCAGCCTTGTGGGCCTCTCGAGTTGCAGTCCATGGGCCTCTCTCTAGTTGGGCTCCAGAGTCCAGGCTCAGTAGTTGTAGCACCTGGGCTTAGTTGCCCCGCGGCGCGTGGGATCTTAGTTCCCACATCAGGGATGGACCCATGTCCCCTGCATTGGCAGGTGGATTCTGGACCACCAGGAAAGTCCCCTCATGTACTTTTTATGAATATAAAACACCCATCTTTGTTCTGTGTAATATTTTCATGCTTGAAATTTTCTTTGTGTGATATTAATATTTCTACTCATGGCAGCTTTCTCATTTCTTCGTTTTCATTTTGTGTCATTTTATTTTCCACACCTCTCTTGTGAACCATATATATTTGAATTTGATTTTTTTCCCTCCAAATTATGAATCTTTGTCTTTTAATGGAATGATTCAACTCATTCTCACTTTTGCAAAACAAGGGATTTTGAAAGCTTTTATCTCCTCCCTCTCTCAATCTTCTCTCCTTCTTTTGAAGATTTAACGACTAGAATTTTGTGAAAAAATTGGGATGTATTTTATTTCATCCCAATGAAATAAAAGAATGAGAAGGATAAGAGGGCATCAGAGGATGAGATGGCTGGATGGCATCACTGATGCAACGGACGTGAACTTGGGCAAACATCGGGAGATGGTGAGGGACAGGGAGGCCTGGTGTCTACATCCATGGGGTCGCAAAGAATTGGATATGATTCGGCAACTGAACAACAACAACAATTTTATTTCACATGAATTGTTATTAATATTTGTGTTATTTCATATGATTCAAGAAGACTTTTTGAGATGCGACTCCTAAAATTTACTTGTTTCATTATTCACCTTTTATTTCAGGGGGCCCAGTTCCCTCTTAATGAGTTTGATTGATTCATTAATTGAGTCAACAGATATTGAATGCATACTATTTGCAGACACCATACTAGGTGCTGTAGAAAAAAAAGTGTGTGATGTAGAGCTACTCTGTGTCTTCATCAGACCTCCTTAGAGGATGAGAGAGACAAAACAGAAGTAAACAGAAAAATACATTGAAAGTTAAAAGCAACTGTAAAGGAAACAGATTAGGGGCTTGAGGAGAGCATAGTGAGCATGTGGGGGGATATCTGTGTAGGAAGGTTAATCAGGGGGCTTCTTGTGTAGATGACATTTATGCTGGCACCTTAAGGAAGAGGTCGAATTAGCTCTGTGAATGAAGAGAGGAAGACGGGCCTTCCAGGCAGAAGGACCTGTATGTGTGAAGGCCCTGAGAGATGAAATAGCCTTATTCTAAAGTTGCTTCTAATTAGTTCTTTTTTATATTCACCAATTATCTTTTGAATTAAAGGCATACACAGAAGCACAGCTCATTTCTTGCAGGTTACCGAATGTAGGCTTGGAGAGGGCATTTGGAAGCTAGATGGAATGGTCTCCATCCGTACACCCATCCATCCATCCATCTATCCAATAACCATTTCTGGAGTGCCTCCCGTGTGCCAGGCTCTGTGCAAGGTGTTGACTGTATAAAATAAGCACCCCTTAGAGTGCAGAATCTAGTTGTGTAAACAGGCTAGAGGGCCCATGAGGATAAAGCTTGGTGGTTCTGTAGGAGTGGGATGGACCAGGGGTGGGGGAGGCATGTGCAAGCTCTGCAGAGCCCTGAGCAGGAGGGGGCTGTCGGGAAAGAGCTGAGAGCAACTCCTGCCAGATGGCTTCATTCTTCCCCCTGAAGGAAGTGGGGACTTCGTGCTGTGATATGATACACAAGAACAGCGTTTCCTGTGGGTTTGCAAGGGCATTTTGAATCTAAAGACTACAGCTTGTTGACGTGTGAAATAATTTTTTTTTTCTTTTGCTTTTTTAGACTTTGTGAGGGGATTATCAGACTGATTTTTATAAGTGTGGCAAAAGGTACTTGGGGTGAATTTAAATGCACCCTTGTATTGGGTGGAGCCCTCGTCAAACGCAGGTATTACCTGTTGCGGGTTCTTCCAGGCACCCGCTGCTGGGGCATCCGGCTGTCACCCAGAAGCCCTTGTCCTCCAGTTCTGGAAACCAACTGATTTTTCTGCAACTGAACAGATCCTAATATTGGATCCTGTCTTATTTGACCCTCACTTCATGAACTTTATTGTCTTCAACTGTAAGATGAGGAGAGAGTAGATTACTTCATCTCTTGAGACCCTGCTTATCTTTATTTATTTTTATTGTTGTTCGGCTTTATTGTCTGGCTTATGAGATCTTAGTTCCCCAACCAGGGATTGAACCCAGGCCCTCAGCAGTGAAAATGCAGAGTCTTAACCACTGGACCACCAGGGAGTTCCCAACCCTTATCTTTAAAGTTCAGTCATTTGCTTATTCACTCACTCTTCCTCCTTGCCTTCCTCCCTCCCTGCCTCCCTCTCTCCCATTCTTCCATCCATTTTTATGTCCATCTAGTACTTAATCAAGGGCCTACAGTGTGCCGGGTACTGTGCTAGGTACTCACCAATGGTGAGCAAATTAGACCCCGTCCCTACCTCATGAAGCTTACCGTTTAATAAGGATGACAGACAAGGAAATAATTACACAGATAATATGATTACTGTCATGGTAAGTGCTATGAATAAGAAGAGTAGAATGGGTGGGAGTATGTATCAAGATGATGTCTCTTATTTGGGGGTCAGAGGAGTCTGTCCTCGCAAAGGGAAATTTAAACAAACAGTCGGTGAAGATTGACAGAAAAGCGTCCCAGGCAGAGGGCATGGTCTTTGCAAAGGCCTCGAGGCAGGAAGGAGTGTGGCAACGTTAATAAGATAAGACAAGTGCCTTATGAGGACCTGCTGTCTGCCAGGCACTATGCAGCCTTCACTGTGTGATCTTGATCAAGCCATCTCACCTCCTTGTGCCTTAATGTGTGTTATCTATAAAGTGGGGGTGGTTATGATCGTACTTATTTCGTTGGGTTGTCTTGAGGATCTAATGAAGTAATGACTGTGAAATCCTTAGCACTATGTCTAGACCATAGTAAGTGCCCCCCAAAGACAATAGTTGTTGCTGTAACTGAAAGTGGAGTGCGGCTGCTCACTACTCGAAAGCCAGTTAAGAGGTCAGGTTGGTGGAAGGGAGAGTTTGCTTAATTCTGGATGCCAGCAACTGGGGGCAGGGGGTGGGGGGAAGGTGGACCCCTGTCCAAAGTTGGACTCCCCACCCTATTGACAATCAGTAGGCAAGAGCTTTTATAGACTGAGGGAGGGGCTCCATGCAGAAACATCACAGTTAGCTCTGACAGTCATCTTGAAATTGCTCATCAGTGATCTGACTACTGTCTTCTTTTTTTTTTTTAAGTATTTTTTCAGCTGCATTGGGTCTTAGGTTACAACATGCAGACTCAGCTGTGGCATGTGGGATCTTGTTCCCTAATCAGGGATCAAACTCAGATTCCTGCATTGGGAGCTTGAAGTCTTAGCCCCTGGACCCCCAGGGAAGTCTCTGACCATTGTCATCTTGATTATTTTAAGTACAGTTAATCTTCAGTTCCACGGTTGGTTTGTTCCCCTTTCTTCAAGGCCACTTCTTGGAATTGTGGCAGCTTATGTCGTGGCTCCAGTCTGGTCATCATGTAGTTAACTTTTTCCACCTGGTAGGGGTTTTAGTGTCTATAAGACAGCCCACAGAACATGGCTCAGAATATATAGCCCTTGAGAAGGAACTAAAAGTCCCTGAATATGCATACAAAGAAGGCAATGGCACCCCACTCCAGTACTCTTGCCTGGAAAATCCCATGGACGGAGGAGCCAGGTGGGCTGCAGTCCATGGGGTCGCTAAGAGTCGGACACAACTGAGTGGCTTCACCTTCACTTTTCACTTTCATGCATTGGAGAAGGAAATGGCAACCCACTCCAGTGTTCTTGCCTGAAGAATCCCAGGGACGGAGGATCCTGGTGGGCTGCCATCTCTGGGGTTGCACAGAGTTGGACACGACTAAAGCGACTTAGCAGCAGCAGCAGAATATGCATAATGACTACATTTTTATTATTTGATCTCTTTTGAATATATTCCTTTGTTTCTGCATTTTCTCACTTCTCTGATTAAACATCTTCTTTGGCTGAAGTTTTTCCACAGACAAAGGCCTGCGGAGGACATGGGGGATAAGACCCATAGGGTCCTGCTCCATTTCATTACTGTTCTTTGATGGATAGTGTTGAGTGAGAGAGTTCTCCCTGGGGCTCAGGACCTGTCCTCCATCCTGTGGGTGATCTCTTTCTTGGGGTCACTCTTGGCGTTTCTGCAGAAGTCGAAGTCTGCCACTCAGCACAGCCAAGCATGTGAAACAACTGCTTCTCCATCTGCTTCCGAGGAAGGAGGGGGTGTCAGGCTCGTGGAACTCAGGGGTGGCTGCTGGCATTTGTCGCGTTGGTTGGCATTGTGGCGGTCAGGGGTAGTAATGATCAAAGAACAGACGGCTTAGGGCAAAGACCACATTCCATTCCTTATCTGTTGGTGAGACCAATACATATGCTCCCTTTTCTTTCACTGCAGGAAGACATTTCCCCTAAATCAATCTGCTGAGAACCAGGGCCATTTCCCTGGTTACAAATATCAAATGTAAATTCACTGGTATAAACAGAATGATAGATGTACCCTTCTGAGCATTCAGACAGCCCCAGTGTCAAACTGTCTGTGTGTGTGTGTGTAAAAATTTGAACAAACCCTTGTGAATGACTTTCGTTTATTTGTAATTTTTTTCTTTTTTTAAATTGGAGCATAATTGCTTTACAATATTGTGTTGGTTTCTGCCATTTGTAGTTATTTATCCATAAGAACTGTCTGCATGTTATTAAGTGTGGAGAGAGAAGGAAATAAAGAAGGCACTCCATCATCTAACTCAGGTGATTTGTCCCCAAGGCCTGTCTGGAGACATTAAGTTTGTCATAACTTGGAGAGTTGCTGCTGGAATCTAGTAAAATACAGGCCAGGTTACACTGCTCAACATGATACAACACACAGGACAGTTTCACAGCACAGAATTGTAGATTCCAAAATGGCAAAGTGCCAGGGTTGAGAAACCTTAATCTCACTCTATGAAGAACCAATTTTGTAAAACCAACAGAGAGGGGCTGGCATCAATTATCACCATTTCTAGGGAATTTCGTGTGTGTGTATGAGTGTGTATGCATGTGTTGATCTTTTTAAAAAAAGTATCAATTTTTTTTTCTTTTTTTTTTTTTAATTTTTCAGCACTTTATTTATTTTTTTTTGATAAATTTAACGCCTTTTATTGCCATACCTCATTTTACTGTGCTTTGCTTTAGTGAACTTTATAGATACATGTTTTTTTTTTTTTTTCCTTGTTAATTTTCTGTTTAGTTGATCTATCCATAAGTGTGAGTGGGGTATTAAAGTCTCCCACTATTATTGTGTTATTGT
>NW_011494644.1:6407172-6410278 GCF_000754665.1 Bison bison bison
TCGAGTTTATACACCATTTTTGTGTTTCCTGTCTAGAGAATATCCTTTAGTATTTGTTGGAGAGCTGGTTTGGTGGTGCAGAATTCTCTCAGCTTTTGCTTGTCTGAAAAGCTTTTGATTTCTCCTTCATACTTGAATGAGATCCTTGCTGGATACAATAATCTGGGCTGTAGGTTATTTTCTTTCATCATTTTAAGTATGTCTTGCCATTCCCTCCTGGCTTGAAGAGTATCTATTGAAAGATCAGCTGTTATCCTTATGGGAATTCCCTTGTGTGTTATTTGTTGTTTTTCCCTTGCTGCTTTTAATATTTGTTCTTTGTGTTTGATCTTTGTTAATTTGATTAATATGTGTCTTGGGGTGTTTCTCCTTGGGTTTATCCTGTTTGGGACTCTCTGGGTTTCTTGGACTTGGGTGATTATTTCCTTCCCCATTTTAGGGAAGTTTTCAACTATTATCTCCTCAAGTATTTTCTCATGGTCTTTCTTTTTGTCTTCAATTTTTTAATTGAAGGATAATTGCTGCATGTGTTTATCTTAATTGATATAATTCCTTTATCTTCTTTTCCTGGGTGTTTACTTATCTACTAGCCATTAAAATAGTTCGTTTTGAGTATATGATGCAAAGTTTGAAATCCTACAGGTATGACAGAGGTATTCAGTAGCAACAAATCTCCCTTCCAGCCCTGTCCCCTTAAGGCCCTTAAGTTCCTTCTCTGGAGGATAGCACTGTTACTAGTTTTGCATGTATTAATAAAGAGACTTCTTTGTCCACTTGATGGGAAGAGCTGACTCATTGGAAAAGACCCTGATGCTGGGAAAGATTGAGGGCAGGAAGAGAAGAGGGCGACAGAGGATGAGATGGTTGGATGGCATCATCAACTCAGTGGACATGAGTTTGAGCAAACTCTGGGAGATAGTGAAGGACAGGGAAGCCTGGTGTGCTGCAGTCTACGGGGTTCCAAGGAGTCTGACACAACTTAGTGATTGAACAACAACAGTAAAGAGAAATTGCACACTTGAACCTTTTTTTGTACCATCAGCAGCACCTTCTGCACATTGTTTTTTGTTTGTCGCCTTTTTGTACTTGACTGTGAATCTTAGAGCTGTCTTCAGGCACACATAGAGCCGCCACATTCATTTTAACAGCTGCACCGTGTTCCCTTCTCCGGTTGTTCCATGTCTTCTGGTGATGGACACTGGGCTCTTTCCAGTCTTTTGCTCTAACAAACAAGGCTGCAGTGAATATTCTGGTACCTAACCGTGGACACACGTGTGTGAACACATCTTTCATGCAAAGTCCTGCAGATAGAATTGCTGGGCAAAAAGGCATGCGCATTTTAAACTTGGCCGGAGAGTTCTGACGGCAGTCGGATCTGACTCTGTGCGCCGTGCGTCATTCTCCGTGGGCCCCACTTCTGGTCCCTTTTCCTGTGGGGTTTCTGAGCTAAAAGCAGCACCTCTACCTCTCCCCCATTTGGAACTGATTACTCTAGAAGATGAACATTTTTCCAATCAAAATGCAGTGCCCAAGGATGCTTTGGAAATAGGAACAATGTCTGTCATTCTGAGCTTTTGATGGTTTTGGATATAATTTTTCCAAATTGCTCATAGTCTTTAAGCACAGCAAGAGCCTATCTCTGCAGCCAGTGCTTCCTGATCAATCCCACCCATCTCCCTTCCCCAGTGGGCTTTCTCCTAAGGGTAAGTAGAAGGCATGGGTTCTTTTGCTTTAAAAAAATAGCGTTAACTCCACGGGGGCGCCTGCTGCTTGATTGGGAGCATCGGCATTTAGAGCTTGCTGGCTGCAATCTTGCTATGCAGACTGGAAGTTGTGGGGTGTTTTTATCTGCAGGAAACAGCTCGCAGCGGAAGGGGAGAGAGAGAAGGATAGCTGAGGAAATTAGAAGAGGAGGAAGCCGTGGGAGAGAGATGTCTTATTTTAAAGACGTCTTTGCCCATCTCTTTGGCATGTGAAACAGGAGTGAAATGAGAAGTTGGGTTGCTTCTGCTGGACCTTCCCAGGAGCCAGCCTGGTTGGGTTTCCCAGGCTTCAGACTGTTGTCTGAGCTTGCTTGGGTACCCCCACCCCCTCCCCGGAGTCTCTCTTGTAAGAATGGGCTGGTAGCAGCACCTGCTCTGAAGTCCCAAAGGTTCAAGGGGCCAAAAAGAAACCCTGCAGTAACCATTTCTCAGCATTGGAGGCCACAGAACTCTGGTCTGCACATACACTCTCTAAGCTCCCGTCCCTGCTGCCGAAAGATAACCTGGGCTGTGTGTGTTGCTCATTGTATTTCTCAGCTCCTGGAGGGGGTACCTGGTACACAGTAGGTGCTCAATAAATATTCATTGAAAAAGGAGAAACTTGATGGCACTTAGAGCTCTGAGTCTGTTGGCATTTTTACCCCTGGGGAGAGACTTGATTTTAACTCACAGCCCATTGATAACCGGCTTTACAGCGTAGAGGACAGACTGGTGTGGAGTGGGCCGGGGTGGGCATGGCTCTTATTTGTATGGATAGTGTTCTGTCCTTTCTGAAACTTGGGTTTCTCTGCTGATGAGGGGAAAGATTTGAGGAGGCAGTGAGAAAATAGCTGCTTCTGCCTTAAAAAAAAAGCAAACCACTTTTTATTTTGAAATAGTTCTAGATTCTCAGGTAAGTTGCCAAGTCAGTACAGAAGAGTGCCTGTATACGCCTCAGCCCATGTCCCCTGAGGCTGATCCTGCATGACTATGGCACGTTTGCTGCTGCTGTTTTGTAATCAGAAGTCCTTTGTGAACTCACCAGTGTCTTTGATTTGGATGTTAATAATAATAACAACAACGAAATGTTGATAATAGTTGTGGCATTAGTGGAGGTTAGCAATTAAGACAGCACTTACTCAGCACCAAGCCCTGTACTAAGCCTTTCTCCCTGTAGGAACTCATTGTCCTGTGAGGTGTAGGCACTTTTATAAAGATGCACATTTTACAGATGGGGAGACTGAGGCAGAGCCGTTGGGCAGACCGATCATGCAGCTCACTTCTGCTGCCGCTGCTGCTAAGTCATTTCAGTCATGTCCGACTCTGTGTGACCCCATAGACGGCAGCCCACCAGGCTCCCCCGT
>NW_011494644.1:6410414-6416724 GCF_000754665.1 Bison bison bison
CCCAATTCCAGTACTCTTGCCTAGAAACCCCATGGACTGCAGCCCACCTGGCTCCTCTGTCCATGGGATTTTCCAGGCAAGAGTACTGGAATTGGGTGCCATTGCCTTCTCCGTAGCTTGCTTCTGGCTAGGATGAAAACCGAAGTTGTCTGGCTCCAGACTCTCATTCTCCATCATTATTTTCTGCAAAATGATGATAATAGCTGTCATCTTTTGATGTGGATATGCTCAGGAGCTGGACTCAAAGTTTGACATGTATTTTTTTAAATTGGAGTATAATTGCTTTACAGTGCTGCATTCGTTTCTGCTGTACAACAGAAGTGAATCAGCTCTATGTGGAGATATATCCCCTCCCTCCTGGGCCTGCACCCCACTCCCCCCACCCCATCCCACCTATCTGAGCTCCCTGTGTTTAACAGCAGCTTCCCACTAGCTAGCATGGTACACATGATAGTGTATATGTCATTCCTTATCTCCCAATTCACCCCACCCTCTCCTTCCTCTCCCTGTGTTCACATGTCTTTATGTCTGTGTCTCTATTTCTGCCCTGAAAATAGGTTCCACTATACCATTTCGCTAGTGGGAAAGAATCCGCCTGCTAATGCAGGAGATATAGGAGACGCAGGTTCAGTCTCTAAGTCAGGGAGATCTCCTCAGGAGGGCATGGCAACTCACTCCAGTATTCTTGCCTGAAGAATCCCACAGACAGAGGAGCCTGGCAGGCTACAATCCATAGCATCAGAGTCTGACACGACTGAAGTGACTTAGCACATACCATTTTTCTAGAGTCCACATATATGCTTTAATATATGGTATTCGTTTTTCTCTTTCTCTTACTCAGAGGGCCGTGGTGAAGAGCACTGATTTTGCTTTCCTGCTTAGGAGAAAGATACACAATCCTGCCGGTACTGCCACTTCATTCCTCTTCCATCAGTGCCAAAGATACTCAAAGCTTGGTCAGAACACGAACAGGCAGAGTACCTTAATTCCGAGAGTTAAAAAACACACTTGAATTAATCAGCAGGCACATGCCTCAGGACCATGAGAGGCTAAGATGTTTCTGCCTTAGATCTTGTTGGTAGCTGGCAGGGGAAATTAGCATAAAAGCAAAGTGCGGTCCGTGGGTTTTGGATTGAGAGGAGTAGATGCTTCGGGGCCCAGGTGGCGGGGGAAGGGTTCTTGGGGTTGGGGATGGAGAACAACTTGAACTTGTTTTCCACCCAAGGTTTTTGCAGCCCTCTGTGGATCTTTGCAAACCTGTGGGTCCCTCTGCCTGGAATACTTTTCAAATGCTGGGCCCTTGCTGTGCAGTCTCACCTTTCAACACCCCCCACCCCCGCCCCGCCCCCAACCCCCACCTCATTCTCTCCTCAGACAGGTCTTTGCTGACACAGTCTCCAGAATTCCTCTTGAGCTTCTCTGGTAGTCCGGTGGTTAAGAATCCACCTGCCGATGCAGGGTACATGGGTTCGATCCCTGCTTCAGGAAGATCCCGCAAGCCACAGAACAACTAACCCCATGTGCTCCAAGTACTGAGCCCATGCCCTGGAATTACTGAAGCCTGCATGCCTCGAGCCTGTGCTCCCCAACAAGAGAGGGAGAAGTCAGCGCACTGCAGCAAAGGAGAGTTTGTGCTCATCCCAACTAGAGAAAGCCAACAGGCAGCAACAAAGATCACAGCCAAAAAATAAAATAAATAAAATTAAAAAAAAAAACAAAAAACAAAACCAAATCCCTCCCACATATTCACTGGACCGTAAGCTTCACAACGTCAAGGATCTGCTTGTTGTGTTTCCAGCTGTATCCTTTACTGCTTAGAGCAAGGCTGGGCGCATGTTAGGGCTTCCCTGTTAGCTTAGATGGTAAAGAATCTGCCTACAGTGTAGGAGAGCTGGGTTCGACCCCTGAGTCGGGAAGATCCCCTGGAGAAGGGAATGGCATCCCACTCCAGTATTCTTGCCAGGAAAATCCCATGGACGCAGGAGCCTGGTGGGCTGTAGTCCATGGGGTCGCAAAGAGTCAGACACGACTGAGCAACTTTGACTACTACTAGTGCATATTAGGCTCTTGTTATGTCTTTGTTGACTAAATGAATGATGGTTTATTTCCAGTCCTTATTTGTCCTGGAACTCAGCACTTCAGCCACGAGCTTGTCTGCTTCCTGTGGAGGGTCAGATCCGCTCCCAAACTGAAAGCCTGCAGGGGTGTCAGTCTCATTCGCCACCCAGTGCCTGTGTCAGGCCTGGCCTATGGGGAAGGGTGTGGGCTCTGGGGTCAGATTATCTGGGTTCAGATCTTCTGCTTATGAGCTGTGTGATCCTCATCAGTTGCTGAGTCCCTCTGTGTTTCCACATGTGTACAAAAGGGATGCTACTAACATCTATCTCATGGGGTTGCTGAGTTAATTAAATGAGTTAATATCAGTTAAAATACTTAGAAGAGTACCTGACATATAGTGAGTGTTTCATAACTATCAGTTTTTGTTGTTAGAACCCAAAATGTGTTTGGGATGTGAAGGTTGAGGAATCTTTATATAAAAGGCCCTTTCCTCTTTGATAAAATCTCCCCTAAGAAAGAGGTGAGGAGAGATGGAGATGATCTGAGAGGCCCCAGAGATCCTTAAAGCCAGGCTGGTAAAGAAATGTGACATCTCATGTCTCCCTGTTCTCTTGGAAAAGGCTAGTTTCTAGCTTGCCTGGTGTTTCTTTCACCACTGTTTTCTACATTTGTTTCTTTGCATTGGGCCTGTTTTTTTTTTTTTAATAGCACAGTTAGGAATCCTGCTTGCTAGCTTGCTGCCTGGGACAGAGCGAAGCACTTCCATTTAGAGAAGCAGGCGGCCCTGGAATGCGGCTGCGGGCCTGCCAGGCTGACTCCAGGGCCCGGCTGCCCAGGAATGCACTTTGCAGCTTATACACGGTTGGGTCTCCTGTTCATGGAACTTCTCCTCTCTTATTCTTCTTTCGTGTCAGTTTTAAAAATAAAATAATACACACGCTTGCTTATCATTCCAAACAATGCAATGCATTTCCACATGTATTAGCATGAAGAAAACCTCCTTTCTATCCTGGCTGCCTCATTCCCCTCCCCTCACTTCCAGAGTAGGATTGCCCAGTTGGCACGATGCCCAGTGAAATCTGAAGTTTGAATAAACAAAGAATAACTTTGTATGTCTCTAGTATTGTATAGGGCAAACATTTAAAAATATATTTATTTAATTTTAAAACTTTGTATTTTGTTTTGTGGTATAAATCTGTCTCGGCTTCTCTGATAGCTCAGCCGGTAAAGAATCTGCCTGCAATGCAGGAGACCCTGGTTTGATTCCTGGGTTGGGAAGTTCCCCTGGAGAAGGGATAGGCTACCCACTCCAGCATTCTTGGGCTTCCTGGGTGGCTCAGATGGTCAAGAATCTGCCTGCAGTGTGTGGGAGACCTGGGTTCAATCCCTGGGTTGGGAAGACCCCTTGGAGGAGGGCATGGCCACCTACTCAAGTATGCTTGCCTGGAGAATCCCCATGGACAGAGGAGCCTGCTGGGCTACAGTCCACGGAGTTGCAAAGAGTCAGACATGACTGAGTGACTAAGCACAGCATAAATCAGCCTGCAGTACAGGAGACCCAGGTTCAATCCCTGGGTCTTGAAGATCCCCCTGGAGAAGGGAATGGCAACCCACTCTGGTATTCTTGCCTGGAGAATTGCATGGACAGAGGAGCATGGCTGGCTACAGTCCATGGGGTTGCAAAGAGTCGGACATGATTGAGCGACTAACATTTTCACTTTCACTTCACATAAGCGATTAACAAACAATGTTGTAATAGTTTCAGGTCAACAGCAAAGGACTCAGCCATCCATATACATGTATCCATTCTCCCCCGCCAAATTCCCTCCCATCCAGACTGTCACACAACAGTGAGCAGAGTTCCATGTGTTATACAGTAGGTCCTTGTTGGTTATCCATTTTCAGTATAGCAGTGCATACAAGTAGGACAAACTTTTTATTTGCCAAGTTTGACAACCCAGCGCCTCCCCTGTTATTAGTTTCCTGTGTTTCTTTCTAGTAATTTTCCAAGCTTGTGCAACCCACACAGACTTTGATGGACTCACTGCTGGGGGAATCCCCAGCATCTGGAGCAGAACCTGGCAAGTTGTAGCTGCTTAATAAATGTTGGTTGAATGGATGAGTGACTGTACCCACCCATTTCTTTACATGGTTGAAAATATAAAAACACTGCATATTGTTTTTCTTCATGGGACTGCAATCTCATAGGATTGATAGAGTTACCACGCTTATTTTTAAGAGTTTTTTCATAGTATTCTCTTTGATGAATACTGTGGTCCCTTGACTGGGCTTCCCAGGTGGTGATAGTGGTAAAGAACCCGCCTGCCAGTGCAGATGTAAGAGACTTGGATTCCATCCCTGAGTTGGCAAGATCCCCTGGAGGAGGGCGTGGCAGTCCCACTCCAGTATTCTTGCCTGGAGAATCCCATGGACAGAGGAGCCTGGCGGGCTACAGTCCATGGGGTCACAAAGAGCCAGACATGCCTGAATGACTGGGCACACACCCATGCATGGTCCCTTGACATGAGACACTGGCAGGGTTGACAGTCTCCTGCTCTTATAAACAATGCGGTAATGAATGTTCCTCACTGTATTTACCCATTGGATTTGGGTTGGATACTATGCAAGGATAGATATAGCATTGGGATCACTTGGGCAGAGGTATGTGCTTTAAAAGGTGGATGGAGGGACTTCTTTGGTGGTCCAGTGGCTAAGACCCCATGCTCCCAATGCAGGGGACCTGGGTTCCATCCCTAAACGAGGAACTGGATCCTGTATGCCACAACTGGGAGTTTGCACGTCACAGCTGAAAGATCCTGCGTGCCGCAACTAGGGGATCCCACATGCCTCAGCGAGGTTCGAGGATCCTGTGTGCTCCCACTAGGACCAGGCGCAACCAAGTAATAAGTAAATACAATAAATATAAGATGTGGATGGATGCTGCTGAATTTCTTTCCATAGCAGGTCTGTTTGCACTTGCATCAGACAGCTCCTCCCTAGATCCTTACTGGCACAAAATAGTATCAGAGTTTTCCATTTTGCCAACCTGATCGGTGGAAAACTGGCATCTCACTGTCTCCTTCATTTGCCTCTGTTTGTTTATGAGAACCTTTTTTGTGTTTGAAAACTCTCTGTAGTTCTCTTTCTGTCAACTGCCTCTGGTCTTTTGCCTGTTTTCGTCCCCTTACTTTCTTATTAATTTTTAACAGGTTTTTATTAATTGAAGAACACATCTGTTAACCTGATGTATGTTTCATATATAATGTAATAGTGTAGTATAGAATATAAAATCAGTTTTATAACTTTGAAAAAAAATGGTTTTTATTATGAAATTTTTTTTACTCTGCAGATTTTTTAAACATTCTCAACTAGTCAAATTTATGTATCTTTTCCTTCATGTATTCTACATTTTGTGTCTTGCTTGGAAAGGCCTCCCCCTCAATGAGATTATAGAGCAATTTTCCCACATTTTCTTTTACTACTTTAACTTTTTTTTTTTTTCATTTAAATCTTTAATCCATCTGGAATTTATTTTGGTTTTAGGAGGGAGGTGAGGATCTAGCTTTATTCTCTACCAGATGGCCAGCCAGTTGTCCCAATACCATTTATTGAATAATCCATCGCTTCCCACAGAATTGAAATGCCGCCTTTATCATATATTAAATTGTGGAGGAGGGATTTTGTACTCATTTTCTGAGAACCTCCGGAGTCAGCAAGGATTTTAGAAGGTTTCAGCTGAGTAGAGGCAGAGGCCCTGATGACCTCAAGGAGGACATGAAACCAAAGCCCACAGTGGTTCAGACAAGCTCTGTGGGCTGGAGCAGGGGTTGCTTAGGGAACAAGAGGGGAAAGTGAGTTCCCAGTGGTGGGAAGGGTTTAACTAGTGCAAGATTTCTCAGCCTTGACACTATTGACATTTGGGGCTGAATAAATCTGTATTGGGGGCATCTTGTGTATCATAGAATGTTTAGCAGCATCCCTTACCTGCACCTACTAGTATTAACCTTTCCCCCAACTTATGACAATCAGAAATGTCTCCAGATGTAGCCAAAATGTCTCCAGGGGTCTCAGATCATCTCCAGTTGAGAAGCACTGTTTTATCAGACCAGGGTTGAGCAAGTCAAGCCCTTTCCTATTCTGATATCCCACCATCCACAATCTCAAGGGTGCCAGACAGCTAGGAGCCAGCATGGGAGCTGCCCTTCTATCTCATAGACCAGAGACCATGGTTCCAACCTGCCCCCCGCCCCCC
>NW_011494644.1:6416824-6417313 GCF_000754665.1 Bison bison bison
TTTCCTCCCACATGTCATTAGAGTGCTCACCACACACCACTAGAATGTATATCCTCTGAAGGCAGAGCTTTGTTTTGTTTTGTGCACAGTGCCTAGAACGGTGCGTGGCATTAAAATCCCATGGACGGAGGAGCCTGGTGGGCTGCAGTCCATGGGGTCGCTGAGGGTCGGACACGACTGCGCGACTTCACTTTCCCTTTTCACTTTCATGCATTGGAGAAGGAAATGGCAACCCACTCCAGTGTTCTTGCCTGGAGAATCCCAGGGACGGGGGAGCCTGGTGGGCTGCCGTCTATGGGGTTGCACAGAGTCGGACGCGACTGAAGCGACTTAGCAGCAGCAGCAGCAGCAGCAGGGCATAAGGGATCTTAGTTCCCCAACCAGGGATCGAACTCTTGCCTTCTGCAGTGAAAGCACAGAGTTCCAACCACTGGACCTCCAGGGAAGCCCCCAGCTGATGCTTAATACCCATTTGATGGATGAACAGAT
>NW_011494644.1:6417413-6426467 GCF_000754665.1 Bison bison bison
CCGCCCCCCACCCCCACCCCCTGGGTCTTGCAGAGAATCTCCGGGGACTCCCTTGGGCCAGCCTGAGCCTTTCCCCTGACAGGTGCACCCCCAGTCTAAGGGCCACACCTGGCTGGGCATCCAGGAGCAGCGACTCAGAAACCTGAGGTGGCAGAAGCTTTGTGACTTGAGGGCGTGTCAGTTTATTGTTTTAGGAGTAAAAGAGTCATGTGTTTGAGAGATTGGGGTAGTAGGTGGGGAGAGAAATTCCATATTAAATAGGCAGGTGTGGGCGTGAGAGGAAAGAGAGATGGGTGAAGTCCCTGGAGCCTGGGAGAAGGAAGATACCGGAGGGGAGCAGTGGCTGCTGAGATTAGCTGATTAGAATGGGACCTGACTTCCTCCTGACAACTGCTGAGTAGGAACAGTTGTTACTGGGGGAGGGGGAGAGTGGAGGTGGGTGGGGACTCCCAAGTGGCTCAGTGGTAAAGAATCCACCTGCCACTATAGGAGACGTGGGTTTTATCCCTGGGTTGGGAAGATCCCCTGGAGAAGGAAATGGCAACCCAATCCAGTATTCTTGCCTGGAGAACCCCTATGAACAGAGGAGCCTGTTGGGCTGCAGTCCATGGGACTGCAAAGAGTCAGACGTGATTGGGCCACTGAGCTCACATGCATGGCCATGCAGGAGGGTAAGAGTGACCTGAAGGTCCCATGGAGTGTGATGGATCAAGCAGAGAGTGTGGAGACAGCGGCTCTGGCAGATGAACAGCTTTTGCAGAAGCACCTGTGTGGAGTGTGTTGCACCAACATGCATCCTCCCAGGTGTGGCTCCAACATGGGATGCAGCTTCTGATGGGAAAGAGAGAGCCAGGCTCAGGATGCCTTGCTAAGGGGTCAGGTTTCCTTTTATTTCAAAGCACCCCTCAGCTACTCAATATGGGAAAACCACAGGAGGAAGGTGTGCAACAAGGAGTCAGTGGAGAACAGCCCACTGACCTCCCTGCCGCCTCCAGGGATCACCCCCTTTCCTCCCACATGTCATTAGAGTGCTCACCACACACCACTAGAATGTATATCCTCTGAAGGCAGAGCTTTGTTTTGTTTTGTGCACAGTGCCTAGAACGGTGCGTGGCATTAAAATCCCATGGACGGAGGAGCCTGGTGGGCTGCAGTCCATGGGGTCGCTGAGGGTCGGACACGACTGAAGCGACTTAGCAGCAGCAGCAGCAGCAGCAGGGCATAAGGGATCTTAGTTCCCCAACCAGGGATCGAACTCTTGCCTTCTGCAGTGAAAGCACAGAGTTCCAACCACTGGACCTCCAGGGAAGCCCCCAGCTGATGCTTAATACCCATTTGATGGATGAACAGATTCAGACTGCAAACCTGATGTCACTTATCCTTTTCACTGGGTGGTTCATGATCCATGTTCCATGTCAGTAGATACCTTCCCATGACACAAATTTTTCATGGTGCAGACTCTTGTGCTGTGCCCAAGGCCATATTGTGCTTGGCCAAGTCCTCCTGCTCTTTGAGTTTTTTTCCCCATGTTTCTCCATTACAAATGCCTGTCTGTTCAGGCTGCTGTAACAGAAAACCACAGACTGAGTGGTTTAACAGTTTGTTGCTTACAGTTCTGGAGGCTGGAGGGCCAAGCTCCAGGTGCCAGCATGGTGAGGGCTTTCTTGTTGAGTCTCAGAGCTGTCTGCTCGTTGTTTCCTCATCTGATGAGGCCAGAGATAGGAGGCAGACTCTCTAGGGTCTCTTCTCATAAGCAGACTAATTCCATTCATGGGATCATGGCAAAACAGAAGGAACCAACATTATTTTGTCTTCTTTGTGGTTGGCTTCTGGTCATGTTAAGAGATGCTAGTTTTTTCATTCCATTTCCTTGGAGAAATTATTTTATTAAAATTATTAAATTTTATTAAAAGTTTTGAATACTCACATAACACAAAATTCACCATTTCACCATGTACAAATGTAAAATTCAGTGGTTTTTGTATTTACAGTATTGTGCAGTTATTACCACTATCTAAATTTCAGAACATTTTCATCACTCCCATAGGAAACCCAAATCCATTAGCGATCACTCCCCATTTCTTCCTCCCTATTTCTCCCTGTCCTAGCCACTAGCAACCACTAATCTGTTTTTAGTCTCTATAGATTTTTATCGGTTTGGGACATTTCATATCAATGGAATCACGCAACCGGTGGTCCTCTGTGACTGACTTCTTTCCTTTAGTTTCATGTCTTCAAGATTCATGCATGTATCAGTATTCCTTTTTATGGCTGGAAAATTTTCCATCAAGATTGATCACATCTTGTTTACCTGTTCATCAGTGGATGGACATTGGGGTTGTTTCCACAATTGGCTATGATAACTAATACTTCTATGAATATTCACATACAACTTTCGTGTGATTATGTTTTCAACTCTCTCGGATATTTACCTAAGAGTGGAATTGCTGGGCCATATGATTTATGTTCTGTGTTTACCTTTTTCAGACCATTTCCACTTTAAAAACACTTTATGTACATTGGCAGATGAATGGATAAGGAAGTTGTTGTACATAAACACAATGGAATATTACTCAGCTATAAAAAGGAATGCATTTGAATCAGTTCTAATGAGGTGGATAACCTGGAGTCTGTTATACAGAGTAAAGTAAGTCAGAAAGAGAAAGACAAATACTGTGTATTAATGCATGTATATGGAATTTTTAAAGTAAGTTAAAGAAAAATATGAATCGCATTGCAAGTGGCATGTGAATATGACAGATACCCAGAGAGTGGGGTGCAGTCCATTCATCTGGACGTGACCCCCTCCTTACACCGTTTCCCACCTGTCTCTCCACCCTTATGTCCTTCCACTCCTTGGAGCCTCAGTGAAGCCAAACTGGTTTTCTCATTGTCCCTAAGAAGCTCTCTTTCCTCAAAGTTGCCGCCTCTTGGCCCTGACCTGGGGTGCGATCCAACTCTTGCTTATCCTCCAGAGAACTAGACTTCTCAAAATGCACCTTTTGCTTAAATCTATAGTTTAACCGTCAATTGCGTGTTTTCTCCCTCTTGTTTCTCACTAATGGTTTTATTCATGAACCTTCTCCCTCCACTGTAAGCTCTTGACAGCTGCATCTATATTTGAGTAGTTCATTGTTCCCCTTGCTTGGTGGGTGCTTAATAGACACTTGGTAACTTGCCCTTCCTTGGAGCCTCCCCTCAGCCTGGAACCAGCCACAGGGTTGGCTCTTGGCCTGTTTGTGTTACCTTGGGTTTGTGGTTTACCCTTCGATTAACTTATTTCCACCTGTTTGGGTGTATCAGCCAGAGGTCTTCACATCCCAGGAGAGAGGGGTTAGTTAATTTTTTTTAGATGCAAGAAACAGAAACCGACTCGAGTCAGCTACCACTGGAAGGGGAATTCAGCACAAGGGGAAGGGGAATTTAGCAGAGACAGGGACTTCCCTGGTGGTCCAGTGATTACGAATCCGCCTTCCAATGTAGGGGACCTGAGTTTGATCCGCAGTTGGGGAACTAAGATCCCACATGCCGAGGTGGGGCAACTCAACATGTGCACGGCAACTACTGAGCCCACCGCCTCAACTAGAGAGAAGCCTGTGTGCCGTAAGGAAGATCCAGTGTACCGCAACTAAGACCCAATGCTGCCAACAAATCCATAAATAGAAACAAATAAATATTAAGAATACAGGGACATTACTTGGGTACAAGAGGAAGGTCAGCCTGGTGAAGGGAAGGAGAATTGGGAACCGAAAGACTCTGAGGGGCCTCCATCACTCATCTTCACTTCTCCTCATCTGTGTTCATCATGCTCACCTCCAGCTTTCCTTGTCTCTACATCTTAGATGGAAGATGACACCCCCTGGAATCTCAGCCTCCATTCTAAAGTCCTTGAAAGAATCTGATTGGCCCAGCTTAGATCTGGTGGCCGGGGAACTAGGGCAATGGTATAGTGCAGCAGTACTGTGGAGTACTCAGCGTGGGGTCCCTGGAGCTGAGCCCTCAGTAGCATTCATTATTGAGTGAAGGAGCAGCTCTGGAGCTGTGAACCTCAGCTTCTTCTTTTCCAGCCTCTAGGGAAATCATGGGAGTGTGGGAGAAGAGCAGGATGTGACAAAAACAGTTAACATCAGACTCGGTAACCTTAAAAACTCCAGATGGAGATATCTTAGGGGAGGGAGGGGAAGTGTGGAGCCGCTGGTCAGTTCCACTTCTGGGAAAGGAAGCTCTCCTGATTTTTCTGGCTCTTTGGTTGGGTAGGGGTTGTTGAAACATCTATTGGAACCTCTTACCTCCTTCTCAGAGTTCCTACTCAGGTGATTTTTGACTCTGAGCACCAGGAATGAAAAGGAAACTTTGTTCCCTGTAGCTGGGGGCTCTTGCCACTCTTCTGGATTTCCTTAGTCTAAGTTCTTCCCTGTTGTGCCACCTTCCTGAGGGCAGAGTTGACCCACCCTCCATTCATGTTGAAGGGCTTAGAATGCTCCCCAGTACGTGCAAATATACCCAACTCCTTAAGTCTCAGTTACTTAATCTGCACAATGGGGCACATGCAGCCCACCATTGACATTTGTGGATTTGATCATTGTGGTTTCAGTCTCATTAGCTGCCTAGATCCTTGGGCCATGGTCCTGGGTCATCATCATAAAGCTTTGGTTTGAATTGGTTGCTTGGCAAGATTCGGAAGAAACAGAATGGTGTTGTGACCTAGATTGTGGTCTAGGGACTGAGATTTGCTTCCAAGTCTGGACACTGCCACATAGCTGGGTATCCTTGGGCAGATTTTTTTTTTTTAAACTTTACATGATTGTATTAGTTTTGCCAAATATCAAAATGAATCCGCCACAGGTATACATGTGTTCCCCATCCTGAACCCTCCTCCCTCCTCCCTCCCCATACCATCCCTCTGGGTCGTCCCAGTGCACTAGCCCCAAGCATCCAGTATCGTGCATCGAACCTGGACTGGCAACTCGTTTCTTACATGATATTTTACATGTTTCAATGTCATTCTCCCAAATCTTCCCACCCTCTCCCTCTCCCACAGAGTCCATAAGATTGTTCTATACATCAGTGTCTCTTTTGCTGTCTCGTACACCGGGTTATTGTTACCATCTTTCTAAATTCCATATATATGCGTTAGTATACTGTATTTATGTTTTTCCTTGGGCAGATTTTTTAACTTTATGCTTCATTTTCTTTACCCATAAATGGGATGGTAATAGTACCCACCTCACAGGGTGGGCACTTTGGGTGGTTTAAATGAGTTAAGATGAGTACAGCCCTTCACAGTGAGCCTCAACACATGCTGGCCACAGCTCTTCTGCCAGGCTGGTTTCATTCATTCAGGTGATGCCTGGCCTCCAGGTGGACAGGGGGAGCCTGCCTGTGATGCTGTCTTTGTGATCTGGTCCAGCTGTGCAGGGATGCCCACTAGGCCTACTTTTTTTCCTTGGCAACCATTTAACAGGAAAGGTTGGGGCCAGCTAAGCCAGATGTCTAGGGTCCTGGTTGCTTCCTTTTTCTTAATCCTTGTTTACCTTTAACAAAACTGATGAGAGCCATGCAGCCCCTCTGGGTGGCCCTGCTCTGGCTGTTTTGAGTGTTTGCCTTGCCTTAGGAAACAGCAGGTGCAGTTGGCAGCCTCTTTCCCC
Source organism: Bison bison bison (assembly GCF_000754665.1). Classification (NCBI taxonomy): domain Eukaryota; kingdom Metazoa; phylum Chordata; class Mammalia; order Artiodactyla; family Bovidae; genus Bison; species Bison bison. The sequence goes on from NW_011494644.1 coordinate 6,423,062, forward strand.
ACCTCCAGCCTGTTAGCCCCAATCTCTGGGGACTCCTTAGACTAATGCAGTTTTAATGAATACACATTACTGTTTACATGGCTGAAATGAGAGCCTGGCTGCTTATTTTATGCTGAGGTTTACAGCTCTGCCATTAAAAATCCTGCCTCCTTTGCTCTGCTTCTGGCCAGGGGGCTGTTTCCTGGCGACCCTTCTCCCATCCCTCCAAATAAGGTCTTCACTGTGAGGTCTTGTGGTGTTAGAACTGCCTTGCCTAGAAAGGAGTCTTTGCCTAGGACAAAAACATAAATATGGGTTCTTCATTTTTAAAAATTTAAAAATATTTAAAAACTTCTCAATTAGAAAATGAAGAGATACCAAGAGGAGAAAATAAAAATCACCCATAATTCCACTACTCAGAAAAAAACCAATTATTAACATTTGGTTTATATTTTTGCAGATTTTAATCAATACTTATAATAAGCATTTTAAATTAAAATTAGAAACCAAAATTAAAACACATTATTCTGAAATCTGCTTTTCATTCCCTGCAGTTAATGTAATGTGAACATCTTTCCAAGACAAGAAACATAGATCAGTGGCATCTTTTATCAGGCATCATTGTCTCCTCTGGTATGGCTGTACTTGAATCTCTTCGAGAAAGTTTAAATTAAATCAAATTTCAAATATTAATATACACTCATGGGTTAAAAATTGAAAAGGCACAGCAGAGTTTACCTTGAAAAGTCTCTCTCCTAACCTGGGTCCTTGGCCACCCAGTTTTGCTCCCTATAACAACCAGTATTACCTGTCTCTTGTGTATACTTCTGGAAGTAGCCCCAGAATATACATGCAAATCATATACATTTGTTTTCTCTCCCCAAAACACACACATTCAAATGTTAGCTTACCTTGCTTTTTAAACTTAATATACCTTGGAGTTTGTTCTGTATCATTACGTAAAGAATGTCCTTATTCTATTTTATGACTGCATCGTGGTCCATGGAATGAATGTCCCTGGGTATGTTTTTAAAATTGTTCTGTATTGACTCAGAGAAACCTTTCCTGTGGTTTTGTCCAAGCTCCTTGTCCATATGGCCTGGCCAGGGGCAGCTAAAGGAAGGATGCCCGTTCAGAGATTAGGAGGGCCCGCAGGTCCAGATTATGAATGGGATTGGCCTGGATGGATCTGAGTGACAAAGACAAAGAGCAGAGCTGGTTGAGCCACATGCCAGGTGGCGGTCACTGGCAAAAGGCCATTTGTGTCTTATCTGCCATTCTCCAGATGGACCACATTTAAAACAGAGGCATTGACCTTCATTTATACTTGGTTGAGAAAAGGTTTCAGCAGAGGCCCAGTGAGAGGATCAGATGTTTCTTACACTTTCTGGCAAGAGGTTGAAGGGTGTCAGCAGGTAAGTGATCTCATAAAGCTGATTCAGAGTGAGAAAGAACTGTGTGTCTACTTTAGAAACATCCACCTGCCTCCCAGTTGAAGGCATGTGATGGACTAGTCAAAGCATTTCGTGTTGGACTTCCTCTTTCCTGGCGGTCTTAAGTCACTAGGCCAGATGCTTTGAATTGGTTGAGGAAACACTTCAAGTTAGTCTGATCAGAGGGAAATATGGGGGTCTTACTGAATGGGGTTTGTCAGCAAAGACAGTGAAGACCTCCTAGAGAGAGTGGGGATCATTTTGTGTAAGTAAATGAATCTTGTGACTCTCTAAACAGGAGGGGCGATTTGACTCTGGAATGGGGCATTTCCCACACTTGGAGGGATGGGAGGGAGCCCACAAGGATGGAGAGGAAACCAGGATGGTGCCGATGAGAAACTGAGAGGGTTTTTATGGGAACACCTAGGAAGTAATGATCTGTCATTGATGAATCAGGCCAGGTCCACCAGGAGAGACTTGCTCTGTTGTGTTCCCCCTGGATTTCAGTCAATCCACATGACCAAGTTTTCATTATTGAGTGAAATCAAGTCAAGAATAGACTCATTGTTTATTATGCTACCTGTTTTGTGAGGGTTGGAATGAAACAAATATCCAACCAAACGTAATTACTAAACAATTAAAAATTGCTTTCTTAAATAGCTATTGAATTACATCAGACTCAAAACTATAATTGCCGAGAGGCTGTCAATGAAGAAAAATAGAGTGCTATGTAAAAAAAAAAACTTCTAGTGCTATGCTTAGAGAGAAGTTTATAGCCTTAACACTTTTTATGGTTAAAGATCTGTGTGATGCTCTGCTTTGAACATAATTTGGCTACTCACTAATTCTAGTGCACCTGTCATTGCTTGAAAAAGTTTCTGGTATACCTCTTTAGGAATTTCATGTAGACCCAGTTTTCTTTATTAAATCTTCTGAGGTGAATATTTTGAAGGCAAAGCATTCATTTTGTTGTGTAAATTTACGTATTTTGAGATAGTCATGTAGCTGTATTATCCACTGAATATATTTCTAAGTCCCACTTATTAGTTTTTCTTATTAAACAAAACAACATATCAGCATTGCGGTAATAAGAAAATAGGATCAAACAAAAAGAAAAAAAAAAGGTAGGTAAGAATTTAGATAAACCAAAACTTGTGTAGCAGATAAGTGATATCTTTAAGGACTCGGGTTCCTTTGTTCTTCCTGCTCCATCAGCCTTAGCAGGTAGTTTTCTGTCACATGATGACAAAGTGGCTGCAGAACCTCCTACAACGTAATGTACATTCCAGGCATGTGGAATATGGAATGGCCTACACCCCTTTTCTTGCAAAACTTTTTGTCTTTTTCACTGGAGAAGGGATAATTATACCCTTTCCAGGGAATCCGTCTCTATCTTTATTGGCCAAGACTCCAGGGCAAACAGGTTAGAATATTTTTATCTCGGCACACTGAACAGTATCAGGGTTCTGTTAGTAATAAGGAAAGGGGATACACATTGGTTGTACACCTAGCAGATCTGGCATAGAAGGACTCCCCTCCTGCCCTTAGTCCTCATCAGTGTGACAAATTTGTTTCATTCATAGAATTTTCTATATGTTTTGGCTTTATAATTGTTAATTTCTACCAGACAAAAAATGACTGATTTTTGTTTGTTTTCTCTGTTGGACAGAGATCATTTATGATTTTTAATTGGAGATAATAAATATACTTTTGAATGAATGCAGATGCACTCAGGGGCAAAGGGGCTTTCCTGTTCCTGGTTCTTTGCAGAGAAGGATGGTCTATATTTGTCTGGTATTGAGCTTTGAGATGGGTTTTGCAAGAGTTTGGGCGTTTCTCTTTTCACCATTTGAGTCTTTGACTAAAGGAGAAGAGAAATTTTAGACCTCTGGGAACTGACTCTGTCAGCTTAGATACTCGGAAGTGGCTGGGGAGAGAGAGGGAGCAGAGATCGAGGGCAACAGCTTCATCTTTGCGCTTCCCCACATCAGTCT
>NW_011494644.1:6426567-6431100 GCF_000754665.1 Bison bison bison
CTTTTAAGCTATCACCCACCTCCCCTCCCCTCTGCAGCTCAAAGCCCCCATGATGTTTCTCCTCTGTGCCTCTTCCCCTCAGCATCTCTCCTCTACCACTTGCCATGTGTGGGGAGCTGTAGAGACTCCCGCGATATTTCTGAGCCTCATTGTCTTTGTTTGATATTTGGGATCCTGGCTCATTGAGAACAGCAATTTGCTCCTGACAGCTTGTCTCCAACCCCTCACCCCCAACATAAACCCAAACTCCCATACCCCACAGGGCATCGATGAAGCACTTTTGAAGTCCTTGCTGGCTTGAAACTTTTTTTTTTACCATAAAGAGAGAGTACTTATTGATTTCCATGATTTTTAAAAATTGTAGTAAAATACCCACAACATAAAATTTACCGTCTTAACTGTTTCTAAGTGCAGAGGACTCTTTTCATCTTGCAAAACTGAAACTATCCCCATTAAGAAGAACTCTTTATTCCTCCTTCCTCCCTCCCCCCAGTCCCTGGCAACCACTAGTCTATCTTCTGTCTCCGTGATTTTGATTACTCCAGGTTCCTTAGATAAGGAGTTGTATTTTTGTGACTGGTATAATTTACTTAGCACAGTGTCTTCAAGGTTCATGCATGTTGGAGCAGGTGTCAGAATTTACTTTTTTAAAAAATTTGTGTAATATCCTATTGTATATGTACACTACAATTTGCTTAGCCATTCATTCACTGTTGGACAGTTGGATTGCTTCTGAAACCTTTTGGCTATTCTGTTCAGAATGCTGCTATGAATATGGGTGGACAAATACCTCTTCAAGCGGTGCTTTTTTCTTTTGGCTATATACTCAGAAGTGGAATTGCTGGATCATATGGTAAATCTATTTTTAATGTTTTAAAGGAATCTCAGTGCTGTTTTCCATAGTGGCTGGACCATTTTGCATTCTCATCAATAGTGTCTAAGGGTTTCAGTTTCTCCACATCCTTACCAACACTTGTTATTTTATTTTATTTTATTTTTTTTTGCCATACGATGATGCATGTGGGATCTTAGTACCCTGACCAAGGATTGAACACATGTCCTTTGTGGGGTATTAACCACTGGACCACCAGGGAAGTCCTCCTTTTTTTGTTGTTGATAGTAGTCATTTTAATGGATGTGAGGTGGTATCTCACTGTGGTTTTGATTTGCATTTCCCTACTGATGAGGGATGTTGAGGGGGCTTCACAGGTGGCATTAATGGTAAAGAACCTGCCTGCCTATACAGGAGACATAAGAGACACGGGTTCAATCCTTGGGTTGGGAAGATCCCCTGAAGGAGGGCATGGCAATCCACTGCAGTATTCTTGCCTGGAGAATCCCATGGACAGAGGAGCCCGGCAGGCTACAGTCCATAGGGTTGCAAAGTTGGACACGACTGAAGCAACTTAGTATGCATGCATGAGTGATATTGAATATCTTCTCATGTGCTTATTGGCTATTTGTGTATCATCTTCGGAGAAATGTCTGTTCAAGTCAATTTCCATGACTTTGCATTATCACATCTGTATTGATTCAAGCAAGTCAACTGGAATAAACTCTGGCGTTTAGACTGATATTGTGGTTTTTCTGCAAATAAATTCTGCCCCCAAATAACCTCCAACTTTCTGGAAGCAGTCACCACGAGCACAGTTCTGAAGATAACTTTTTTAAAAAAGGAAATTCATAAAAGTATCATGCATCTTCCTTTTTTTTTTGACACTAATGGAACAATTTAATGTAATTTCAGAGGGAAGCAGAGCTGCTGGAAAGGCTTGTGTGATGAGGGAAGGTTACCCAGCTCTGCTTTCAGGCAGCGTGTGGGAGCAGAGAGTGGTGTTCTCTGCAGGCTCTTAGGGAGGAGAGTGGGTGAGACAGACCATTGCAGGCCCCCAAGGGAAAGAGGATGGAAGAGGGGAAAGGCAATCCTTCAAGAGTCCTGCAGAATTGGGTGGAAATGCTCTTTGACCCAACAGATTCCACTGCCTTCTAAGTACAGGGTCATGTAGGCAGTGTGCCCTGGTGGAATGCTGATTAAGAAAACTGCTCTTGGACTTGTAGACTTAAAAATGATGCACAGCATGAGAGTTAAGTTTTATTTGGGGCAATATGAGGACTGCAGCCTAGGAGACAGCACGTCAGATAGCTCTGCAAAACTGTTCCAAAGAGGTAGCAGGAAAAGATGGTATATACGTGATTTTGGTGAAGGGGAAGTACATGCAATCAAGCACATGTTTTTTGCAGAAGGTTTCTGCTGGTCTCATGAAGCTTCTGCTTGTCACAAGAAACAGTTGTCACCATGAAGGATTTTAGTGCTTTACTAGATATGAGGAGATACAAGAACTGGGCTCATAAAATCAGCTCTTGAGAACATCTAACTATCTGAGGACCTGTCTTGCCAGTTTTCCCAGAGCACAGAGTGCCTTATTTCTGTTCTCCCCCATGAACTTCTTCAGGGGGCTGTTGAAGGTCAGTAGCTGCAGCAGCATGTGATTTAATCCTTGTAGAGATAGATGGCAAGCACCCATGCCAAGTACCAATTTGTAGTTGACAGACTGAGTTTTTCTAGGCCTCAGTTTCTTCATCTTTCAAATGGGAACATTAACAGGCTCTACCTCATAGGGGTCGTGGTGGGGTTTAAACAAGAAAAGGCGAGTAAAATGCTGACACCTAGTGAGGGATTAAGTTATTAAGAAGGTGCTAGAGACTTGGTCTGGGCCCTTGGAAATCTACTGGTCTCATGAAGAGACAGCCTGGTTCCTACAAAATGCATAGTGGGAAGAAATAAGGGCTACGATGTGATATGCTCTCCGGTGACAAGAATGCTGGGGAATGAACCTTAATTCTGAGTCATAATTCTTGGGCAGGCATCAAAGTGGGCGTCACTAGAAGAAGGCATTTGAGTTGACTCTTGCAGGCTCCGTTGGTTCCCAACCAGCAAAGGCTTAGGAAAAGGGCAGGACAGGCAGGGCAAAGGGTTGCGGCCATGATGGTTCATGGTTAATTACACTGAGATGTTTATGTGTTACACTGAGTGTTGTACTTACTTACTTACTTACACTAAGTAAGATCATGAAAACACTGAAATTCAATGGTCAGAAAAGACTTTGGATGATTAAAATGACATATTCATATTTATATGTAAACACATACATAAATGTAAAAGGATAGAACTCAGATTCTACAGAAGTCAGGCAGGAAGCATAAATGAGTGAAGTGGGTTGGGTGTAAAACAGTGATGGTGTTTGGACTTGTGTTGAGCTGCAGAGTAGATGCCTTATTGAAAGGCATATCAGGTGAATTCAGAAGGAAATTCATTGCTTTATGTAACTGAGAAATCTAAGGGTATCTGCCTTCAGGTATAGTTTGATTCAGGGACTCAGTATGTTATCAGGACATGGTTTCTCTCATTTCATCTTTCAGTTTAGTTTAGTCACTCAGTCGTGTCTGACTCTTTGCAACCCCATGGACTGCAGCATGCCAGGCCTCCCTGTCCATCACCAACTTCTGGAGTTGACTCAGACTCATCTCCATTGAGTTGGTTGATGCCATCTGCCATCCAACCATCTCATCCTCTGTTGTCCCCTCCTCCTCCCACTTTTAATCTTTCCCAGCATCAGGGTTTTTTATAATAAGTCAGTTTTTCACATCAGTTGGCCAAAGTATTGGAGTCTCAGCTTCAGCATCAGTCCTTCCAGTGAATATCCAGGACTGATTTCCTTTAGGATGGACTGATTAGATCTCCTTGCAGTCCAAGGGACTCTCAAGAGTCTTCTCCAACACTACAGTTAAAAAGCATCAATTCTTCAGCACTCAGCTTTCTTTATGGTCCAACTTTCACATCCATTCATGACTACTGGAAAGATCATAGCTTTGACCAGATGGACCTTTGTCGACAAAGTAATGTCTCTGCTTTTTAATATACTGTCTAGGTTGGTCATAACTTTTCTTCCAAGGAGCAAGCATCTTTTAATTTCATGGCTGCAGTCACCATTTGCAGTGATTTTGGAGCCCCCAATATAAAGTCTGTCACTGTTTCCATTGTTTCCCCATCTGTTTGCCATGAAGTGATGGGACCAGATGCCATGATCTTAGTTTTTTGAATGTTGAATTTTAAGCCACATTTTTCACTCTCCTCTTTCACTTTCATCAAGAGGCTCTTTAGTTCCTCTTTACTTTCTGCCATAAGGGTGGTGTCATCTACAGATCTGAGGTTATTGACATTTCTCCTGGCAGTCTTGATTCCAGCTTGTGCTTCATCCAGCCCAGTGTTTCTCATGATGTACTCTGCATATAAGTTAAATAAGCAGGGTGACAATATACAGCCTTGACGTACTCCTTTTCCTATTTGAAATCAGTCTGTTGTTCCATGTCCAGTTCTAACTGTTGCTTCCTGACCTGCATATAGGTTTCTCAAGAGGCAGGTCGGGTGGTCTGGTATTCCCATCTCTTTCAGAATTTTCCACTGTTTATTGTGATCCACACAGTCAAAGGCTTTGGCATAGTCAATAAAGCAGAAATAGATGTTCTTCTGGA
>NW_011494644.1:6431425-6450161 GCF_000754665.1 Bison bison bison
GAGTTTTCCAAATTTGCTGGCATATTGAGTGCAGCACTTTCACAGCATCATCGTTCAGGATTTGAAATAGCTCCACTGGAATTCCATCACCTCCACTAGCTTTGTTCATAGTGATGCTTCCTAAGGCCCACTTAACTTCACATTCCAGGATGTCTGGCTCTAAGTGAGTGATCACACCGTCATGATCATCTAGGTCGTGAAGATCTTTTTTGTACAGTTCTTCTGTGTATTCTTGCCACCTCTTCTTAAAATCTTCTGCTTCTGTTAAGTCCATACTATTTCTGTTCTTTATTGAGCCCATCTTTGCATGAAATGTCCCATTGGTATCTCTAATTTTCTTGAAGAGATCTCTAGTCCTTCCCATTCTGTTGTTTTCCTCTGTTTCTTTGCACTGATCACTGAGGAAGGCTTTCTTATCTTTCCTTGCTGTTCTTTGGAAGTCTGCTTTCAAATAGGTATATCTTTAAAAGAAGGTTAAGTAAGTACTCACTGTACCATCTAATGCTTCACAGTGTATTGTGGTGACCATCCAGTCTAGAGTTACTAACTTATGCTCTCAGAGTATGAGTTTGCACAAGTCATCAGAGGGTTTTCTGATACTGAGCTGATGTTGGCATCACTGTAGTCCCTGGCATTCTTTCTAGTCCCAATGACGATTAGCATGGTTTAGCTAGGATGGAAGGGGAGAGATTGCTCATTGCGGTCATAAAAGGGACCTGGCCAACAGACCCTCTAAGTTGAAGTATGCTTACATAATCATTAAGAAAAGAAAAGAGACCTTGGCACATCTTGCAGTGGTTCTTGAAGTTCTCCCTGGCTGTACTCATCACTGCCAAACACATATCATCAGCTGAAGCAAGTCACATGGCCATACCTACCTTCAGAGCAGGTGGGCGGGCACCATACTGCTCTGTGCTTGAAAGGAAGGGTAGTCAGAACCTTTGCCCTAGTGTCCACTGAACTTCTGTTTCTGAGTTCCTCTTGCTAATCATTTCTGTTTCTTCTATTGACATATATAATTAATTTTTTAAGACTGAGCACAACAGTCTAATAGTCATCTTTGTTTTGTTTTCCTAACAGCCCATGTCAGCTCTAGATCCTGATTTTAAAATTCAAAGCCTCTCTAGGCCCACCTAGTTGCACATGATTTGCTCGTTTAGTGAGTAGACCCCATGTAGCTTTGTTCTGGATCTGAGTAAAATTCTTTAACAGGCTATTGAGACTGGCTATTTCCTTGAGCCTTTTTACATTCCATTAGACAGAGCCTTCTAGGTCAGCATCTGACCTTGAGTACATTTTGGGTACATTTATTTAACCACTTTGTAATTTACCTCAAATCCTGAGCCCTTAATGCAGGGAGAATGGAACATGGCCCCTAGAAGTGTGCTGAGAGATGGGGGAAAGGAAAAGGAGACAGAAAGTGCCCTAAATAGGAACACATAGAAATCATCCTTTTTGGAGCTATTTCTCATTATAGAATCTCTGCTAGGGGTGTCTTCCACTGGAATTCCTGTCCTTTACTCTGGGAACGTCTCAGTGCATCACTGCCCAGAAAGAGGCATCATTTTCCCTTTTTGTTCTGTAGGACACACCTCTGGGATACCCTCAGGCCTGGCTGGTCATTATGCATCTGTGGCCGTGGATGCCCTCTCCTGTCCTAGTCACACCTTGACTCTCCCTAATTAACCATGATGTGTGTGTTCTCTCTGTTTTGTTTTTCAATTATTTATTTGGCTATGCCAGGTCTTAGTTGAGACACATGAGATCTTTAGTTGTGGCATACAAACTCTCAGTTGCAGCATGTGGGATCTAGTTCCGTGACCAGGGATTGAACCGTCTTTGGGAGTGCAGAGTTTTAGCCACTGGACCATCACGGAAGTCCAGTGTGTGTTCTTATGGTTGGAAAGAGAGCTTGTATTCCTGCAGTTTCTAGCAGAGCACCAGGGACTCCATCCTCGACACTGTCTTGTCAGCCCTGTGATGCTAAACCCCGGGAGATCGTCCTGTCCCTCTTCCAAACAAGGAGATTTCTTAAAAAGCTGAAGCAAGGATCTCAGTCGGCCAGACAGCTTCCAGGCTTCAGAATACTGCCCGGCAAGATTATTTCAATCAAGAATTTTCTCAGAGGCCTCAATGTACGATTAGCTGACTTATTTATCCATTGAAGTATTAATTGAATCCCTACTGTGTCAGGTGGTGGTGATGGGGGCATTGTCCAACAGTGATCACAATGGTAGATCCCTGCGGTGATGAAAGCATTGTCTGGTAGAGAGTACAGACCCATGAAGAGGCAGGCACTCATGCAGGGCCTCCTTGCTGTGGCCCCTCTAAGTGTGAGATCCTGAGGTGAGCAGAGTTGGGGCATCTAAGTAAAGCCCTCAGGGAACTTCCAGGGCTAAGTGATGTTCAAGCCTAGCTTTCAGGGTGACAGATTTAATTCAGTAAAGGGCGTGAAGAGAAGGAGAAGGGCTTCTCAGCAGAGGGAACAGTGAATGCACACAGAAAGGTTCAGGAACCAAAGTCAGTTTGTCTTGACTGGCACAAAGCATCTGTCCTTGTCTATTTATTAGTTGCGGGATCTGCTCGGGAAAGAGGAAGGCAGGAGCCTGCTCATAAACAGCTCATATGTCCCATTAATGAGCGTAGATGTTATTCTGAGGGTGCAGAAGTCTTTTTAAAATAAAGTGTTACATGATTGGATTTGCCTTTTAGAACTGCTCTGGCTGCAGTTGAAAGGTGAATTTCCCCGTGGCAAGGCTGGAGGAGGGGGCTTGGGTGGAGAGGCGGGTATAGTGATCCAGGCTGGACTTGATGCCTGGATTGCAGTCCGGGTTTGGAGGGATGTTTAGGGAATGTGGTTGAGAGATCTTGGTGATTGGCAGGGGAGTGGGAGGAGCGTGGGAGAGGGAGGAGTCAGGGGTGGCTCCCAGGCCTCCAGCTTGATGCGGGGTGGGTTGGTGGTGCAGTTCACAGAGATGGGACCCATAGGCAGAGTAACATGTTTTGAGGGAACTCAGAGTTCCCGTGATAGGTGCCTAATTGATGTCCAAATGGCACAGACCGGCTGGTGTGTGATCCTCAGACCTGGGGCTTTGGGCTGGATCTGGGCTCAGGACAGAGATTTGGGACTTGCTTGCCTGTCAATGGTAATTGCCGTCATGGAGTGTGATGAGCTTTCCCCAAGAGTTCATGTCGACTCTGGTGAAAGAAGAAGGAGGCCCCAGGCTGAGGGCCCTGGCTTTGGAAATATTGTTGAAATGTGTAAAAATGAAAGTGCTTACAGAGTTATTTCAGCGAACAGTTATTGAGCAAGAGCTTGTGCAAGGCACAGTGGCATGTGTGTTGTGGGAGGCCCTCCGATTGAGGGAGCTCGGCATTGTGTAAGGAAGTGATCACTATTGGGGCAGAGAAACTTTTTGTTGTTGCTGTTCAGTTGCTAAGTCATATCTGACTCTCTGCGATCCCATGGACTGCAGCACGCCAGGCTTCCCTGTCCTTCACTGCTTCCGGAGTTTGCACAAACTCATGTCCATTGTGTCAGTGATGCCATCCAACTGTCTCATCCTCTGTCGCTCCCTTCTTCTCCTGCCCTCAATCTTGCACAGCATCAGTGTCTTTTCCAATGAGTTGACTCTTTGTATCAGGTCCAAAGTATTGGAGCTTCAGCTTCAGTATCAGTTCTTCAATTGAATACTCAGGACTGATTTCCTTTAGGATTGACTGGTTTGATCTCCTTGCTGTCCAAGGGACTCTCAAGAGTCTTCTCTAGCACCACAGTTCCAAAACTTTTTGTAAATGCCCATAGTGTAAAAGAGATGGTGATAAAAGACTAGAGGCTGGGAAGAAAAAGAGGGCAGTGAACAATATAGGCTGGAAAACACACTGCTGTTTGGGGGACTGGAGGGCTCCCTGGAGGAGGTGACTTTCATTTTAAACTGGAAAAATAACCTCAGTACATGGTTTTCATTTAGTACTCTGGCCTGGCAATGGATGTGAATAGTAGAGTAGCTGCTCTTTCCTCATAAGCAAAACTAAGAAGGTAACTTTTGTATTAAACTTTTGTTTAAAGAGATCTTTTGTCAGGTGGAGCTGGAGTTTGGGAATGGAGGAGAACTGAGGAGGACAGGTGGGTGAGGGGGCGCTGTAGGAAGGAGAGGAGGCGTGAGGATGTTCTCAGGAAATGTGAGTCCTTCCTCATGGCAGGAATCCAGGGCACTGAGAGACATTTTGGGACATCAGAGTAGAAAGCTGGAGGAAGGTTTTGAGTGCCGTGCTGCAGAGTCTGGGGTCCAGCGTGAAGGCAGAGTACAGTAAGTCCCCTACATTCAATGAGTTCCATCCCGAGAGTGTGTTCATAAGTCCAATGTGTTCATAAGTCCAGTAAAGTTAGGCCACCTACCCAACTAACGCGATCAGCTTTGTAGTACTGTACCATAATAGATTTATAATATGTTTCACACAAATCATAGTAAAAAACAAAGAAAACATTTTAAATCTTACAGTATGATACCCTACAGTACACCAGCTGGCATCCAGGGACTGGCATCCAGTGAACAGGCAACAAGAGTTACTGACTGGAGGAGGGAGGGGGGGCGGAGGCTGGTAGAGATGAAGGATGCTCAGCAGTAGGAGGCGGAGGGCAAGCTTCAGTTTCACTGATGCCTGATGTCAATGGTACAGGTTCTGGTTCCTGCTGCTGCTGCTAAGTCACTTCAGTTGTGTCCGACTCTGTGTGAGCCCATAGACGGCAGCCCACCAGGGTCCCCCGTCCCTGGGATTCTCCAGGCAAGAACACTGGAGTGGGTTGCCATTTCCTTCTCCAATGCATGAAAGTGAAAAGTGAAAGTGCAGTCGCGCAGTTGTGGTTCCTTGCTGGATTCACTTCTGTCTACCCTCTTGAGAAAATGATCCAGTGATGTCCGGGTAGGAGGTCTTTTTTTTCTCGTCATAATTGATGCTGCAGCACTGGCTTGCATTCTGAACGGCTGCTGCACCCTTCACGGACTGTTCTATGTTTGGGTCATGTGTCTCAGAAACTAACAGCGCCCCCTCAGATAAAGAAAACCCCCTCGCCATTTCCTGGGTTGTGAATCTCTGTGATTCCTCAAGTTACTTCGTCTTCCTCTTGTCTGTCTATGTCCTTTCTCTGGGCATGTTAGCATCTTTGAATGTTCACCACTTGAAGGTTTCTCTGTGGAGAACTTACTGTTGGTAGGAATTGGAAGCTGATGTGGCTTCCAGCGCACACTGGCTCAAAGTGTGAGCTTTTGAACCAGACAGTCCTTGGGTTCCGAGCTGGTTCCTGCTGCTTCCTGGCTGTGTCGTCTTGAGCAATAATCTCATCTGTCAAACAGGAGTGAAATACCCCAGAGGAGGCTGTGAGGAGTGAAGTAAGATAACGCATAGAAAGCACTTGGCAGTGCAGAAATACAGCAACCCCTCAGTACATGCTGCACTTTAGACATGCTTATACCCACAAGAACTCCAAGGCTGTCCTCTGGTTTACTTTGGGCACCTCAGGGCCTAGGATCATGTCTGGCCTATAGTAGATGCTCAATAAATATTTCTTGGATAAAAGATGAATAATGCCAGTTTTGTTTTGGAAGGGATCTTTGGAAAAATACTTGGATAAAGGCTTCAGGAGAAGGTGAAAATTCCCTTTCTCCTGGTGCCTCGGTTTCAGAGATGAGAGGCAGACCTTTCTGCAAGATAGAAAGGGGGAGCTTTAGGGGGATTCCTGAGACCATCCGGGAGGGAGCTGGTGAGGGGGTAGGAGACAGTGTCCTGTGAAATGTGCCTCCCCCCAGGGAACCCCCTGAAACTTTCTGTAACGGTTTGCATCTGTGATGCTTCCATCTGCCATCTGCTGTGGTCCAAATGGGATTTGTAGAGGCAAGTGACTCTCAGGCCTCCTAGTAACTCTGCTTCCATGGGAAGGCAGCTGCCTCCCAGCCAGCCAGTGTCTTCAAGATGTGGGAAGCTTGCATCTGGAGGAGGAAAACAGCCTGAGGAAAGATGGCAGGAAGTGTGTGGTGGGGACAGAGATGAGCCTCACTTTGTGTGGATGGACTGGTGCTCCAGGTGGACTGTTTTTTCTTTCCTGCCTGAGTTTATGGGGTTGCTCTTTTGAAGAGCATTTCAATGACTTGTCTGCAGATTCTAGGAAAGAAGTTAAAATTTGGTTGTCAGTGTCTGCCTTTCTAGATTTCTTCCTTCTAACTTATTGTTGTTATGACTCCAAATGAAAAGCATTTAGTACTTATTATGGGCTTCATTGGGTTGTTATGATTGAATACATGCAGGCTTTTAGTGCAGTATCCAAGACATAGATGGCATTTAATCTTATCATTGTTATTATTGGTTAGCCCCAAGTCCACTTAATTCCCGCAGCAACATTAGTGGTCGGTACTATTACAGTGTTGATGTTAGAGATACACCTTGACAATTTCGTGGTCATACCTTGTGGCTGAACAGATGCCTGGTCATGCCTGAAGGGATCGGAAGCTCCTAGAGGTTGATGACTGGCTCACGATCATTCACAAAGCAAGTAGCAGAGCCGATTGCCATGGTAACCATTTCTAAGCATCAGTGCTCCAGGATGGACTTCACGATTCCCAGTCTGGCTTTGTCTGGTCCCCAATGCCAGGAGTGTCTGGTCAGAGAAGTAAAGAAAGCGGTTAATTCCTGAACAGTGCCTGCCATGGCTCAGGGGTTGGTGAAGACCACGCTCTCAAGGACCACTTGAGACACTCAAGGTGTTCACTGTCACCTCACCGTCCAAGCTTTTTTTTGTTCATTTCCCCTGATGCTCTTCATAGCCCCAGGAACTAACCAAGGGGGTAGTTTTCTCTATCAGCCATGGGAAGGGTGCCTCGGTTGTCCCGAGGTCCTGGGGCTCTTGGTAGGACCGGAACCAGACTTCCGTTTCCGTATTTCCAAATTCGGTTCTCTTCTGTCAGGAGACCATGAGGCCCCCCCAGACGAGACAGATGGCAGACAGCTCCAGGAGTTTAAAATAGACTGAGCTCACTTCTGAGGTAGACATGTGTGTGGAGAGTGAGCTGGAAGGCAGGGACCCCTGTGTGGGAAAGCATTTTGGCAGAAAAGAGCCCAGAGTGGAGCGTTGAATGTGAGCATGAGTGTAGTTAGGTGGGTGTGAGCGTGTGAGAAGGGACTTGGGAGGGAGCCAGCATGAGGCAGGGCAGGGATGGGGAGGTATGGGAGCACCTGTACGGCTTCCTCCCTCCTCTCCAGCCCTGCCTGCCAGCTGCGCTCCCAGAGATGAGAGGGTCAGGTGGTCATACTGGCATGCCTGCAGTTTTTTCCTTCCCATCCTTCTGGCCTGCTGGGTCTTGGAAACTGATGTTTCAGGAGAACGGTGAATTTCCTGCAGAGAATTTGTACAGCCCCTTTAGGGTGATTCAAAGTCTATGCATTCCCTACTTTTTGGTAAAGAGGCCCCAAGGAATGATCCATCGCATCCACCTTTGAACCATGTGATGAAGTTGCCTGCCCATTGCTGATGGACCAGGCATGTCTTCACCTGATTCTTTCTCTGGGACTTGGACTTCGCCCTGAGCGATGCCAGCTAGCCTCTAATAACTCTAGACTAGAAGGCAGTGTGGCCTCAGGGACTGTGCGATGTGCACCAAAAATCAGAGGAAGCCTCACTGTTTCTGGAGCGGGTTCAGAGGCTGGGTTCAGAGATCGTGTGGACAAGGAGACAGAGTGGCTGTCTTGGTTCTTGATGGTCCTGCGTTGAAGCCAAACTAAGTGGCTGGCCTTGGTTTCTGTGAGTTACTTTGTTTCCTTGTAACAGGCTTCTTTCTTTGCTTGAGCTAGTTTTAGTGGGATTCTGACCATTGTAATCCTAGATGCCCTGAGGAAGAGGCTAAGGAGATGCAGGTGGAAACCTTGGCCATTATGGCAGTGAGGTTATCGGGATCTCTCTGGAGGGCACATTTTGGGAATTATCAGAGTGCATTTCTGACTGGAGGGCGTCTTGTATCTGAGGGATCTGGGGACTGAAAAGTGAGAACAGATGCTCTGGCAGAAGATGTTGGTCCATGCAACAGCCATTCCCCCATCGCTCCTGGTTTTACTTAGTGATAGGATGCCCAAGGGACCAAGTACGAGTGACCCAAGATAGTTCTGTTTCCACCCTCAGTGACTGCTCTTGAGGTGAGCATGGGACCTAGTTTTGGCCAATGTAAAAGAGAAAATAACTCATTTTCCTCTCAACCCTTCCTGTCTTAGAGTTTGTCAAATATGAAAATAATGGTTGGAGCTATGGTGACCACCTTAGGAAGATACACGGATGCCTAGAATTGCAGCTGACAGCCTGGAGTCACTCACAGCCCCAGAAACTTCCTACTCCAAGCGGTTCCTGTGTGTGATATTTGTTGATGAGCCCCTTTTGTTTAAGCAGCATTTAGTTGACTGTTATGTTAATTGAAGCCTAAGGCATCTTTTTTTTCCCTTAATTGGAGTATAATTTCTTTACAATGCTGTTAGTTTTTGCTGAACAAATGTGAATCAGCTCTATGTATATAGAGATCCCTTTCCTCTAGAGCCTCTCTCCCACCACTCCATCCCACCTGTTTAGGTCTTCATAGAGCACTGAGCAGAGCTCCCTGTGCTATACAGCAGTAAAGCCCAAAGCATTTCAGCTGATACAGTTAGGCTTTGTGATTTGGAGATCTGGGAGGAAAGCAAGGCATGTACAATAATCTCTTTAAGCAGAAAAATTAATGCTTTGCTACATGAAGACCTTTAGCTCTGGTATTAAAGGCTGGTTTATAAAGCTTTGGCTTTGAGAATTGTGTGAACTGATACCAACCTGCGTATCCATCCATCATTCACACACTCATCCATCCATCTTGCATGCGTTCATGTTTCCATCCATCATCTGTCCATCCATTCGTCAGTCCATCTCTCTATTTGACTTTCTTTTTATGAAACTTTCCCTTTGAGCGATGGAAGATTTCCTTCTTGGCCTTGCTTGATTCTGTCTGTTGTCATTTCAGTATAAATGCTTCTCTTTCTCCAATTAGATCACATTTAGAGAGATGGGATTAGGTGGTTTTAGCAGAGTGAGAAGGAGGTTCTGCAGCAGGCTCTCTCTAGGGACACCTGGTCTTTCAGTGTGTCTGGCATCTTAAGAGAAATGTTGACTTTTAGACATTGGGGGGAAAGTGTCTCTTCAGTTCTTAGGACGTTAAAATCTCCTATGTCCCCTTATTTCACTCCCTGGAGCTGCCTCAAATATACTCAAGCACTGTCGGCTTTAGGCCTGGATGCGTTGGCTTGAAAGGGCCAGAATCTGTCTGCAGAAAAATCATGTGGGACTGACTTCAGGAAATACTTAGTTTTTTCATAGCAGTTTTAAGGGGGAAGATACTCTTTATTTTATTTATTTATTTTGTCTGTGCTGGCTTGTTGTTAGTAGCAATGCTTACTAAGGCCCACTTGACTTCAGATTCCAGGATGCCTGGCTCTAGGTGAGTGATCACACCATCTTGGTTATCTGGGTCATGATGATCTTTTTTGTATAGTTTCTCTGTGTATTCTTGCCGCCTCTTCTTAATATCTTCTGCTTCTGTTAGGTTCATACCATTTCTGTCCTTTATCGTGCTCATCTTTGCATGTTCCTGTCGTATCTCTAATTTTCTAAATTAGAAAGTGAAGAAGAACTGAAGAGCCTCTTGATGAAAGTGAAAGAGGAGAGTGAAAAAGTTGGCTTAAAAAAAAAACAAAACTGAACATTCAGAAAACTAAGATCATGGCATCCGGTCCCATCACTTCATGGCAAATAGATGGAGAAACAATGGAAATAGTGACAGACTTTATTTTGGGGGGGGGGGCGCCCCCAAATCACTGCAGATTGTGACTGCAGCCATGAAGTTAAAAGATGCTTGCTCCTTGGAAGTAAAGCCATGACCAACCTAGACAGCATATTAAAAAGCAAAGACATACTTCGCCAACAAAGGTCCGTCTAGTCAAGGCTATGGTTTTTCCAGTAGTCACGTGTGGATCTGAGAGTTGGACCATAAAGAAAGCTGAGCGCTGAAGAATTGATGCTTTTGAACTGTGGTGTTGGAGAAGACACCTAAGAGTCCCTTGGGGTGCAAGGAGGTCCAACCAGTCCATTCTAAAGGAGATCAGTCCTGGGTGTTCATTGGAAGGACTGATGCTGAAGCTGAAACTCCAATACTTTGGCCACCTGATGCAAAGAACTGACTCATTAGAAAAGACCCTGATGCTGGGAAAGATTGAAGACAGGAAGAGAAGGGGACAACAGAGGATGAGATGTTTGGATGGCATTACCAACTCGATGGACATGAGTTTGAGCAAGCTTCAAGAGTTGGTGATAGACAGGGAAGCCTGGTGTGCTGCAGTCCATGGGGTTGCAAGGAGTCAGACACAACTGAGTGACTGAACTGAACTGAATTGGGTCTTCATTGCTGTCACAGGCGTTCTCTAGTTGCAGCAAGCTGGGGCTGCTCTCTAGTTTCAGTGAGCAGGCTTCTCATTGTGGTGGTCTGTCTTGCTGGGCTTCCCCAGTGGCTCAACTGGTAAAGAATCCCACCTGCCAGTGCAGAAGATGCAAGAAATGCGAGTTCTATCCCTGGGTGGGAAGATCCCCTGGAGAAGGAAATGCAACCTACTCCGGTATTCTCGTCTGAAAAATTCCATGGATAGAGGAGCCTGGCAGGCTATTCCGCAGAGTCGGACACGACTGAGAATGCACGCTCACACATTCTTGTTGCCGAGCGTGGGCTCTAGGGTGCACCGGCTTCAGTAGTGGTGCATGGGCTCAGTTGCCCCGCGGCATGTGGAATCTTCCCTGACCATGGATTGAACTGGTGTCCCCTGTATTGCAAGGCAGATTCTTAACCACTGGGTCACCAGGGAAGCCCCTATTCTTTATTTTCTGATTATTAGGAATTGTATCTGCTTACGTAGATACACTGGCCTTTGTTTAAAAAAATCAGTTCCATAAAATATTTCCTGTTGATAAGATTTGTACCCATCTTGGACCGTTGTAGACAACGGTCTACTTCTGATTATAATGGAACGTGTTTGTATGTGTGCCTGGCCCCTCCTGGCCTGGCTGTTACTGGGGTGGTGGTGATGGGGTTCCTCGAGGCTGGGATGCTGGTTCTGGTAGCCTGTCTGGTGGTTTCTGACAGAGGTCCTTGGGGTTGTATGTGGGGAGCAAAGAGAACAGGGAGAAACGCAGGGTGATAGGAATGTGAACCACATGCTCAGGAATGACTGAATCTGATTTCATTTAGCAACCAGAGTTCTTACTTCTTGAGCCAAGTGGGTTTTTCTTTCTGAACTTGGCCTTGGCTGATGCTTGAGTCTTTGCTTGAGTGCAGGTAAGAGGATGTCTTGGGCGGCAGCCACAAACCTGGCTGAACAACGGCTCACCTGGAGGCTGTGTTCATACATATGGAACCTCACCTCAGATCTACCCAGTCAGGAGGTTGTCACGAGTGGCTGTGTGTTAGACTGAGCTGGGGAGCTTTTAAAAGTCCCAGTGCCCTGGCCCTACCTCAGACCTGTTAAATCAGAATATCTGGGGATGAGACTGGAACAGCAGCCTAGTTTAGTAAAGGCTCTCAGGTGATTAAAAGGAGCAGCCAGGTTTGAGAGCTACAGGGGAGATAATCTGGACTTTCTATAAAGCCTGATGCAGTCAATCTTTTGAACATCACGGATTGGACCATGGTCACTTAGCAGTATAGACAAGACAGGCTCACCTCACCTTCATGACTGTAACAGACTTACTAATGGGCCCTTGGAGAAATAGCAAACCACAGGGACCCAAAAGGAATATAAAGTGAAAATTAAATCATGTCAGTCTTGGGCATCCATATCCCAGCTCTACATCAAAAATCTTTGAAGTTAAAAAATGCAGTGTTTTAAAATGCAATTTTGGGTAATATATAGCTCAAAAAAATACAAGCTCAAAAAAATACAAGAAAGGATACAGGTTTTAAATTTTCTCATTCACATCTTTCCTCCACCCACCCACTGCCCACCCTTTCTTGGGGTATCCTTCCAGAAGCTTTTCTTCTCCTCCCTTGTTTTCATAGAAAAAGGTGGCATACTGCAACCCACTTTGCTTTTTCTGCTAATATTTGGTTGGTAGCCTCCCGTGTGCTGGAATGGCTGGCATTTGTTCTGATTTGGTTTCCCTGGTGGCTAAGAAGGTAAAGAATCTGCCAGGAATATGGGAGACCTGGGTTTGATCCTTGGGTTGGGAAGATACCCTGGAGAAGGGAAGGGCAACCCACTCCAGTGTTCTTGCCTGGGAAATCCCATGGACAGAGGAGCCTGGCTGGCTACAGTCCATGAGGTTGCAGAGTCAGACATGGCTTGAGTGACTAACACACACACATGCCATGCCAGTCTTTACATATTTGAATTAGTCTTGCCTACCTCTTGACTTTGCATCTTGGAGAACTATTTATGTGAGTACAAAGAGAGATTCCTTTTTTTTTTTTTTTAATATTTATTTGTTTGTGCCAGGTCTTAATTGCAGCATGTAGGATCTTTAGTTGTGGCATTTGGAACCTGGTTTCCCTGATGGCTTAGCTGGTAAAGAATCTGCCTGCAATGCGGGAAACCTGGGTTCAATCCCTGGGTTGGGAAGATCCCCTGGAGAAGGGAAAGGCTACCCACGCCAGTATTATGGCCTGGAGAATTCCATGGACTGTATAGTCCATGGGGTTGCAAAGAGTCAGACACGATTGAGTGACTTTCACTTCACTTCTTTGAAACCTAGTTCCTTGGCCAGGGATTGAACCTGGGTCCCCTTCACTGGGAGTGTGGAGTCTTAGCCCCTGTACTACCAGGTAAGTCCCCCAAAGAAAGCTTCCTTAAACTTAAAATTAGACGCAAAGTTTTCCATTGTATGGATGATTCATAATTTATTAGAGCAGTTCTCTGTGATGGACTTCAGATTATTCCCAATTTGGGGCTGTTTCAAACAATGCTATTAAGAAGAATGCAGTAAATGTATCATTTAGATATGTAGAAATTCATCTGTAGAATTCCTGTAAGTGCTATTTAGTGGTGAAAGGGCATTTTCTGGAGTCAAATTAGCAATGAGAAATGTGGAGAAGATCTCATGTTCTCCAGCATTGCTGTGCCAGGCAACTCTGCTTCTGAATTGTACTAGATGAACAGCTATATTTGCTTTTTTCCTTTGTCTTTGAGGAAATATCAGAAGGAGCAGCTGAAAATTTTTCATCTGATGATTTTAGAGGAGATGTTTCAATTCTCCAAGGCTGGTTCTTGGACCACCGGCATGTATCCTATAGCATTTGTAAAGAATACAAACCCAAGGCTTCACTAGAACTTTTGGGTAGAGTGTGATCAGTTTTTAATAGGCTCCTCAGATGATGCTTCTGTTCACTGGACTTGGAGAACCACTGTTGTGGGGATTTGTTTTGGAGCAGTGCCCTGGGAGGAGACCCTCTCATATGATTACAGAGTAGGGCCACTCTAGTTCATCCCATCCATGATCTGTAACTGCTGTGAACATCAAAAGCTCTATGATTCCAAGTAGACTTGGTCGTGGCAAAGGCTGAATATAACATTTGACTATCAGTCCCTCTTTGCCCTCACATGACTAAGATAATATATAATAGGAGAAACACTATAGACAACTTAAAAATTAATGACCAGTTGTTGGAATCTCAGTGATAGCTCCATTATCTGTAAGACAGATGGGGCTGGCTTGGGTTCACTCACTCTAGGCATCACCCCTGGATACAAAGATCAACTGGAAACAGTAGAAAAACGCTTCGTCTCTCTGCCACCATCCTGTTCCTAGACTAGGAGACCCAAGTGAAAAGTCATCCTTCTTCTACTCAAGAGTATTTTTTTGAAATAACTGAAGGCTTCTTACAACCCTTGATCTTCCCGCATTCACTCAGAGAAGTCAGACAGGTAGAGGAGGCAGTTTACTTGTGCACCGGCTGGTGTAGGGAACTGTTGATAGCAGACTGATCCTTGAGGGTGAGGCTTGCATAGGTAAGGTGCATTGTTGTGGTGGTCGGGAAGATCTCCTTTGGAAGGTAAGGTGCATTATAGAGACCAAAGGAGCTACAGTGTGCATCTGGGGATCAGAGAACGTAGGAGCAGAGAATAGAAGAGTCTGTTTAAGGATAACGGAGCTGCAGGGGATGAGTGCTTGCTAGAAACCTGGTGCTGTTTACATTGGCCTGCCCTCCAGTGTGGCTTGACAAGGGGATTTGACCATCTCGAAAGTGGGCAGAGAGGGCTTCCCTGGTCGTTCAGTAGTAAAGAATCCACCGCAGTGCAGAGACATGGGTTTGATCCCTGGGTTGGGAGGATCCCCTGAAGGAAGGCACGGCCAGCCCCTCTGGTGTTCTTTCCTAGAGAATCCCATGGACAGAGGAGCCTGGTGGGCTACAGGCCATAGGGTTGCAAAGAGTTGGACATGACTGAAGTGACTTAGCATGCATGCATGCATGCAAAGTGGACAGAGAACAGGACCAAGGATACTCTATGCAAACTGTCTTTTGACAAATACAGGATCTGGATGTAGATTCGCAATGAGTAACACAGAGCTTACGACAATGCAGTCTACAGAGTTTTGAGGGACAATATTGGATTCTCAGTCATGCTGTCATTAATATGTGAAGGCGACAGAGCGCCAGTTTTCAGATATAAAAAGGTTTTGGAAATCTACCACCAATAAAAGAGTTATGTGAAGAGGTCCTCTCTCTGACTGAGAGAAGTCTAATACTAAGAACTTCAGGATGGAGTTACAGTTTAGAGGAAATGCGATGAATCCTTCAAGTAATTAAATGTAACATTGAGTCCAAATAATCACTCTTAGTCTTATGTTAAAATAGATGGCAGAAGATTTATCAGTCATAACAAGTATATCATCCAGATGTGGGGGATGTTGATAATAAGGGAGGCTATGCATGTTGTGGGGGTATATGGGAAATCACTGCACCTTCCCCTCAATTTTGCTGTGAACCTTAAACTGCTCTAAAAATTAAAGTCTTAATAATAAAATAAAATAGATGTTAGATGTTAAAAATATTTGTGAATGAAAGGCAATATGGTGTAAAAATAACTTCATAATCTTTTATGAAGATTTGAGTTTAAAATCCTAGTTTATGTTAATGAAGACTGCAAAGAAGATAGTAGGGGAGTGAGGTTAAGAAAAATGTATTCAGTTTACTGTCTTTTATATGGAAGACTTAATCAGAAAATATGCCATCAACTTTCTCTGTTAAAAATGAAGTAAAACTAGAAGTTAATAAAAAAAAGATTATAAAATCAAGAACTTAAAATTGAAACACTTTCCTTAATAACCCTGGGACATATTCAGTATGGTGCTGGATGTTCTAGCCAGCGCTAAGCATGTAATAAGGCAAGAAAAGGAAATAAAAGGCATACAAATAAGAAAGGAAGAAATAAAACTGACTTTATTTGTAGATGACATGATTGTACGGAAAATCTGAAGGAGCCTCCAAGGCAACAACAAGAAGACAAAAAAATCCTACTACAACTAATTAATGAGTTTAGCAGTGTTGCAGGGTACAGGATAAACTACAAAAGTTGATTCTATTTTTATATACTAGCAATGGACATGAAAGACTCAACATTAGTTCTTCCCAAATTTGTGTACTGATTTGGTGCAATTCCTATGAAAATCCCAACAGAATTACTCTGTGGATAAAACAAGATTATTATATAATTTATATGAAAAGACAAAGAAGCTAGATGAGCTAAATCAGTTTTGAAAAAGAAGAATGAAGTGGGCGTAATCAGTCTTATTGTAATATTAATAGCTACAACAATCAGGACTTGGTGGTATTAGTGGAAGGGTAGACCCAGAGATCCTTGGAACAGAATAGAGAATAGAAGTAGACCCATACAAGTGCGCCCAGTTGATTTCTGACAAAGGCACAAAAACAATTCAGTGGAGAAAATACATTCTCAACAAGTGGCGCTGGGGCAGTTGTTTACCTATGGGCAGAAAAATGAACCTTGGCCCAAGTCTTACACCGTACAGAAAAATTAGCTCACAATAGATCATGGACTTACATGTAAAACATAAAGCTATAATACTTTTAAGAAAACACAGGAGAAAAATCTTTGGTATCTAGGGCCAGGCAAAGAGTTCTTTAGGTATTACGCTGGAAGCATGAACCATAAAAGAAAAAATTGGTATGTTGGACCTCATCAAAGTTTTAACACTGTTGCATTATGAAAGACCCTGTTAAGAGGATGGAAAGACAGACTACATGTTGGGACCAAATATTTGCAAACCTCATATCTGCAAAGGACTATGATCTGGAATGTATAAAGAACCTGCCAAACTCAACAAATAACCTAATTAGAAAATAGGCAAAAGATATAAACAGACATTTCACTGAAGCAGAGATACACATGGTAACATAAGCACATAGTCTCACACATGCACAGACACACCCCACAATGAGATAGTATTGCACATTTACCAAAATGGCTAAAATAATCAACAATGACAGTACCAAATACACATGAGGATACGGAGCATCTCAGTCATTCTTATATTCTTGGTGGGAATGTAGAATGGGACAGCCACTCTGGAAAACAGTTTGGCAGTTTCTTAAAAATGAAACAGGCAACTGTGATATGACCCATGAATGATTCTCTAGGGCATGTATTCCCAAGAAATGGAAACTCATGCTCACACAAAAACCTCTGTGCAAATCTTTATAGTGTCTTTATTTGTAATAGCCAAAAGCTGGAAGCAGCCCAAATGTCCTTCAGTAAGTAAATGGCTCAACAAATTGTCGTCTGTCCACATCATGTACTATTAGTCAGCAATAAAAAGGAACAAACTACTGATACACTCAGCGACCTGAATGAATCATCAGAGAATTATGCCAAGTTAAGAAAGCTTATCCGCAAAGGTTCTACTCTACTGTATGATTACAATTACATAACATTCTCGAAATGTCAAAATTATAGAAATGGGGAACAGATTAGTGACTTCCAGGAGTGAGGAGAGGGTGGGAGCAGAGAGAAGTGGGTGCGACTGTAAAAGGGCAACGTGAAGCCTCCTTGCGAAGTGTTCTGTATCTTCACTATATTAATCTTAGTATCCTGGGTGTGATATCATATTATAGTTGTGCAAGGTGTTATCTTTGGGAGAAACTGGGTAAAGGATATATGGACTCTCCCTATTATTTTTTATAACTGCATGGGAATCTACAGTTGTCTCAAAATAAAAAAATATTAAGTAAAAGTTTCAAAATTAGGCTATTTAGTATAGTTTATAAACTATAGATGACACCAAGTCAGTATTCCAAATTCATAGTCATCAATGCTTTTTATAACTACAACCTTACTTCTTGTTACATATCAACAAACTGTAACTAGAAGTGGGGTCCAGCTGCTTGCTGCTCAGAAGCCAATAAAGAGGCAGAGTTGATCGAAAGGAAAGTTTGCTTGATTTTGGATGCTGCCATGAAGGTGTGGGGGAGGGCGGATGCCTGTCCAAAGGCCGACTTGCCCCCGTTGACAGTCAGTGGGCAAGAGCTTTTATAGGCTGTAGTGGGGCAAACATAGAGAAACAATACAGTCCTGAGAGTCATCTTGAAATTGGTCATTGGTGGTCTGACTTGCATCATCTTGATTGTTTTAAATACAGTTAATCTTTAATTCCAGGGTCAGTTTGTTCCCATTCCCTTGAGGCCAATTCTCAGAATTTGTGGCCGCGTATGTCATGGCTAAAGTCTGGTCACTGGGTAGTTAACTTCTTGCACCTGGTAGGACTTTTTAATATCTATAGGACAGCTCACAGAATATGACTCAGAATATCTTCTATACCCCTTGAGAAGGAACTAAAGGTCCTTGGGTATGCTTAATGACTAAACCATTATTATTTGAGCTCCTTTGACCGTCTTCCCTTTGTTTCTGCATTTTCTCCCTTCTCTGATCAGATTTATTTTTTGACTAAACTTTGTCCGCAGACAAAAGGCAGGCTGAGGACATGGTGATAGGCGGAAAGGACCATAGGGTTCCGCTCCGTTGCAAAACCATCAATTAAGCATTTCACTCAAGAAGTAAGGGAGAAAAAGTTCACAAGAGAAACCTAAGGAAAGCAGGAATAAAAATGCAGGATTGGGTCTCCTGTATTACAGGCAGATTCTTTAGAACCATCTGAGCCACCAGGGAAGCCCTGTAACATTTTATATCCTGTTGTAATAAAGCATTAGAATGTGCAAAAAGCATTGTGTTGATAACTCAAAGAATTAGCCCTGGAAAACAGGACAAAGCAAAACCAACAAAAGCCAATAAAATAGATCTACTTTTTTTTTTAATTTAAATTTATTTATTTTAATTGGAGGCTAATTACTTTACAATATTGTATTGATTCTGCCACACATCAACATGAATCTGCCACAGGCATACACGTGTTCCCCATTCTGAACCCCCCTCCCACCTCCCTCCCCGTACCATCCCTCTGGGTCATCCCAGTGCACCAGCCCCGAGCATCCTGTATTGAACCTGAACTGGCAATTCGTTTCGTATATGATATTATACATGTTTCCATGCCATTCCCCCAAATCACCCCACCCTCTTCCTCTCCCACAGAGTCTAAAAGACTGTTCTGTACAACTGTGTCTCTTTTGCTGTCTCGCATACAGGGTTATCGTTACCATCTTTCTAAATTCCATATATCAGT
>NW_011494644.1:6450261-6486993 GCF_000754665.1 Bison bison bison
CGATGAACATTGGGGTACACGTGTCTCTTTCCCTTCTGGTTTCCTCAGTGTGTATGCCCAGCAGTGGGACTGCTGGATCATAAGGCAGTTCTATTTCCAGTTTTTTAAGGAATCTCCACACTGTTCTCCATAGTGGCTGTACTAGTTTGCATTCCCACCAACAGTGTAAGAAGATTCCCTTTTCTCCACACCCTCTCCAGCATTTATTGCTTGTAGACTTTTGGATCACAGCCATTCTGACTGGCGTGAAATGGTACCTCGTTGTGGTTTTGATTTGCATTTCTCTACTTTTAACAATCATATGTTTAAAATGGCCTTCCCAGGTGGCGCTAGTGGTAAAGAACCTGCCTGCCATTGCTGGAGATATAAGGGACACGAGTTCGATCTCTGAGTCAGGAAGATCCCCTGGAGGAGGGCATGGCAACCCAGTTCAGTATCCTTGCTTGGAGAATTCCCACGAACAGAGGAGCCTGGGGGCTACAGTCCATAGGGTCACACAGAGTCAGACACGACTGAAGTGACTTAGCATGCCTGCACATGTATAAAATGAATCTGTAAGATGAATATAATACATATAATGAATATATGTGTATCCACAGTATGCAAATTGGGAATGATAAAGGACAGGAATACAAGGATAGAAAACATTATAAGCTAAGACATAATACTATACAGGTATACATGGATTTATATGATAGCTTTATTTCTTTGTTTATTGGCTGTGCTGCGTCTTCAGTGCTGTGTGAGGGCTTTCTTTAGCTGCGGTGAGCAGGGGCTACTCTTTGTTGCAGTGTGTGGGCTTCTCATTGGGGTGGCTTCTCTTGCTGCAGAGCACAGGCTCTAAGCATGTGGGCTCGGTAGTTCCAGTACACAGGCTTAGTTGCTCTGAAGCATGTGGAATCTTCCTGGACCAGATATTCAACCTGTGTCTCCTGCATTGACAGGCGAATTCTTAACCCCGGACCACCAGGGAAGTCTTACCATAGCTTTTCTACTACTCTCTTCTGATATTGGGCAAGTTATTTACTCTCGCTAAGATCAATCTCTTCCACTGTAAAATGGGGATAATAATGCAGCGTTTGTGTAGATTCTGTGTGCTGATATGTTTAAATAGCTCAACCCATCGCTATGTGCTTCATAGAATTCAGATGTTAGCTATTGTTAATTTTTGGTATTAACTTTGTTAATAGTTAAATGTCTAGGAAAGCAAAAATGCCCAAATTATTGACCATAAAAGAGAGCCTGCCTAGACTAGGCCTGGAAAAGTTTTTCTTATAGGGACAGAGTAAATATTTTAGGTTGTGTGGGGCATTCTCCAAGAACAACTCAACTCTGCCATTGTAGCATGAAACCAGCTATAGATAATTTGTAAAGATGTGGACATGACTGTATTGCAATAAGACTTTATTTATTAAAACAAGTGGAAGGCCAGCAGGGTGTAGTTTACTGGTGTCTGGTCTAGACCAAGAGCAAAGAAGGAAATAATGAAAGTTTCAAATCCATTAGCAAAACCCCCAGGACAAGTGATCCTTTTGGCTTTCAAAAATTTTCTCTAAACCATAGAAAAAGAAGAAAACAATCTCAGTTCTTTCCTCTGACCTAGCATTATACACAGAGAAGGCGATGGCACCCCACTTCAGTATTCTTGCCTGGAAAATCCTACAGACGGAGAAGCCTAGTAAGCTGCAGTCCATGGGTTTGTGAAAAGTCAGACACGACTGAGCGACTTCACTTTGACTTTTCACTTTCACTCATTGGAGAAGGAAATGGCAACCCACTCCAGTGTTCTTGCCTGGAGAATCCCAGGGGCGGGGGAGCCTGGTGGGCTGCCGTCTGTGGGGTCGTACAGAATCAGACATGACTGAAGCGACTTAGCAGCAGAAGCAGCAGCATTATATAGGCACACAAACCTGATAACACAATATATAAAGCATAATATAATATCACTTGTAAACACAGAAAAGATTAATCCTAAATTAAACCTGGACAAGTTGAATCTTTTTAATATTAAAAGAACAATGTATCATGATCAAGGAAGATTCATTCTAGAAATACATCATGGTTTATTATTAGGAAGTCTATTAATAAATTCCATCAATATCTCAGAGGAAGAAGTGTGATCATCTTCATAGATGCCAAAAAAGCATTTGTTAAAATTTCAGCATTAATTTTGGGTAAAAACTCGCAGAGAAAGAACTAAGAATAAGAATATACTTTCTCAGCATGATACAGACTATCTGTGGCCAACCAGTGGTCAAAATATGCTATCTTTTGTGATAGTTGAAGCATTTCTATTAAAGTCAAGAATAAAAGAATGGTGGTTAAAGGATCAACACTTATTTGTAAAAAGAATGCCAAACTGACCCTATTCATAGGTTACGTAATATTTATTTTAGAAACTCTAAAGGGATCAATTGAAAAGCTATTAGTACTAATAAGAGTTATAGCTAAGGGGTTAGTTAACAAAACCTGTCAACCAAAATCAATAACTTTCTAAGTAGTTGGATAAATGACATAATGGAAAATAATCCCTTCTGATCTCCAGTACCACCTCACTGCCCACCAGCTCCTTTTCCTCCATCTGCATGCTTGGCAGACAGCCAGCAAAGAGTGCTATAACCCTCAGTGACAGGAGGACATGTGGAAACTTGAATATTAACCATAGATTGGCAAAGCCACTTCTGCCCTGTGTCTGCAGCATTGCCTGCATAATGAGCATAATCAAACCTCTCTTCTATGGTATTGAGCATTAACTCTGATTTGTGTGTGTGTGTGTAAGAGATAGCATCTCAATGATGGTTCATTAAAAGTTAATTTCCTTTCTGCTACCTTCCTTTGTTGTTGTTTAGTGGCTCAGTCATGTCCGACTCTTTGTTACCACATGGACTGCAGCACACCAGGCTTCCCTGTCCTTCACCATCTCCTGGAGCTTGCTCAAACTCATGTCCATTGAGTAGGTGATGCCATCCAACCATCTCATCCTCTGTTGCCCCCTTCTCCTCCTGCCTTCAGTCTTTCCTAGCATCAGGGACTTTTCTAAGAAGTCGGCTCTTCTACCTTCCTTGGATTGGCTAATTCCCTTAGCACTTGAAAAACACCAGGAAGCCTGGTCTTACACTCCTTTTGGGAAAATAAGCACGGATTCCAGAGTTTGAGGCATCTTAACTTCTGTTCCTTGTCTGGTTTAACTGCTGCTGCTTCTGAACTTTGCCCTTATTTCAGGAAAGGAGAAAAAGAAATGATTCACAGTGATCCTTTCTTCAGGGCAGTGACCATCTCTTTCATCTTGTTTCCCCTGGAGTATTCAGGACAATCCTGGGGATAGGAATGTAGAGATAAAGTCAGGCAAAGAGAGGGAATTCCTTGATTGACCAGTGGTTAGGACATAGCACTTTCACTACCAGGGCTCAGGTTAAATCCCTGGTTAGGGAACTAAGATCCTTCGAGCTGCACAGTGTGGCCAAAAATAAAAAAAGAAGGCAAAGAGAAATGGCAGAAACCGGAGAGGTTATGGTGAAGGAGAAAGATTTTGGACTCAGATGTCTTGAGTATTAACATTCAAGCCATTGCTTATGATCGACCAGCTTTGTTGCTTGGGAAATTCCATTGAACCACTCTGAAGATTTAGAGTGTTCTGGGTCGTAAAATGAGAAAATGGTGTCATCTACTTTAAGACATTGTTGTAACGACTACACATATGTGAATGTGTTTTATTTAACTGTGTTGCATACATAAAAACCCTGTAAGTTAATAGCTCATGTATAAACTATACATGAGCTCAGTTCAGTTCGGTTCAGTTCGAGTTGCTCAGTCATGTCCGACTCCTTGTGACCCCATGAATTGCAGCATGCCCCAGTACTTTGGCCACCTCATGTGAAGAGTTGATTCACTGGAAAAAAACTATACAGACTATGTGCCTTTAAAAATGTAAAGTTGGACTTACCTGATGGTATGGTGGATAAGAATCCACCTGCCTTTGCAGGGGGACATGGGTTTGATCCCTGGTCCCAGAAGATCCCACATGCTGTGGAGTAACTACAGCCCATGAGCCCCAACTCCTGAGCCCACGGGCTGCAGCTACTGGTGCTCTCGAGCCAGTATTCCACAGTCAGAGAAACCACCGCAGCTGGAGAAAGCCTGTGCGCAGCAACAAAGACCCAGTGCAACCGTAAATAAATAAAAATGGAAGGCTTTCCAAGATGCCTAAGACAGCTCAGAAACAGGGACTGTGTTTTTTAAATTAATTTTTATTGGAGTATAGGTGCTTTACAATATTTGTTAATTTCTGCTGTACAGAAAAATCAACCAGCCATACATGTACATATATCCCCTCCCTTTTGGACTTCCTTCCCATTCAGGTCATCAAAGGGAATGCACTTTTATAGGGAAAGTTACTGAATGGAGTGATTTACATTTTTTCCACCCTGCCACACAACTCTTGCATGAAAGAGCAACGAGCTTGAACCCCACGGGCAGCTAGGAGTGTGGTTCTTCCTCCCCCTGCTTTTATCATCTTTTGTTTCTTCATCATCAGTATCATCAAACCTAACTTTTATTGTGAGTTCACTACATGTCAGGTGCTGTTCTAGGATCTTGTTAATGAATTAATTCATTTTTTTCCCCTCACAACATGGAGGGAAAGAGATGGTAGGGGAAAGGCACTGGGTCTCCAGATTTTGCAACAGGTCACTGCTGGCATGGAGGTGGCAGCTTCTTTCCATATGGATCTGGATTAGATGCATGATTGGTTTGGTCTGGTCTCAACTCTCAACTTCCTGTATGTGCTGAGATAGAATCCTATCTTAGGAGAAAAATTTGGAGAAAACACTGAAGCTGGAGTGTTCTAGTCTTGCCTGCAGTCTCAGAAGGGTGCCGTTACTTCCACTTTTCCGAATCATCTACAAGAGGGACTTTTAGTGTATCCAGAAGATGGGGTACCAACATAGTATTGGCAAGTTGTGAAAAATTTCAAACTGTATCCGGAAAGGTTGCCTGACTGTATTGCCTCAAAGTCTGTATAATTAGAATCCCATGATGTCATCTTTGAGCTTTAATATAGCTTAAAATTACCCTTCTGTAGGTTGTGTTTCTTTCTGAAATGTTTTAAATTTAGAAAATTAACTTGTTAAACTTTTTTTAAGTTAAATCTTTAGATTTTTTATTCACCCTGCTGTGGGCGAGCTGAAATGACATACGCTTGCTTGAGTCATCCGAGTCAAATGTTAGGGCACTCTGGCTGTCCTGGGGAAGCCAAGTTCTTCATGGTCTCAGATGGTGCTGTTTGGCCAAATATTTCTTCTTGGTAGGACTGAGAGGTGCAAGTGGCCTCCAGTATGCCATGCATTACTCCAGCCAGGTCCCCTTCCTGCTGACACTGGTCCTTGAGTGACTGGAGGGGAGCTACAAAGGAGACAGGTCTTGATGGACTAGATTCTGGGAGTTCAGTAATTTTTCTCCGTCACCTGTTCATAAACTCTCATGGGTTCTAGGTCATGGTGCAACTCTAGGTCAATCTTCTAAAAGCCAGTTTGCTGAAATTAGTTTGAGTTGACTAGTTTCATATCAGCATTTTAGGGAATGTCTGATTTGTCTCTATCCCAGTTCCCTGTAGTTGCAGGCCGAGAAGCACTGAGAGGGGATAATGAAGGACAGAGAGAGGAGTGGGCTGAGGGACAAGGAAGGGTGCTGATAAGCACAAAGAAAAGGGGCTGGAGGCAGAGAGGAGGCTGTGGAGGAGGATGAGGGGGTGGAGAGTGAAGTTCTGAGCATCACGGGGCAGCAGCCCCCTCATTTCAGTGACCAAAGATCCAAGTTTTGGACTTTTCAGGCCCCTCGGGGACAGCTTGACAATTCTGGCTGTGAGAACATGAAAGGCTAGGTCTTTCTTTTTTTCACTCAATTCCTACTGTGTGTGGTGAGTGTGGGTGAGCTCGGGGGAAGGTTATCCTGTTGTCAGGAGGTAATTTACCACTGATGGGGGATATTCGGAAATGATGCGTGTGATCCTTCCCCTGCCACCTTTGGGACTTATTATTAATTTCCTCCCCCCCACTTGTCACAGCTGTGAAAATCCATCTTCTGATGTGATGGATGACAGATGGCAGGGCACCTGCAACCCTCATGGAGGGATAATAGGCTATGCCTGCACATAATAGGTGTCCAGTAATTATTGGTTGGATGAGAAAGTGAAGGGTTTGTTAAGTGATCTCTCAGCTTCCTGGAAGTCACAGACCAGGAGCTGTAGAATCTTAATGCTGGGGGGGCCTACTGGCCTAGAGATCAGTGAGGGATGGAGGAAGCAGTGGCATCTGATAAATGTTCAGTAATTGGCTCTCTGGTTAAAAAGCAAAAGCAAAAATGCAACTCTGGTATTGTAAGATTTGTGTGTGTCCAGTCGTGTAAGACTCTCTGTGACCTCCATGGGCTGTAGCCCACCAGGCTCTTCTGTCCGTGGAATTTTCCAGGCAAGAATACTGCAGTAGGTTTCCATTTCCTTCTTCAGATAATCTTGCTGACCCAGGGATTGAAGCAGCATCTTCATGACCCTGGGATTGAGGCAGGAGATCCTGCATCGGCAGGCCGATTCTTTACCACTTGAGCCAGTTCTCATGGTGTAAATATCCTGTCCTGGTCAGTTTCATGTGACGTGCCTGAGCACAGAACTGAGAAGAGATGCACAAGCTGACTGTAACACACCCCTGGAGGAGGGAATATGAATGGGGCAACATGAACAGCAGTCAAAAGCTCACACAGCTCCCTCCCAGCACAGCTTTGTGTGCATGGCATACACCCTCTCATTGCAGTTTATCCCTGCAATGACTCTGAAATCTGGGCTTTCCCTCCCGCTCTTACAGATGGGGCATCCTAAGCTCAGAGGGGTTCAATAATGTATCTACTATTGTAACCAACAACAGAGTGGATTCTAAGGCCCTTGTCCTCTCTGCTCACCTCACTGGGCCCACCTCAGAGGGGTTAAATAATGTATCTACTATTGTAACCAGCAGCAAAGTGGATTCTAAGGCCCATGTCCTCTCTGCTCACCTCACTGGGCTCACCTCACTGCTCAAGCTCAAGGTCACAGGATGAGTTTCACAGGGCGCCTTTGGATATTAGAGACTAACAGGGCTGGCTAATTCTGCCAACACAGTATTGGAGAGAGGCTTTATTCAGGAATGGCTTTGCTAAAGAGGTGACCAAAGAATGCACAGAGAGTTGCCTGGGTTACCAGGTGGACATAGTGGTAAAGGGTGAGTTATATCTCCTGTCTAACTCTCAGTTTCCCCATCTGTAGAAGGGGGAAACTGAACGTCTACTTCAAAGCCTTGTTAAGAGGATTAAATGTGATGTAAAGCACTTAGTATCATGCCTGCCACATAATATCGATAGATTCACATAAATGCTGATTTTCAGCAGAATTTTTCTACTTGAATTCCTCTTCAGGCTTTGTCAAACTTTAATATACATTTGGGTCACCTGGGGATCTAGTTAAGATGCAAATTCTGATTTAGCAGCTCTGGGGTGGAGGCTTGAGATTCAGCATTTCAAACAGGATTGCAGATGGTGGAGAATCGCATGGATAAAGAAGCCTGGTGGGCTACAGTCCATAGGGTCGAACAGAGTCAGACACAACTGAAGCGACTCAGCACACACACAGCAGGTTCACAGCTCACACTTTGAGTCGCCAGGGTCTGGGTTTTGGTGTCCTGCTGCTAAAACTCTCTGCTGTTTCTTCTCAGGACCTCCAAGATTACTCTTCACAGGGCGGGACCCCAGTTCTTTCGAGCAGCCCTCTGCTCAGCCTTCCAGGGGCATCTTCTGTGCTGCAGCACCAGCTTGCTGTGGGAAATCTGGTTTCCCCTCTTTTTCATTTTCCTTGAGCTTAGTTTTGGTTCTGCCAGGGCTTTGCTGTGCAATCTTAGCCAAATCCCTTTTCCTCTTTAGGATTTAATTTCTTCTTCTTCTTCTTTTTTTTTTTTTTTTTAAAAAAAGGATTTAATTTCTAAATTTGCAAAATAAGATAGTAGGACAAAGTGACCTTCCAATTGGGGCTTCTGAAGTTCTGTGAATCTGTGATTACAGCTGGTTGGTGCATTCTGCCTCTAAGTCATAAGGAGAACTGGACTCCTTTTCTGGGCTGTGAGTTTCCAGGAGGGTCTCCAAAGGCATTTGGAGGAGTACAGTTAGGGCTTAGGAGGAGGAAGGATAAGGATTTAATCCAGACTTTCTGGAAAGATGACAGGTAGACCTGGAGGTAAAGGGGAAATGTTAGGGCACAGGAATGTCCTTGCTTTGGGGCCTAAACCACATTTCCAGGGAATGGCTACTAATTACTGAGTGTATATGTGCCAGGAGCTGTGCCAGAAACTAATAGGGGACGGATGTCATGCTTTCTGGACTCTTAAGCATCATTTTTATGTTGGGAGATTCCCAGCCTTATAAACCCCTGCCCCATGAATGTAGAATTCAGAAATCCACTTTCCCAGCCCCCCTTGCAGCTAGAGCGGAGACACATGACCTGGGGTCTGCCAATTGGTTGCATCTTGGTCGGACTTTGAATCAGCTTCCAGTGATGAGAATAAGCAGACACTGGCAATCCGATATGGAGAGAGGTGGTAGGTATGTCCAGACCAGGCAGGTGGCTGTGGAAAGGCTTCTAGGAGGATGTGTGGCACGTGAATGTTGGATAGTCACAGTGTCCGTGGGGTAGATTCTAGGGTGGTGGCAGTGACTCCTCTCAGGATGGGTTCTGTGCTATGGTTTAGATGTTCCTCTGGGCTGTGGGGCCTCTAGTCAGATTCTGTTAGCCTCCCAGAGATTAAATGGTCTTTCTGCCTAAACTGGTTAGAGTGGGTTTCTGTTGTTTGTAAATAAGAATCTTAGCTGTCGAGAGCACTCTAATATGCATTGTCTCATGGTAGCCCAGTGAGGTATTAATAATATGGTAGTATAGGGCTTTCCTTGTGGCTCAACTGGTAAAGAATCTGCCTGCGATGCAGAAGACCTGGATTTTATACCTGGGTTGGGAAGATCCCCTGGAGAAGGGAAAGGCTACCCACTCCAGTATTCTGGCCTGGAGAATTCCATGGGCTGTATAGTCCATGGGATCACAAAGAGTTGGAGTCAACTGAGTGATTTCCACTTTCATGATAATATAACTAAGCTTCCAAGGTGTTGCTAGTGGTAAAGAATCTACCTGCCAATGCAGAAGACATAAGAGACTCAAGTTCTATCCCTGGGTCAGGAAGATCCTCTGGAGGAGGGCAATCCGCTCCAGTATTCTTACCTGTGAGGGCTTCCTTGGTGGCTCAGTGGTAAAGAATCTGCCTGCCAATGCAAGAGACATTGGTTAGATCCCTGAGATGGGAAGATCCCCTGGGGAAGGAAATGGCAACCCACTCCAGTACTCTTGCCTGGGAAATCTCATGGATAGAGGAGCCTGCCGGGCTACAGTTTATGGGGTTGAAGAGTTGGACATGACTTAATGATTAAACACCAGCGTGGTACTATATGGTAATAACCCTCTTTTTACTACTGAAGAGGTGAACTAACTTGCCCAAGGTCACATGGCTGGTAAGTGAAGGAACCAGGATTTGAGTCCAAATAATCTGGCTCCAAAGTGCATATTTTAAACCACCACCTATCTTCTGTAAGAGATTTGTGGATGTGGAAAGGCCCTTGTAGATCACTCGTAAATAGTATGGGCTTCCTCAGATCCAGGTCTAGTCACATCTATTGGGTTTTCACTGGCTACCCAAAGAGTTGTCGTAATAGAGCCAGCTGTTCTAGTGACAGTGATTCAGGCATATACACTTGAGTTTGGCCTGGAGCTATACACTCTGCCACAGAGCTTGCACTTTGCACTCTGCGCACATTAGATGATTATACTCTTCCAGAGTCTATGGGTGGATGCTGCGGGCTGAGAATGAGATTGAAAGTCAGAGGGGAAAGAAAGAACTGTCCTATGGGGCTTTCTTAGAAAAGAAAAGGAAAGGAAGTCTTTGCTCAGAGACTGATTAGAAAGTAAGCCTGGCCGTTGCCTACTTATCAGCCGTACTGTTTACTATGACAAAGCATTTAATATTCTTGAGGAGAGAATGGCAAAAGAAGTGGTTTGGCTAACTGGTTGACCTCCACTGCTAGGAATTTTCCTGGGGGTTCACGTCCTGCCTTCTCCTCTCTTTGTTTATCTCCTTTCATTCCTTCTTACATCTCCTGTAGTTTTCTTCAACAAATATTTTTGAGCACCTGGTATTTATTGATTCAACCAATATTTATTGAGTGCATACTGTGTGCCACACGTGGTTGTAGGTGTTAGAGACACAGCAGTGAGGTGGGCAGACAAGCTCTCATAGTGTCCGACTTGGTGGCAGAGGAGGTGGCCTGGTAAGCACAAAGCCAGCAGGTACAAGCTGTTTTAAGGGGTATCTCTACCCGCAGTCCTAACTTTGTTCCCTGGGAATAGACCATTCACATCCCTGTTTCACTGATGAGGAAACTGAAGCCGGAGAGCTTGAGTCAGCTGCCCAGGGTCTCACAGTTAGCGCCAGATCTCTCTGAGATCTGTCAGAGGCACAGGAGTCCAGCTAAACCCGACTCCAGGTTGCATCTCAGCCTGGGATGGGACTCAGAGCCTTTTTCCTTCTTCAGTTGGGCCGAGGGACCAGACTCCTTCCCTCTCCCCCTGTTGCCACCACCCATTATGTCCCAGGGAGCCTGGCTGTGGGGCGGATGTGGTCCCCCCAGCTGCCCACTTCCTTGCTGCTTCTGCCAACAGCGGCTTCAGCCCTTCTGAAGTGAAGTTTTTTTTTTTTTTTCCTGTTGATCCCTCTAGGGGAAACAGATGTGGGTGGGGAGGGTGGTGAGCACACCCACACTCACCTAAGCCCGGAAGTACCCCAGGTTCCAGACTCCCTTCTGAGATGTGTGGGCCACTGGAGGCCCCAACTGCCCCCAGACACCCTCCCACACACCCCCCACCCCTGCATTGTGTTCCTGCTTTTCCTCTGGTGGATAAACCTCCTTCCAGTCCTAACTCATTGTTGGGCAAGACTTCCTGCTTGAGACCCAAGTTCCTAGTACTAGACCAGCTAAAAGCCAAGCAGTGTGGTTAAGAGAAGGAGGCCCTGGAGTTGGACAGACCTAGGCTCATATCCCAGTGCTGCCACTGGCAAGCTGTGTGGCCTCAAATAAGTTGATTAAGCTCTCCGAGTTCCTCTGTGAAATAAGCATGGATGTACCAATATCAGAGGGCTGTAGGGATAAGGCACCGGAAGGTCTTATAATTAGCTCAGTGCCCAGCACACAGTAAACAATAATGCTGGTTATTTCCATTACTGGGTGGAACAGAAGGGATCTCTCCTGGTGTCTTCAGGCCCCTCTGGCCTGGGACCTCCATTTCTAAGGCTTTTCTCTGCCTCCCAGGGCAGGGCTTCCCTGCAGTTTCACTTTAGCAAAGGCGTCTCCTTGCTCTCTGCTTTGTCTCTTGGTCTATTTCTTCCCTATTCTCCACGGTGAACAATCACACACACACACAAAACACACACCCCGCCCCGCCTTTTTTTTCTGGTCCCCATTTCTGTCTGTGAGTGAGAGACATGCAGAACACCCTGATTCACCTCTGGGGAGGACTGGGGAGTGGCCATCATTGAAAGAACACTTTGGGCCCTGGATAAAAAGCCCTGTTCTTCCTTGTCTCCAGCTCCTGCTCCCAGATCCATTAGCCTCCTTGAATCATCCCCAATCCCAGAAGAGCAATGGGGATGGGCATTTGAGTAATAAGAAACCTCTACAGCTCAGATAAGTAGCAATATGTCCTGTTTCACTTGATTCACAGAGGACTGCTGAGTACCTGTCGTGTGCAAAGCACACAGGAGGAGAGGGAGAAGTAGCAAAAGAAATGGAATATCCATCCTTCAACCTGTGAGGGGCTTGATGGGACCTTTACTCCTCCGTTCACCATTCATTCAACCCACATGGGCCTCAACACTGGGACTTAACTGTTCTTTTCCATTTTTGCCAATCAAATGGGTGCAAAAGTATCTTGTTTTCATTTGCATTTCCCAGGTATTCATGCAGTTTGGCACATCTTC
Organism: Bison bison bison; assembly: GCF_000754665.1. NCBI lineage: Eukaryota > Metazoa > Chordata > Mammalia > Artiodactyla > Bovidae > Bison > Bison bison. The sequence continues at coordinate 6,462,351 of NW_011494644.1, forward strand.
GTGTGCTTGTTGCTCATTCATATTTCTTTCTCTGGGAATCCCCTCTTCATATTACTTTGTCCATTTTTCTGGTGGGCTTTTTCTTACTGATGGATACTAGCTGTCTTTAATATAGTGGAGACCAGTCCCTTGTCTGTGCTATGTGCTGACAATAAATCCCCCTGGTCTGTCGCATGCCTTTCCTTTTTGTTTATGAATCGTTTCGCCACGTGGGCCTGTCACACTTTCATGGTTGGATGTTTCAGTCTTCTGAATGGCTCTGGGTTCGTCTCCCCTCTGATAGCACTTTGATTTCTGCTGACTTGTTTGTTTCCCATCTGTCAGACAGTGAGAAACTTGAGGGCAGGGACTACAATTTATTTATGTCTTCATGTCTGTCTCTTCAGGGACCCGTGCAAGGCTGGGCATAGAGTTTGTGCCTGAATGAGTTTTTTTTTTTTTTTTTTTGCTGAAAACAGGTTTTATGCCTGAATGAGGGAGTGAATGAAAAAGCTGTGTGCTGCCCTCCCTGCAAAGATGGGGTCTTGCTGCAGAGAAGGGAGTGAGTCAAGGTGTGAATCAGAGCCTCTTCCCTGGTTCAGCTGACATTTCAAAAGCCCCGAGCAGAGCAGAAAAGACCCCTCATTCCAGGGAGCTCCCCCCCCGCCCCCGCCCCAACCCATTTCCTGAGCGGGCACAGTGCAGTTCTGCTGGTTATTGTGCCTATGTGTGTACCTGCATGTACATGTAGGGCATTTATCATTTAAAACTGAGTAGGTCTTGCATTCTGTGTATATGTGAACAAGGCTGAAATATTCTCTGAGAGGACCTGTGCTTGTGTGTGGGTGCTCGGGGCACTGAGTGGAGAGGAACATAGATGGCTGGAGGCGTGTGAAGAATCTTTGCCACGTACTGCTTACTGCATTTGCCACTGGGAGGATGGGGTGGCTGGAGGGTGTTCAGCGGCTCTGGGAGGCATCCTTAAGCCCGGCTTCCTGAAGTCTCTGGATCTGTGGCCACGTGATGCTCTTCCTCAGCCACGTGGCTGGCTGCTGTCCCCGTTGCAGCAGGCACTTCCGTTTAGTTCCCAGAGGCTTGGCTTCTCCATTGTCATTTTCCAAAGCCGTGGAGAGTGCCAGTTAGATTGTTATACCCAAATAAGTGGAAATGTGTGAAAAAATAGTAAATATTTACTGTACCTTTTGTGGAGCAGGTTATTGCCATGGAAATGCTCTGCACACGGATCTGGTGACAGAGGGAAGCTAGTTCAGGAGCTTGGGGAGTGTTTGGATGCGATGCAGCTGGAGCTGGCAGGTTTAGGAGTGAGCGCTGTGGGTTTGGAGTTGCAGTGCAATAGGGTGAGACTACGAACCTTGGTCCCCAGGTGGCCTGTAGAGAGAGGGCATTTGGTTACGGCTTACCACGTGCAGGGTACTGTGCTGAGCCTTCCATGTGCCTTATTGCATTTCATCTTCATACCAGCCCTGTGAGATGCCATTATCCTCCTGGCTTCCTGGGGGCACAGATGGTAAAGAATCTGTGTGCAATGCAGGAGACCCGGATTCAATCCCTGGGTTGAGAAGATCCCTTGGAGAAACGAATGGCTATCCACTCCAGTATTCTTGCCTGGAGAATTTCATGGACAGAGGAGCCTGGCGGGCTACAGTCCATGGGGTCCCAAAGAGTTGGACACGACTGAGTGACTGACACACTTCCTGGGGCCCAGAGCTTGAACAGCTTGTGGAAGGGACTCAGTCAGTGAATGGCAGAGTCCCATGACCATGATTCTCCAGAGCCTGAGCGTTCACCACTAAGCCCTCTCTCTGATTTACTCCAGAGGAAGCTTAAATAGCCATCCACAGCGGGTTTGTTTTGCAGTGTTGGATTTGTTGCCAACGTTCAGAAACCATAGACTATTTCCAGCTTCTCTTGAAAATGTGGATGAGCTGGCTGTTGGCTGGGGGCTTCCCTTCCTGAGCGTCTGCTCCTCAGGGGCTGCCCGATTCAGGTGGGGCACCTGCTGTCCAGTTGGCACTGGGCATACTCCTGCTGCAGCTCAGAGAGAGCTCTGAGCATCACACTCAGGAGCTGTTGGAATTAATTGAGAATTTGCTACTGAGAGCTTTTCATCCTGTTAGAAATGATGTTTCATTTTAGCTATTGTTTTCATCTACCAATTAGAGCTTTGGGGATTATTTGATTTTCTTCCTGTGGTCTCAAGAATTTGTGAGTGGTTGAGTGAAGAACTTCATGGCAGGAAGAAAGGGCTCCAACAGGAGATGTGATGTGTTAACATATTCATTCATTCATTTGTATATTCATTCAACATGTTCATTGAGAGTTAGATGCTTTAATTACAATGGACGGTAGTCTTTTCTTCAAAGAGCTCACCATCTAATTGGGAGAGATGTAAATCACCATTACAAAACAATGCAGAAATACCATGATTGAGGTGCTCCCAGGCTATTCTGAGAGTGTACAGGAGGACATCTGTTCACATCTTGGGGATAGATCTGGGAGGCCTTCCAAGAAGAGGTGATGTTTATTGATAATCAAGTTAACCGAGCAAAGAATAATTAGAGGAAGAACATTTCAGGCTGATGGAAAGGAAAGCATGGTGCATGAAGAGAATGCCTGAGAGTTCAGTATGGCTGAAGCAGTGTGTGTGTGTGTTTGTATGTGTTTGGTGGTACTCAGTCCATAAGTAAAATCACATAGTCATTTGTATCTCCTGGTCCAAGTTCTCTTGGGCACAGGGCTGCCAGGTTGGTGGGAAAGCAACCCCATGGGGTACAATAGAATTAAGTCTGGGGACAGAATTGGGGGCTACAGAGATCATTTTACAGCCAAGAACAGCTGTATTAGGTTTATTTGGTAGAGCACATCTCTCTTTGTGTGTTTTGAGGACTTTTAGAAAGACTCCCTTCTGTTTGAAGTTTTTCTCCTTACAGTTATTCCTTTGGCTTGAATCTTGGTCTGAAGTTAGAATGCAGTGAAATATCCCTGAGTGCTAAGTGGATTCTTCTGGTTGCAAAGGAAAGACTTGTCTAGAATACCTTGGGTAGAGTGAGGGTTAACTGCAGGTGTGTATGGGGAAATGGGATGGAGGGGACAGCGTTCTCCTCAGCCATATGGTTACCCCAAGACAGACTCCTTTACCACCCCTCTTCTAGAGCTGGGACTGTGGGCATCTACCCATGTGGGTAGATGTTCACCAAAGCTCACCAAAGCTATCTGCTTACGTTTCTTATCCTCTACCCAAGAGAGGCCCTCATTGGTTTACTTTGACTCTATCCAGTATGGATAATTTATGCCAAGCCACATCATCCATTTATCCATCCATCTATGTATTTGTCTATTCATCCATCCATCCATCTAGTTCCATAACAAATGTTCATTTAGCACCTACTCATCTGTCAAATACTATGCTGGATTCTGGATGACAGTAATGAATAAGACAGCTACAGTCACTGTTCTTAAAGAGTCTATAGTCAGAGGGCAGTCAGACATTAAATGTGGTGAATGGCATAAAAGGACTAAAAAATACATAAATCTGAGACTTATAAGTGGGACATGGATGGGTAGACAGAAGGAGGTATCAAGGAAAGCCTCCTAGGCTGATTTTTGTGTCCAGGGGAGCTTTGTTAGTTCATAGGACAAAAGTCTCAGGGGCTGTTCTAGGGGGAATTCCTTAGAAAGGGGATTGGGCTCTGCAGGCTCTGTGCACTTCCTCTGGGAAGTGTCATATCAAGACCCATGGTTGGAGATTTTCCCCAATGCGGGTAAGCTTACCTTTGCCTTTCCATGAGAGTCAGTGTAGATGATACGGAGTAAAGAGAGGAATGAAAGTGTTAGGGAGTGGTCAGTGATGAGCGCACACACGCTGAACTGACAGTGTATCGTGGGCACTAGAGCCAGGACACCTTGGTTCAGCTCAGTTGCACCGCGTACCGTGTGACATGGCTTCATGGCCCACTGCCTACTGTGTGACGTGGCTTCATGCCTCGGTTTCCTTGTCTGTAAATTATGAATAAAATACCCACATCATAGGGTTAGAGTGAAGATTCAGTGAGTTGATATAAGGCACTTAGAACAATGCCAGGCACAGGATAAAGGTAGGCACTTATTAAATGCCAGTCATTAGTGTGAGTATCATGATCATCATATGGTGTCAGCCAGTCTTGTCTGCTTTTGACAGCTCTTTCTTTGGTGAACTATAACTGGCCTTTCATCCCATATGTATGATACATAAAAACGTATCTTTCCTATCTGACTACTTCAGTTCATTACTGTTCTCAGGCAGGTTCTTCACTGATTCTGTGGCCCCATTCTTTCCCCCATCCCCAACACAGCACAGTGTCTTAGCCTGGCCCAGTGTTCTGTATCTGGGGATATGTGAGCATTAGGGCAGGTGGATATATTTTCTAGGGCGCAGAGTAATGATTAAGGTTGACTATAACATCACAAAGGGCTTCTCTAAGTAGTGCTAGTGGTAAAGAATCTGCCTGCCAATTCAGGAGACACAGATTCAATCCCTGGGTCGAGAAGAACCCTTGGAGGAGGAAATGGCAACCCACTCCAGTATTCTTGCCTAATAAATTCCATAGACAAGAGGAGTCCATGGGGTTGCAAAGTGTCAGACGTGACTGAGCTGCTGAACACACACACCATCACAGAAGCACATGGAGAGATGAGATGCAGGCCCCTGGCCTTCCAGGGCTGGGTATCGAGAAGTACTGGACTCAACCCCTTTGCTCCCCTGCGCTGGGTGCTGCTGAGGGACCTCAGCAGGCTCCAGTGAGGCATTTGCTTCTCCCACGCTGAGCAAGACCTTCCGAGCAAGACCTTGGAAGGGTCATCTTACCTCTCCTTTGGTTGCCTCTGCCCTGAACTGCCCACGAGTGACTAGTAGGTCGGTCCTGATGGAGGCGAGCCTGGTAGATGTGGGATAACCAAGGCCATGCAGCTGGAGGGAGGCCAGAGAGAGGGTGACTTGCCGAGGGGATGACATGCCGTGGGTCGGAGTGGCCTCTGCTTGGCAGGGCTGAAAGGACTTTTCCTTTGAATTTGAGTTTTGTTCCCGCACTGACTTCTGGTGCCATGGGATTCTCATTCATCAGATGGGACTACTTCATACTTACTCATTCGTAGGCTGTTGTCTGCATTTCTGTTTTTGTGTTTTTTAGTTATCTCTGTATTTTTGGTCACTGAAGAAACACTTATTATAAAAGAATGTAACAGTGTATAACTATGTAGTCTAGATAGAAAGTTTCTACCTTATAGAGCCTGCAGACTTAAGCTTTAGCTGTATTATCCTGTGAAATGTTTTACTTGTAAATATAAATTTCTAATTAACAAAAATGAAAGCATAGCCTATATGCAATTTTTACAGCCTACCTTTTTGTGGGGGGGGGATTGTTATATCTTGGACTTTTTCCTATATGAATACCTTATTAGATCTACCTTTTAAAATGGTGCTTCCCCATTGGCTCAGTCAGTAAAGAGTCCACCCGCAATGCGGGAGACCTGGTTTCAGTCCCTGGGTCAGGAAGATCCCCTGGAGAAGGAAATGGCATCCCACTTCAGTATTCTTGCCTGGAGAATTCCATGGACGGAGGAGCCTGGTGGGCTACAGTCCATAGGGTCACAAAGAGTCGTACATAACTAAGCGACTAACTTCTACTTTCAACTTTATTAAATGGTGATGTAGTATTTCATAATAGGATGACTACCATATTGGGTATTTATATTTACTTTTATAATTTGACCAATATCCTATTGATGGGGATTTGGATTGAATCCACTTTTCTCTCTTTTTGAGCAGTGCATCTGTGAACATTCTTGGTCACTTCAGTGACTATTTCTGTAGAATAATCTTTGAAATAGAATTTTTAGGGCAAAGGATGTGAACACTTTCACTTGTAGTAGATTTTGCTAAATTGCACTCCAGAAGGTTGTGCCAATTTATGCACCCACTGGCAGTGTGTGAAAGTGCCTCTAAGAAATGTCTTTTAAAAGATAAAATACCTATTGTTAAGCCATGAAACACTTCTCAAATAATTACTGAAAATTCTTCCAGCTGTGGCATAAGATGTGAGGCGTCCCGAAAGGACTGAAAGGTCTTGGGAAACATGGGAGCTTAATGTATTAAAAGGTGACATTTTGCATCAATGGGAAAAGGAATGGTTTATTTAATAAATGGTGCTGGCGTAATTGGATGGCCACATGGAAGGATGCAAAATTTGACTCCTAACTCACATCTTATAAAAAAAGAAATTATGCGGGGAGTAAATTATAGACAGAGTAATGATTTTAAAGTACAAATAATATAAAGAATATTAGAGGAAATTTTAGGAGTATATACAGGTAAGGCTGAGTGGGAGAAACCCAGAAGCCATAAAGGAAAAGATTAGAAAACTAATTTTTGATTATGTAAAAATGATTTAACCTTTTGGAAGGAGAATGTATTCATGAATTGCTTATTAAATTAAGAGATACTATTGAAAATAGACCTAGTGGATATATACAATGGTATCCAATATGAATAAAGTTGAAGTTAATAAAAAGTTTTTTAAACACTAATTAAGGACAAGAGCAGAAGGGGGTGACGTATGGTTGGATGACATCACTAACTCAATGGACATGAGTTTGAGCAAACTCCAGGATTTAGTGAAGGAGAGGGAAACCTGGTGTTCATGGGGTTGCAGAGTTGGACGTGACTTAGCAGCTGAACAGCAACACGCACCATAATTGTTTATATTAATGTTATTATTTGCATTCTGTACAATTGCCAAGATCCAGAAGCAACCCAAGTATCCATCAACAGATGAATGGATAAAGAAGATGTGGTATACTTAAGAGTAGAATACTACTCAGCTGTAAAAAAGAAATGACATGCTGCTATTTGCTATCATGTGGATGAACCTGGAGGGCACTGTGCTTAGTGAAATAAGTCATACAGGGAAATACTGTATATTAATCACTTATCTGTGGAATCCAAAAGCTACAATAAAGTAGTGAATATAACAAAAAAGAAGCAGACTCACAGACGTAGAGAGCAAACTAGTTGTTACCAGTTGGAAAGAAGGAAAGGGGGAGAAGTAATGATTAAGAGGTGCAGATTACTATGTATGAAATAAATAAGCTACAAGGATATATTGTACAGCACAGGGAAGATAGACAACAGTTTATAACTTTAAATGGAGTTCAGTTCAGTTCAGTCGCTCAGTCCGACTCTTTGTGATCCCATGAGTCGCAGCACGCCAGGCCTCCCTGTCCATCACCAACTCCCGGAGTTCACTCAAACTCACGTCCATCGAGTCGGTGATGCCATCCAGCCATCTCATCCTCTGTCATCCCCTTCTCCTCCTGCCCCCAATCCCTCCCAGCATCAGTCTTTTCCAGTGAATCAACTCTTCACATGAGGTGGCCAAAGTACTGGAGTTTCAGCTTTAGCATCATTCCTTCCAAAGAACACCCAGGGCTGATCTCCTTTAGAATGGACTGGTTGGATCTCCCTGCAGTCCAAGGGACTCTCAAGAGTCTTCTCCAACACCACAGTTCAAAAGCATCAATTCTTCGGCGCTCAGCTTTCTTCACAGTTGAACCACTGTGTTGCACACCTGAAGCTACCTTGGTGTTGTAAATCAACTACCTCAAAAAGCTGCTATAAACATTTGCATATTTTTTTAAAAGAAAAAGTTTTAGGACATACACTTGTCCAGGAGACACTGGTCAGGGCTTGAAAGTCTATGACTTTTAATCTAAGTAGAATTGGATGATAAACTAGAAATTGTATGGCCCCTAAACATAGTAAGCTCTGAAAGAGTAAAGAAAAAGGAAGGAAACATTTTCTGTTTCTTTTATTTTTTACTGTTTTGAACAACTTGAGTACCCACCCAAAGCCTCAGTTGTCCCAGGAGAGAGGAGACAAAAACACTCCATCAAAACAAAGCTTTAGCCACGCATTCTAGTTCTCAGGGGACACAGAGCTCCTTTCCCTTTGTGCCTGGTCCTACGTGAAACCTCAGGGCTCCCTGTCCTTCTTGAAGTCTGGGTCTCTCAGACTGTTCCTGAGAGTTTTCAGCAAATCCCCTCTCCCCACCATTCACTACAGTATTTGTACCATCCTCTGAATCAGCCCCAAAGACACTTCTTTGTATTAATCCTTTCCCCATTGTAAGGGCTCCCCCAGTGGCTCAGTGGGTAAAGAATTCAATCCCCTGGAGGTGGAACTGGCAATCCACTCCAGTATTCTTGCCTGGGAAAATCCTATTGATAGAGGAGCCTTGTGGGCTACAGTCCAAAGGGTTACAAAGAGTCGGACACGACTAAGTGACTGAGCACACGTTGTTTGGCTATCACCGGGGAACGGTGGTTGATGGACCCACTCTCCTTCAACTCCTAGCTCCATTATTCTCTACCTGTAGGGTTCACTGATCTTAAAGGTAGAAGTACATTTAGAAGGAGGCAGGCAGATGTGGCTTCCAATGCTTGCTTTCCCACTCTTGAGGTGAATGAGCTTATAAAAAGTTCTAAACCTCCATTTCCTCATCTATAAAACGGGGATAAAATGGTCCTGGCTTCCCTAGTGGCACAGTTGGTCAAGAATCTGCCTGCAATGCAGGAGACCCGGGTTCCATCCCTGGGTTGGGAAGATCCCTTGGAGAAGGAAATAACAACCCACCCCAGTATTCTCGCCTGGAGAATTCCATGGACAGAGGAGCCGGGCGGGCTTCAGTCCATGGTATTACAACCAGTTGAACAAGACTGTGAGACTACTTTCACTTTCAAAATAGTCCTACCTCCTTGCACTGCTCTGAAGATTGTTGTTGTGATTATTGCTGAGTGCCGCACTTGGCATTTAGGAAATGCTCGATAAATGTTAGCTACTGGCGATGGTTATTTCTTCTTCTCTTTCTTTGTTACTTTAAGTGGCTCCTTACCGATGCCTGCAGAAATAGATTGATTTTGTGCCAGGGTTTAGGAGAGCTCAAGTTCACTCATTGCCTTAGGGTTAGCAGTGGTGGTTCAGAGCCAGACGCTGGATCCAGTCTGCCAACCGTCATTCAGCTCCTGGTTTTGCAGCTTCACTCCTGTGTGCAAATTACTTGTCATCTCTGTGCCTTATTTTCATCATTTGCAAAATGAGAATAATAATGGAAGCTCATATAGCTAATTCTTACCAGGATTAAACAAATTAATATTTATAAAACAGTTAAAGACTGTCTGGCTCATTGTCAGTGTTATATAAATGTTTGTTAGGATAATTACAAAATAAACACTTAGATACATTACTTACCCCCTGCGGATCATGTCAAGGATAAAGGAAGCAGTACGCTGAAAACCCTGGTGAGCTCTGTGCATATGAGAGGTGTTATGGTGATTCATCATTATGTGCCTGGCCATTTTCCATTTTGCTTTTAGAATCAACCCCAGCCAAAAAAGGAGCTCTAACTGTTGAGAAACTGACACCGTGGGGGCAATTTCTGAATCTCTCTTTGTCCCTTTCTACTTGATCTTCTAAAACCTTTCACTAATGCGTCTTCGGGATAGGACCAAAAAAAAAAAAAAAAATACTGAGTGAAGGTACTGTTGCTGTTTTGCTTCCAATAGTGGGAGTGAGTGATGTTTTCCAAAGGGATGGGTGGACAGGCAGAGCCTAGCAGGAAAGCCTTCTTGCTAAATTGAGGACTTTTGAACACAAATAGGCACAAGCTTGCTTGCTGTTTAAATAGAATATCAGCGATTATTATTTATCCAGCCGGAGTCTCCTGGGTTTGGTGCTGCCTCAGATTAGCAGTCTGCATTTCTGCTGCCACTTGTCATCCCCCTTTCCATAACCCTGGATAGAAACCACTTCCCCACAGGTCACCCCAAGTAAAAATATCAGCATGTGTTTATTAGCACCATTTCCCAGGCGCTGGGCTAAGTATGGATTTATCCTCATTTAATCTTCACAGCAGTTCTGGGTGATATTCCCCCATTCTACAGATGAGAACATGAGGTGCAGAGAGACTGACAACATGCGGTGGCAGACACTGCTGGGGGTTGCTTGTGTCCCTCCCCCATCCATGTCATTGCATTCTGGCCTGACTCCTGCCTGGCAGTGCCTGCATCTGTTTGTCTGAGGGCTTTCTCTGGACACTGGCTCATTCTGTCTACTTGCGTGTTAGGCTGGACAGGCAAAGAGTGACCCCTCCCCTAGGAGCAGTTCTCAACAGTAACTGATGAGCGTGAGGGAGAAATACTTCTGAGGCTTGTGATTCCTAGAGTTCCCCAGCAGGACGAAGATCTAGTTGCCCAAACTGGTAACGAGCTTGAAAATGCATCCTTTTTAGGCTACCTTCCCTCCCCGTCTCACTTCCCCACTCCGTACTGGTACTCCCAGGAATCACTGCTCAGAGGAACTGCTTGCGCTTCAGGCAGCATCTTAGGATCTGCTTCTGGGGCATCCCAAACCGTGGCCCAAGATCCTAACTTCAATGCCTTTTATGTCTTCATCTTCCTGGTGGCATCGACATGACTGATGGCTGTCCCTTCTTAAAGCTCTTCCCCTTTTCAGCTTCTGTGACAGCTGGTATGATTCTCTTTCTTCCTCTGCTGCCTCCTTTTTTTCCTCATTCACTGATTTTTTTTCTTCTTCTTTTTTTTTTTTTTTTGGTTACTCAATTTTAGGCACTTCCAGTGTCTCCATGGGCTTCCAGGTGGTGCTGGTGGTAAAGAACCCACCCGTCAATGCAGGGAGACATAAGAGACCCGGGTTCGATCCCTGGGTTGGAAATATCCCTGGAGGAGGGCATGGCAACCCCTCCAATATTCTTGCCTGGAGAATCCCATGGACAGAGGAGCCTGGTGGGCTAAAGGGTCGCGAAGAGTCGGACAGGACTGAAGCGACTCAGCAGCAGCAACAGTGCCGAGCACATAATACATCCTCAACAAGTGGCAGCTCTTATTAGCCTGGGACAGAAAGTGAAACTTAGCAGGCCCGTTGGAGAGTTGAAATTTGCATTTTGAAAATTCAGGGGAGAGAGGGAGAGGCTGGGATGCCTCCTTTGCGGCACATCAGTGAGCAGCAGCCGCCTCATTGCTCTCCTTGACGGGGGCGGGGGGAGTCTCACTTAGGGGGTGGAGGCCACTGCCCTTATGGTGGGAGGTGGTCTTCTCTGATGTCGCTGGGGTGTCCAGGTTGGTGGAGTGTTGCTGGCACATGTTGGCCTGTTTGATCGAAGGAGGGTGGCCTTGCCCCTCCTGGGGAAGAGGCTCATTAAGGTTGGGGAGGGGTATGTTTCTGAAGACTTCCAAGGGTTCCCTGGAGTGGCTGCATGAGGCAGTCCCCTTGACTCATTTTGTCTCAATTAGTTGTTGATCCCTACACGATGTTTCTCCCTCTGGTTAGCCACAGGAATGGGTCATCCTTGGACTTGACTCTCAGCTTGAGAACTTCCCGCGTCACCATTGTCATTACAGTAAACCCTCTCCTGGGTTTATTGAGGGTGTGCTTGTGACACCGTGCTGACATTTAGAGGACTTTAGGGCTGCCGGGAGGATTAAATGCCTTAGAAGGCATGTCTCTCTGTGCTGTGAACTGTGGTAGCCACAAGCCACATGCGGTTACTTAAATCTTAATGAAAGTTAAATAAAATGAAAAAATCCAGTTTCTCAGTCCCAATTGTTGTTGTTCAGTCACAAAGTCGTGTCCAACTCTTTGAGACCCCATGGACTGCAGCATGCCAGGCCTCCCTGTCCTTCACTCTTTCCCAGAGTTTGCTGACATTCATGTCCATTGAGTTGGAGATGCTATCTAACCATCATCCTCTGTCGTCCCCTTCTCCTCCTGCCCTCAGTCTTTCCCAGCATCAGGGTCTTTTCCATGAGTCGGCTCTTTGCATCAGGCGGCTAGAGTATTAGAGCTTGAGCTTGAGCTTCAGCATCAATCCTTCCGATGAATATTCAGGGTTGATTTCCTTTAGGATTGACTGGTTTGACCTCTTTGCAGTCCAGGTTACTCTCAAGAGTCTTCTCCAGCACCACAGTTTGAAAGCATCAATTCTTTGGTGCTCAGCCCTCTTTATGGTCCAACTCTCACATCCATACGTGACTACTGGAAAAACCATAGCTTTGACTAGACGGACCTTTGTCGGCAAAGTGATGTCTTTGCTGACACAATATTGTCAGTCACGGTGGCCACCTTCCAAGGGACAGTGCATATAGAGAACATTTCTCTCATTGCAGGAAGTCCTCCTGGGCACGACTGGTCTAGAGCAGGAATCGGTAGACTTTGGCTCATGGATCTACTGGCTTAATTTGTAAACAGAATTTTGGGGGCACATAGCCATGTCTGTTAGTTCACACGTTGTCTGTGGCTCCTTGTTTGGGCTACACAGAAGATTTGAGTAGTAGTGACTGAGACTGAGGAGCCTGTGGAGACTAAAATAATGCTCTCTTAGCCTTGAAGAAAAGGTTTCCTGACCTCTGGCCTTGTGCTTGATAAGGAAATGTGTGCTATTTTTTACTTATATAAAAATAACTTTAGTTCCCTAAATAACCTCCCAAAATCACTATTCTCTCCATCTCAGAGATGGGGAGACGGGACTGTAGTTCTATACAGCACCTTCCAGGAGGGCAAAGACCTTATCTGTCTCACTTGTCATTTACCCTTATATCTGGGGCAGTGCCTAGCACACAGTAGACGTTTAGTGCATGTTTGATGAACAACGAATGGATAAGTAAATGTATAAATAACTTTATGTGCGTGCCAAGTTGCTTCAGTTGCGTCCGACTCTTTGCAACCCCATGGACTGTCGCCTGCCAGGCTCCTCTGTCCATGGGATTCTCCAGGCAAGAGTACTGGAGTGGGTTGCCATGACCTCCTCTAGGGGTTCTTCCTGACCCAGAGATTGAATCCACATCTCTTAGGTCTCCTGTATTGGCAGGCAAGTTCTTTACCACTGGGCCCTACAATGTCTTTACGAGCAAATACGAGAATCTGATCAGCTCCATTGTACAGATAAGAAAACAGAAGCCCTTCAAGAGGGGAGTTGCCTTGTCAGAAGGATGTGCTGCTGGATATGTAGAGCTGGGGTTTTAGCTGAGTCGTCTGTGTGTTTCCTGAACCTTCCGCGCCACCACTCCGCCCCCTCTGGAAGCTGCCCAGATGCGGAACGGGGCCGCCCCTCTCCCTGCTGCAGCCAGATGGTTGTTTAGTTGTGCGTATCTTCATCTCCAGCTGCTAGCCTCAGCTGCTCTGTGGCGCTCTTGGACTGGACGCTTCCTTTCTCCTGCTGAGGCCCTTGGGTCCAAGTAGGTCGGCCAAGTTTGAGTGATCTCCCTCTTGGCCACTGCAGCTCCTGCAGTTTGAAGAAACACCATCTGTGATTTGATGTTTTTCTTAGAGCAAAACTAAGAGGACCATGGGGGTATCTTCAGCTGAGATGCCAGAGGCCAAGTGAAACTGTGTGCCTTAAACATCTTCTCGGGTGGCTCCTGGTAGAGCATCTGCTCACAGTGGCTTCCCCATTGAATTGAGTCAAAGATGCGTTAAATGAATCCAGAGCATCACTGCTTCCAGCCGTGAAGTTCCAGAATTCCATCTCTGCTGGGCAGTGGCTTCATGAGGGCTCTGAGGACTAAGGCAAGGGGTCTCTGAGGTCTGGATGTTCCCTTCTCATCGCAGGGGGATCTCTGTGGCCTGGCTGTTCCCTTTTCATTGCAGGGTTGTTGATCATGTGCTCTGGGGCTCACCTGCCCGGATTTGAATCCTGCCCTCCTTGCCTGATGCTGTGTGATCTTGGTTAAGTTGCTTTCTCTTCCTGAGTTCACCTTCCTTTCCTGCACATCAAGTGTAATAATAGGACCTGCCACACGGCTGTAGTGAGGATTAAAGGAGCCAATATGTGCTTGGCATCTAGTGTCGTTGTTGTTCAGTCGTCAAATTGTGTCTGACTCTTCCCAACCCTGTGGACTGTAGCATGCCAGGCTTCCCTGTCCCTCACCATCTCCCAGAGTTTTCCCAAGTTCATGTCCATTGAATTGGTGATGACATCCAACCATCTCATCCTCTGTCACCGCCTTCTCCTTCTGCCTTCAATCTTTCCCAGCATCACGGTTTTTTCCAGTGAATCAACTCTTCACATCAGGTAGCCAAAGGATCGGAGCTTCAGCTTCAGCATCAGTCCTTCCAATGAATCTTTAGAGTTGATTTCCTTTAGGATTGACTTGTTTGATCTCCTTGCTGTCCAAGGGACTCTCGGAAGTCTTCTCCGATACTACAGTTTGAAAGCATCAATTCTTCTGCGCTCAGCCTGCTTTATTGGCACCTCGTACCCACTCTGTAGGGGATGATGATAATCCTGTCCTCTAATCTTCTCCTTCCGATGAGCAAGGACTGTGTCTTTCCTGCCTTTAAATCCCACACTGTGAGTTGGAGCAGTCTCATAACTCAGTCATCTGCAGGGGTCTGGGAGGAAAATTAACTGAGCACGTTGAGCTGGGTGGAGATTGCTGTGAAGTGGAGAATCCAAGGTGGTCTTGGAGGGGGAGCAATTATTCCTGCTTTCAACACATGTCTACTGAGTATCTTCCATGTGCCAAGCACTGTTGTAGGCGTGGAGACAGAGAATGAACCAGAGAGAACTCTCCGCCCTCTTGCAGTTTACATGTTAGTGGACTGGGGTTTAATGGCTTTGTCACCACACAAGAATATGGGCCCACTGTTGCCATCACTTCTGTTTTTTGGAAAGAAAAGCCAGAAATCTGGATTTTTAAAAACCATGAGGGAGTGTGAGATTAGCAGTTACAAACTAGTATACACAGCCTGTTCTACTGTATAGCACAAGGGGCTTTTGTCACTCTCCTATGATAAACTGTAATGGAAAAAAATATGAAAGAGAATATACATAACTGACTCACTTGGCCATACAGCGGAAATGAACACAACATTGTTAATCAGTTATACTTCAAAAAATTAAAAAGCGACAACAACAACTATGAACCGGCAGTGGTTTTAAGTACTGGCTGTGGTTATATATTATTTTGTGAAGCACCGTGCGGTGCTTCATCATTCAGTTGTATCCGATTCTTTGTGACCCCATGAACTGTAGCCCACTGTAGCCTGCCAGTCTTCTCTGTTCATGGGGCATCCCCAGGCAAGAATACTGGAGTGGGTTGCCATGCCCTCCTCCGGGGGATCTTCCCAACCTAGGGATCGAACCCAGGTCTCCCGCATGGCAGGCGGATTCTTTACCGTCTAAGCCACCAATGTGGGCCAAACTCTGGGATCCCCAGCCCTCCAGTTGGCAGCCCCTGCTGTGAGATGCTCCCCAAATGGTTCTAGGAGGAGGGGAGTCTCTGCTCTGCACACCAGCAGCTGGGCTGATGTCAAGGTCATCGGGGCAGAGGGCATCTCCTCCCCGTCCTGCAGGAGGTTCCTGTGGCATTTCTGCCCACAACACAGATGACACTGCTGTGCTGCAGACTGCAGGCAGTGAGTGTGAATATTCCTTCTCTCATCCTTCCTGTTCCCAGCCCCCATCCAGCCTATATCAAGAGGACAGAAGCAGCATCTGTAGTTACCCATGGCGGGGAAGAAGGTGGTGGCTGTGGCCGACGTGGAGAAAATGCAGTGGGTCCAGGAAGCAGCCTTTGAAGCCAGATAATTAATTATCTTTGTTGCCTGAATCTTTGTTAAAGTGGAGAACTGATCTAAAAGCCTGAGTGGCAAGGATGGGGAATAGGATTGAGGAGAAAAGAACTTGAAGATGCTACCAGGAGCAGTGCCTAACAGTGGGAGGTTTTGGAGAGAGTGGTGAGATTCCTGGGAAAATGTGAGACATGCTTATGAAGGTACTTTGTGTTCGGTACATTGAGCACTGTGCTGCAATGCTAGCTTTTATAGGTGGTTACCCCTAAGTGGGGCATGTACTCTCTGGTTTGCCTCTGTCCCCCACCTCCTGCTGTTGCACTTCACCCACTTGTTTGACTCATTTAGCCACTGTCCTGACCTTCATAGGTCTCAGAGCTGGTGGCCCCTGCTTTGTGGAGGCCATATGGCAGAGTGCTTGAGATGGTGGACTCTAGGCTCAGAACGAGCCTGATCTGCCTTTCACTATCTGTGCGATTCTGGACAAGTTCTTCTGCCTCTGCCTCTGTGATTGTACCTGTCAGGATCCCAGCAGGAAACACATCCCCCAGAGGCCTTCAATGAAGGGGTTCTTTAACACCTGTAGGGGGGAAGACTCTGGAGAAGACTCTTGAGAGTCCCTTGGACAGCAAGGAGATCAAACCAGTCAGTCCTAAAGGAAATCAACCTTGAATATTCACTGGAAGGACTGATGCTGAAGCTCCAATACTTTGGCCACCTGATGCACATAGCCGACTCGTTGGGAAAGACCCTGATGCTGGGAAAGATTGAGGACAAAAGGAGAAGGGGGTGACAGAGAATGAGATGGTTAGATAGCATCACTGACTCAGTGGGCATGAATCTGAGCAAACTCTGGGAAATGGTGGAGGACAGAGGAGACTGGCGTGCTGCAGTCCATGGGGTCTCAAGGAGTCAGACACGACTTAGCAACCGAACAACAACAACAGGGAGGAAGAAACTAGTGGAGTTAACTTGTGGGGACTCTGCAGCCTAAGGCAGAAGGAATTGTTGGCACACGTGGTGGTCTTGAAGGGACATAACTGCTTCCCAATGGTGCCATCAATTTAAGGAAGAAGCGGGGGAGGTACCTAGCCTTTCTCCTCCTCTCCAGTCACCTGTTGGTTCTACCTGTCTGAGGCCAGCTGGAAACCAGGAGGCAAGGGGCCTGGATGATTCATTTTGTAGGGGTCAGCCTCCCAGGGCTCAGGTCACAGCAGAGGCAGGTGAAGACCGGATCTGGGAGGGAAGCAAGGAAGAATGGTTCACTGATCCTCCATTTCCTAACCTCGAAAGTGGAGGATAATATGGCTGCCTACCTCGGAGTGTTCTTGGGGTGAAAATACTCCCTCAGGGTGCCTGCCCTGTAAATGCTGAGACTCCCTGCGGGTTTCAAGGCCTTCCTAGCGACCGAGGGCCCAGAGAGAAGTGTTCTGTGAGTTGTCTCATCATACAATTTTAAGATGAAGAACTCTTCCCCTCCATCCCCTGTAATGGGAACATGGGATGTTGGCTTCTTTTGGGGAGCGTGTAAGGTGGAAGGCAGCAGTTAAGAATTAAGACTCCAGAGTCAGATAGTCTAGGTTCTAGCCTGACTGTCACTTACTGTCAAGTTTCTTAGCTTCTTAAGGCACCCCCCCTTTTTTAGCTGTAAAATGGGGCTGTTGGTAATTCCTGTATCATAGCGTGGTGAGGATTAACTGTAAAGAGCTTAAAGCAGTGCCTGGAACATAGTAGGCAATCAATAGATAGTAGCTATTACTGCTGTTGCTGTCTTCCCCTCCTCCTCCCCCTCTACATTTCTGTTATTGCCACCACCACCATCATCACCACCATCACCAACACCGCCCCTACTGTGGGTTGAGTGCGTGTGTGCTAAGTCACTTCAAGCCTGTTTGACTGTTTGTGACCCTATGGACTATAGCTAGGCAGCCTCCTCTGTCCATGGGAAAGTATCTAGGCAGAAATACTGGAGTTGCTATGTTCTCCTCCAGAGGATCTTCTTGACCCAGGGATCGAACCTGAGCCTTTTAGGTCTCCTGCATTGACAGGTGGGTTCATTACCACTGGTGCCTCCCGGGAAGCCCTACCTACTGTGTGTTAAGCAAAACTGACCTGTTACCATTAGAGAATTTCCCACTGCATGGAGTCCATCCACCAGCTCTCCCGGGAGCTTCATTGATCATCCCGTTAATCCTCTCGTCCTCCCACAGATATGATATTTCAGGGAGTGATTGATGGGTGTGTGTGTGTGTACGTGGGGGAGGGTGGGCTTGTGCCTGACTCCGGGGACACGGTGCTTTGTTATGCAGAATAGCTTGCCTGTCATCCCACTACGAGCCCCTTCCTTGAAAAGTTCCAGGCTATTTTTGAAGCCTTCGTGGCTCACATGTTCCTTTCTCCATCATGTCAATGCCAGTACAGAAACATCGGAACCTTTTGGCAGAATGTAAAGCAAAAGAGATTTCAAAGTGCATGGAGGATGAGTGTTGCTCAGATGACAGGGTATTAAGACATGACAAGAATGCTGAGTTTCCAGACTGCAGCAGCTTGTGCGTTTGTATTTAGCCCTCGTTGGATTTCTTGGGAAATCAGCGGAGGTGCCAAAGGCTAACGTCATCTCTAAGAAGGCACCAAAGGGTAGAAACACCCGCTGACACTCCCCCCCATAAATACACTCCGGAAGATCAGGAAACGATGCCAGAATGAGTGGGTGGTTGCCCTGGGCAACTCCAGGCTCCGGGCCACAGGGCGCTGCAGGTGAAGCAGCTGGCGATGGAGGGAAGCACATGAACACCGGCCGCCCCAAAGCTTTGCTGCTGATGCAAAGCCCAAAACCCACACTGGAGTCTCCTGGTGTGCAGTGAATTCGTGCATCTAAGCGTGAAGGTGCCAAACCCTCACCATTTATACACTGTATTACAAATGTCATGTTTTATTTACCCTTCCTGTTCTTTCCTGAAGGGTAGGGAATGACTTTGGGCACAGGTAGCCCTGCGTTCTTGCATGCATGTTAAGTTGTTTTGGTCGTGTCTGACTCTTTACAACCCTACAGACTGTAGCCCACCAGGCTCCTCTGTCCATGGGATTCTCCAGGCAAGAGTACTGGAGTGAGTTACCATGCCCTCCTCCAGGGGATCTTTCCGACCCAGGGATCGAACCCATGTCTCCTGCATTGGCAGGTGGGTTCTTTACCTCTAGCGCCACCTGGGAAGCCCTCTCTGCCTCGTACTAGCTCTTTGATCTTTGGCAAGTGGCTTTAAGATTCTGGTAATCTCTGGGCTCTGTGACATCCTAGCGGGGTGGGTTGGAGGGGGTGGGAGGGAGGTTCAAGAGGGAGGGGATATACATATAGTTATGACTGATTCGCTTTGTTGTATGGCATAAACCAACACAAAGTTGTAAAGCAATTATCCTCCTATTAAAATAAAATAAATTTAAAAAGAAAAAGGTTCCAGGAGTCTTCCTGAACCACTGTTTCTTCATTTGAAGGGAATTGTTGCAGCCCTTATGGGGTTAGAGATCATGATGTTACAGGGTCCCTGGAGCTCAAAACAGGTTTGTGGAACTGCCCTGTTACGTTCAGTGCTCAGATAGTCCCAGGGGAATCAGTAGACCTCCTTCCACAAACGGGGAGACTCAGGCGGTGAGTACCTTGTCCATACCACTCACCCCAGGGTGAGCAGTGGTGCCTGAGTCTTTGGGGCCTCCTTGGAGGGAGGCAGTATGGAGTAGTGCTTAGGGCTTACCTACCCTCTGGAGTCCCTTGGGCAGGTTTTCTAAGCCTAGTAAGTCTTCCCTTTTTCTGTCTGTGAAGTGGGGATAATCATAGGCTTGCTTTCTGTGGTTGTCATGAGGATTACGTGAAATAACCCTATAAGCACTTAGCCTGTGCTTGGGAGATGGTGAGCGCTCGACATGGTTGCTGTTGTCGCTGTTAGCGGTATTGTTGGTGGTAGCAATGGTAGTCGTGGTGGTTGTTGCAGTTGCAGTAGTAACAGCAGTAATGGTAACGTGGTTCCGTTGGTTCGTGAGTGTTGACCTCCGGCAGCATTGCAAATCTTTGTTCTTCTTCTCCCTTCCCCTGAGGACAGACAGTGTCTAATTACTCTCCCCATGATCCTTTCTCCAGGGCCACTATTGTCCCCCTTTTCTTCCCTGCCCTGTGCCTGGGGAGGTAGACCTCTGTGGACCGCGTCTCCTGAGCTCTCCTGCTGACAGCCTTTGTCCTGAGTTGGGCCAATGGGAGGTGGTAGCCAGAGACTAAAGGGCTGGAAGAGGGAGGGTTTGGGGTTCTTTCCACCCTCACCTCCCTCCCTCCGTCTCTGGCTTCCTCCTGCAGTGACAGCTCCTGGCCGGTGGTCCTTCTTCCTTGATTCAGCTCTCACTGCGATCTTGTTACTCTGTGTCTTTAGATTATACCTCTAACCCTAGGTTGTGGTAACAATTTCCCACAGTTTCTAGTGTTTTAATTGAATATCTAGAGTGAATTCTCGTTCCCACAGAGACCCCAAGAGACCTATAAACCTATTAAAAAATAATGTATTGAATTGTTTTCATTCTAAAAATTGAAGAGGTACAATCATTTTGGAAAAAGTGGTGGTTTCTTATACAGTTAAACATCGAGTTACTACATGACACAGCAGTTTCATTCCTAGGTATTTACCAAGGTAGGTTAAATTATATGCCCACACAAAGACATGTAAATGAATATTTATAGCAGTTTTATTCATAATTGCCAGAAGCTGGAGGAAAAAAAATCCCCAAACAGCAATCAACATATGAACAAATAAACATACCAGAGAATAACTGTGTAATGGAATATTATTCAGGAATAAAATGAACTAACTACTGATATTGACAACTGCATTATTAATCATTAATAATCAAACATTAATCAGAATGAAAGAAGGCAGGCATAAAATATTGTATACTGTGTAGTTCCATTAATCTGTGCTAACAGAAAGCAGATTGATGGCTATGAAGGGTGGCATCTGGGGTGAGGGGATTTCATTGTAAACAGGAACTTTTGGGATGATTCAGATGTTCTGTCTCTTGATTGTGGGTTTACATGGGTGTAATACATCTGCTGGACTTCCCTGGTGGCTCAGACGGCAAAGCGTCTGTCTACAACGTGAGAGACCTGGGTTCAATCCTTGGTTGGGAAGATTCCGTGGAGAAGGAAATGGCAACCCACTCCAGTACTCTTGCCTTGAAAATCCCATGGATGGAGGAGCCTGGAAGGAGCTTGGCGCAGGCTACTATCCATGGGGTCGAAAAGAGTCGGGCACGACTGAGCGACTTCACTTCACTAATACATCTGCTAGGCATCCCTGGTGGCTCAGACAGTAAAGAATCTCCCTGCCAATGCAGGAGACCCCAGTTTGATCCCTGGGTCAGAAAGATCCCCTGGAGAAGGAAATGACAACCCACTCCAGTATTCTTGCCTGGGAAATCCATGGACAGAGAAGCCTGGTGGGTTACAGTCATGGGGTCGCAAAAGAGTCAGGCACAAATTAGTGACTAAACAACAACACCTGTATTCATGGGCCTGTTTCTGAATTCTCTCTTCTGTTCAATTGGTCTGTTTGTTTATCCTTGCTCCATACCAGGCTGTCTCATCACTGCAGACTTGTAATAATACTTGATATATGGTGCTGTAAGTCTTTAAGCTTTCTTCTTCCTCAGGCATCCTTGGTTCTTTGCATTTCTATAGAAATATTAGAATCAGCATATTCATTTTCACACACACACATGTGCATAATGCACTAATTTCTCTCAACAATATTTTATAAAATATTCTGTACTTTCTGTGCAGATTTATTTCACATAGTTCTTTATATGTATTCCTAGGTATAATGATACTATTGTGTAACTTATGTTTTAAATGTTTGTTGCTGGTATATAGGGAAGCCCTGGTGGCTCAGTGGTAAAGAATCCACCTGCCAACTCTGGAGACCTGAGTTTGATCCCTGGGTCAGGAAGATCTCCTGAAGAAGGAAATGGCAGCTTACTCCAGTATTCTTGCCTGGGAAATCCCATGGACAGAGGAGCCTGGTGGGCTACAGTCCATAGGGTTGCAAAGAGTCAGAAACTACTTAGTGACTGAACAACCACAGGATAAAGGAGGGAAAACTTGGGGGCCATAATTTCTTGCTCCATGGTATTGGACTTAAATGAGTTGAAATGTATTTCTGTGTGATAATTTAAGCTTCAATATAAGTTTGCTTAATTCTTTGTCGAGTGAAAAAGCCCCTAACCTCATGAAATTGATTAAATTCTACATTTGCTTTATCATATAAAAATATTAGGGAAATTAAGTATTATAAAAAGAAGATCAAGACCTCAAAGTTCTTACAACCAGAGATCACTCCCACCATCAACATTTCAGATGTAATGTGTTTTCTTCCAGTTTTTTTCTGTACTTAGATTTTCCACCCTCAGTGGTCTTATTCAAATAAAAAGGAAAGCAAGTGGAAAGTCTCCATCCTGTGGCATTTTTGTTATGACTTTACTTGTCTCAGGCACCTAGGGTGATGGTGAGAAGCTTGTGTCCTATATCCCAAATATACTGGGGGGGATGAAAATGTTCGGTCTGCTGAAGGAGACATATTGGGGGAATGGGTGGGATGGGGGCGTGATCTTCGGCTTCAAATCTCAACCAGTCAATCAGTCAGTTAAATATTATTGAGCTTCTTTCATGAGCTCACACTAGGAGTGCGGAGGTGAATAAAGCCTGTGGTTTCCCTGCTTGAATGGAGTCAGTCTAGGAGGGAAAGGTATTATTATTAATAGTGATAATAACAGTGACAATGGCAGTCGCTAATATTTATGATGAACCTACTATGTGCCAGGCACTAAGGCTTAATTTTTCTGTTCAAGTTTTTAATATGTCGTTCCATTTAATCTCCCAGTAGTCTTTGAGTAGGTACTCTTTCTAATCCTCATTTTATTATTGAAAAGAATAAAGTGGCTTAGAAAGTTTCAAACGGGATTGTACAATAAGCAGATTAAACTTAGGCTAGCAGGTCAGGAAGACTCTGAGGAAATGACATTTCACGTGTGATCTGAAGGATGACAGACATCAGAGAGAAACGATGCTGGCTTCAGAGAACCTAGACAGGGGCTGTTTTTTTTTTTTTTTTTCCCCACAGAGGGAAGTAGGCTGGTTTTGAGTGGTAATTTGGGATCAGATTGGACAGAATTGGTGACCGGAAGTGAGTCGTGACACTGAGGGAAGTCAAGGGTGGCTCCCAGGGTGAGCGAGAGGAAACATCAGAAGTGAGGCAGAAGTTTAAGTTTAAATTCAAACCAAAGCTCTTGATTATTTTTCCACTGTCAAAAATACAAACACTACATTCAGATAGTCAATATCAACATATTTTTTTCTGTGAACACTGATGAACTTCTGAAAATTTGAAAAACCCTGATTTTATAACCTTTAGCTAATTCTTTTTAAAATCTTTATCATTGATTTATTTGGGTGTGCTGGGTCTTAGTTGCACCATGCGAGTTCTTACTTGTAGCGTGTGGGATCTAGTTCTCCAACCAAAGACTGAACCAGGGCCTCCTGTACTGGGATGTGGAATCTTAGCCACTGGGCCACTAGGGAAATCCTGTTTAGTTAATTCTCTAAGTTTGGGTTCAGAGGTGAAGTACTGTAAATGTCTAATGTAAAGAACTACAAGGGTACCCCTGAAATAGAGCAGTAGCAACCCTGTTTCCTCAACACACTTGTTTCTAGTGTGGAACTGAATATAAGGTGGACACAAATGGAGACTAAAGTAGTTGAAAAACCAAGCGTTTTCCTAAAATTCCCTCTTTACTTCCCCCAGATCTTTGATGAGATAGGATACTGTTAGTTGAATGTTCAGCTTCCCAGGTGACACAGTGGTAAAGAATCTGCCTGCCACTGCAGCAGACTCAAGAGATGCAGTTTGTCCCCTGGGTTGTGAAGATCCCCTGGAGAAGGAATTGGCAACCCACTCCAGTATTCTTGCCTGGAGAATCCCATGGACAGAGGAGCCTGGTGGGCTACAGTCCATGGGGTCGCAAAGAGTTGGACGTGACTGAACATGCACACATTTGAATATTCAGATCCCTTTTGTAGAGTCTGGGAAGCATAAATAAAAAGCAGGGATGGACACAAGGGACTTAGTTTTTTGGATATATATATAGCTTCACTGTTACCTATGCTAAAGTTGTAAAGAAAAATGTATCAATATGCTTGGGAAAAATTTGTCTTTATGGATATCTTATTTTATCAAACTTGTCTAGTAACAGGGTGAAGGAGAAGGAGTGTAACTGCTATTAATTTTAAAAATTGGCTACTACATGTTTTTCTAAGACTTTTGGATGTAGCTGCATTTCCTCTAAAGTATATATTCCATCATGTTAAATAATTTGTTTTTATTAAAAAAACAAACAACATGAATGAGGCAGAAGAACAAGGATTTGGTTTGGAGCATCTTCAGTTTGAGATCCAGATGGTGGTACTTAGCAAGGAAGGAAGGGCTCTGGGCTGAGAGGTATAATTTGGAGCCACCAGCACAAACAAATTTATGAAGTTTGTAGACTGACAAGGTGGTCTGTGGGGAGAGTGTTCACAGGGAATAGACCAGTACCTGGATAGAGCTTTGAGGAATTCCAGTAGGTTAATGGCAGGGGGGGGTGGGGCAGGGGGAACAGGAGGAGGAGCCAGGGAAAGGTAGAAGATGCCACGGAGGGCAGGATGGGGAGGTTACAGGGAAGCAGAGATCTGTGCAGTCTAAATGACTTTCTCGTATCACTATTGTCCTTAGGAGGTTGAGCGCTCCTTGTTCTGCAATGAAATGAGAAGCTCAGGGACACTGTAGGAAGGGGTGGGGTCAGATGTCTTTGAATTGGTCAGAGTTTTTTGGTTCTTTGTAAGCAACAATTGACTGTAGGTGTCTTAAAAACCAAGTGGAAGGGTATGCAATTGTACATTCATGTCATGGCCAGGCCTTGGAAAGAACAGGGTCCAGAGTGGCTCTTGGCTCTAGGTGG
>NW_011494644.1:6487093-6490854 GCF_000754665.1 Bison bison bison
GTGAGAAGTCAAAATTAGCAGGGTGGGGTGGGGCAGGGGGAACAGGAGGAGGAGCCAGGGAAAGGTAGAAGATGCCACGGAGGGCAGGATGGGGAGGTTACAGGGAAGCAGAGATCTGTGCAGTCTAAATGACTTTCTCGTATCACTATTGTCCTTAGGAGGTTGAGCGCTCCTTGTTCTGCAATGAAATGAGAAGCTCAGGGACACTGTAGGAAGGGGTGGGGTCAGATGTCTTTGAATTGGTCAGAGTTTTTTGGTTCTTTGTAAGCAACAATTGACTGTAGGTGTCTTAAAAACCAAGTGGAAGGGTATGCAATTGTACATTCATGTCATGGCCAGGCCTTGGAAAGAACAGGGTCCAGAGTGGCTCTTGGCTCTAGGTGGCAGGAAGTCATGGACCACCTTCTTATGGCAGTACTACTGATTCAAGAATCAAATTCCCAGGAGGAGAGTGATTGGCTGATCTTGGGTCACATGCCACTCCTTGGCCAGGGGGAGAGCTGGGCACCTTGATTGACAGCACCACCAAGACTAGACATCATGGAGCCAGGCCAGTTTCCCAAAGGAAAGTCAAGATGGCACTTACCATAAGGGAGAGTGGCTGGTGCTGTGCAGGCAAAACCCACAGATGCCCACTGTAAACTCCACGGCCGTGTCTTGGATTGGATGTTCCCATGACAGGCCCTGCCTTCTTGCAGAGCTGTTGCTAGTGTTTTGCCTGCTGGAGGATTAAGTTTCTCTGTTTGCTTTTTAGAGTAAGTTTGGGGACTGAGATTGACATGAATTTATCTCTGGGCTTCAAGCCACTAGCTCTGGAGGCACAGTTTGGCAGATACGACTCATGTTATTTCTTGACGTGACAGTCAAGAAAAGACTTGGCCTTGTGGCTATATGGCCCCTCCTTCGTGAGCAAGGCTAGGAGCTGGTAGTAGACAGATGGTGTAAATCTCTGTTTCGTCAGAGAGGTGGGTGTGACCATCCTACAGGCACTTACTAAAAAGAAGCCCAAGTAATTGGCACCTGTGGATACAGGAGACCTGTCAAATCTTATACCTTCCGGCACTTTCTCTTACCTGAGCAAACTTCTAAGTGCAGCCATCCTTGTAGGACTGTGGTATTTAGAGGATAATGGGCTTCCATGATGGCTCAGTGGATAAAGAATATTCCTGCAATGCAGGAGACACAGGCAGATGTGAGTTTGATCCCTGGGTCGGGAAGATCTACTGGAGTAGGGCATGGAAACCCACTCCAGTATTCTGGAAAATCCCATGGACAGAGGAGTCTTCGGGCTACAATTTATGGGATTGTCAAGTGTCAGACATGACTGAGCAACTAACACTATTTAGAGGATAAGGGAAGGATGAGACACTATATCACAGGTTTCCTCAGTTCACCAACATGGACTGATCCAACTGAGTGTTCTTAATAGCAAGTCCCTAAGTAAAAAAGCCCTGTGTATGAGATGGCAAAAGAGACACTGATGTATAGAACAGTCTTTTGAACTCTGTGGGAGAGGGAGAGGGTGGGATGATTTGGGAGAATGGCATTGAAACGTGTATAATATCATATATGAAATGAGTCGCCAGTCTAGGTTCGATGCACGATACTGGATGCTTGGGGCTGGTGCACTGGGACGACCCAGAGGGATGGTATGGGGAGGGAGGAGGGAGGAGGGTGCAGGATGGGGAACAAGTGTATACCTGTGGCGGATTCATGTTGATGTATGGCAAAACCAATACAATATTGTAAAGTTAAAAAATTCAATAAAATAAATATATTAAAAAAAGAATTCTTAAATCACGAAAAGAAAAAAAAGAAAAGAGATATATTTATAGGCACACATGAAACACAGGAGAAAAGAGAGGCCCTCACTGCCCACCCTCCAACTTCTCATCTTTGGTTTATTGGTCATAAGTCCTTTGGTCTCAAGAACCAAAAACCCAATTCAAGTTGGTTTAGACAAAGAGGGATTTGTTGACGTATATAAAAAAGCCGAGGGGTTCTCCCTTCAGGCTTGGTTAATTCCAGGTGCTTCTTTGCGGTTATCAGATATCTCTTGGCTCTGCTTTTCTCCCTGTTGATTTCATTCTTAGGAAAGCTTTTCCTTTGTGATAATAAAGATGGCAGCGTGCATGCACGTGTGCTCAGTCGCTTCAGTCGTGTCTGACTCTGCAATCCTGTGGACTGTAGCTAGCCAGGCTCCTCTATCCATAGGGATTCTCCAGGCAAGAATATTGGAGTGAGTTGCCATGCCCTCTTCCAGGAGATGTTCCTGATCCAGGGATAGAATTCACATCTGCCCATGTCTCCTGCATTGCAGATGGATTCTTTACCCCACTGAGCCACCTAGGAAGCCCAAAGACGGCAGAGGCAGACTTATTCCCCACCCAACTTAGCAGTACTCCTGGAAAATAAATCCTTTTTCCTAATAATTCTAGCAAGAGTCCTAAAGCTGATTCTCACTGGGTGGCTGAGACACATGCCCATCCCTGAATCCACACTGTGGCTGGGGTCCTGGGTCCCCCTGGCATCCAGGAGAAGGGAGGGCATCCTTAGCCAGCTCATGGAAACTGGGGATCTGATGCCCCAAATAGAAGCAGAGAGGATAGAGGCTGGTTGGGCATTTCGGGACCAGCTCTTCTCCTGGTCCTCCTGGTCTGAGAGCTCTAGGGCGGTATGTCTGGTGAACAAGGGATGTTGATGTTTCCTCTTAGGCCATGGCTTTTTTGTCTTGCTGCCCCCGCCTTTGGGGCATGATCAAAGCCGGGAGGCCATGGGGTCAAGAGCAGTCTCCAAGTGTTATCCAAACAAGCAGGATATTCCCAGTAGCTGTCCTGCCCAGACGCCTTCTCCCCGGGGTTATAGCAGAAGTTGGTGGCCGTGGGGGAGGGAGGACTTTCTTCTCATGAGTTTGTTTACTTCTGAGTCCTATCCTTTATCTCGTGTTGGCTCCACTGCTTTGTCTGGCTTAGTTAAATAAGTTTGGTAATGTTGTGAATGAAAGCATTCCTTTCCTGCAGTTGCTGACCCCTGTAAGGCTCTTGCTCAGTAGTGCTAGGCTGCTGCTAAAGAAATGACGTTTGCTCTTCCTTCCATCTCTTATGGGAGGAAATCACCATCATTAGAACTCTGCGAATTCCCTTTAACTCTGGGTAAATGGTTGACAGTCCATATGATGGAATAGGATGCAGTTGTGGAGACAGGATGAGGTCACTGTCTACAGGTTGAGATGGCATGGGCTCCAAATGTGGTAGTTTGGGGAAATGCATGAGGAGAGTGTGCAGATCAGCAGCGCTCTGCACCATTTGAATCACCCGTTCCCAGCCTCTTTGTGTGTGCTCAGTCATTCGGTCGTGTCTGACTCTTTGCGACCCCATAGACTCCCCATGGAGCCCACCAGACTCCTTTGTCCATGGAATTCTCCAGGCAGGAATACTGGAGTGGGTTGCCATTTCCTCCGCCAGGGGATCTTCCCGACCCAGGAATTGAACCTGCGTCTCTTGCATTGGCAGGTGGATTCATTACCACTAGGGCCACCTGGGAAGCCCTCCCAGCTTCTCCAGTCTTCCTCCCAATAAATCTGAATCTCTAGAGGGACTTGAGCCCTGTTTTGTTTTGAAAGCTCCAAGCGACTCAGCGTGCATCCCAGACTGAGAACCAAGGGTGTAGATTTGTAATCTTATGGATGAAACTAAAGAGGCATAGTTAAAACCAAAAAGGAAATAGAGAATTATGCTCCACATATAGGCAGGGACTCATAC
>NW_011494644.1:6490954-6560497 GCF_000754665.1 Bison bison bison
AGGGACTCATACATGCTCACACAGATGCAGAGAATATTGCTAGAAGACTGACAAGAAATGAGAAAGAGTAGTTCCCTCTGGTAATGGGGTAGAGCCTTGTCTCTCAAACATATGCTAATCAGGAATGTTCGAATTTTAAGCCTTAAGCATGATAAACAGTTTAAAAAAGAAATCCTAACTGCGCACCTAAGGCCGGCCAGGCAGGGCTGTGAGATGACTCTGAGCTTATACAGCTTGACTGTGCTGCGGCCAGCCACCCACAGACGGGCAAATACCACCCACCACCCCGGCCACAGCTGCCTTCCTCTTGACTCAGCCGGTGAGAGTGACTTCTTGAGTGAGAGAGGTGACCAAAAGCCCAGTCATTCATTTATTCATTCACGGTCAATGTACTCATTCATATTTTTATTAAGAAGCAGATGTGGGGCAGGTATATGCCAAGCACAGGAATCTGGTCTCATCCTTATGACTATACATGAAGTGAAAGTGAAAGTGTCAGTCGCTTAGTCACATCTGACTCTTTGTGACCCCATGGACGGTAGCCCGCCAGGTTCCTCTGTCCGTGGGATTCTCCAGACAAGAATACTGGTGTGGGTTGCCTTTCCCTTTTCCAGGGGATCTTCCTGATCCAGGGATCGAGCCAGTAACTGATCTTGTCCCCATTCTGTGGTTGGGGATATTTGAGCTCAGAGATAATGTGTAACCAAGGTGATAGTATTTGAATCAGGAAGACTAGCTAAAACAGAGCTTGTGAACTGGTGGGACTCAGATGTCTTTGGATGGTCAGCATGGAGTTTTCAAAAAATCCCATCTGGCAACACGGGACTAGCGCTCCCAGGGCCATTGCTGGACAGAGTTGAGTATCCCAGGGATGGGCATGTGCCGTCCAGTTCATCCCAGCCGCCCTTCCCTGCTGTATTACACCAGCCTGGCTTCACTCAGTCACACAGCCTGGCCTCTGCAGGGTTTTAAGTTTCTAACCCTTGCAATGAAGTAGGTGTATGTGTGCTGTCTTTTCAGTTGTGTCTGACTCTTTGTGACCCTATGGACTGTAGCCTGACAGGCTCCTCCATCCATGGGAGTTCCTAGGCAAGAATACTGAAGTGCGTTTCCATGCCCTCCTCCAGGGGTTCTTCCTGACCCAGGGATCGAACCTGTGTCTCTTGCGTTGGCAGATGGGTGCTTTACCGCTGAGTCACCTGGGAAGCCCAGGGAAGTAGGTAGAATGAGCCAACCATTACCTGTCCCCTGGGGCTCCCAGACTGAATTATCCTGTGGAGCATGTCATTTCTACTCCAGTCTGGCCTGCGGTCTGCTGATTGGAGGACTAAGCTCTCTGCCTTTAAATGTCCTCATGGCCATCATGGGATGGACTGTTGGTAGTGAAGTATTTATGGAACAGATTTGCACAGTAGAGAATGAGTGAAGTATAGAAAAGGACAGTCATCCAGCCTGGCAGGAATGTGGGGCAGTGGAGTGAGAGGAGGCAAGAGTAAAGTTGGATGCTGGTTTCATTGTGAATGGATGCCAGCCTGTTGGATTGGAACTTTATTCTTTAGGCCAGTGCTGTCCAATAATACTTTCTATAGTGAGTGTCCAATACTGTACCTTCTAGCCACATGTGACTGTTAAGCGCTTGAAATGTGGTTAGTGTGAATGAAAAGCTGAAGTATTTTTTAAACAATGGATTGTTCACCTCATTTTTAAAAAATATATTTGTTTATTTATTTGACTGTGCCAGGTGTTAGCTGGGGCATGCCGGGTCTCTGATCCTCACTGTGGCATGCAGCATCTTTAGTTGCAGCGTGTAGAATCTAGTTCCCTGACCAGGGAGTCAAACCCAGGCCCACTGCTTTGGGAGCATGGAGCCTTAACCACCCACTTGACCACCAAGGAAGTCCCAAGAACTGAATTTTAAATTTCATTTAATTAATTCAAATTGGCATAACCCCATATCGCCTGTGGCTACCGTATTGGACAGTGTGACTTTAGACGATAAGCAGCCAGTGAGTATGTTGGAGCAGGGAGATAGTATCAAGCTGAGTTTTCAGAAGATGAATTTTTCAGAAGTGTGTAGGCTGTATGGGGTAAGGGAAGTAGGCAGAAATAATATTAATGGTGTTTAGGCTGCAGTCCATGGGGTCCTTAAGAGTCGGACACGACTGAGCAACTTCCCTTTCACTTTTCACTTTCATGCATTGGAGAAGGAAATGGCAACCCACTCCAGTGTTCTTGCCTGGAGAATCCCAGGGGCGGGGAGCCTGGTGGGGTCGCACAGAGTCAGACATGACTGAAGCGACTTAGCAACAGCAGTATATGTTAGACACTTACTTGGTCCTCACATGACCTCATTTAACCCTCACAACAACTCTGTAAGAAAAGCACTATTATTTTTTCTATTTTATAGACGAGCAAAGCAAGACACAGCAAGGTCAATGAACTTAAGGTCATAGATCTAATAAATAGTGTGGCCTGGTGTCGTGTTCAGGCAGCTTGGCTGCAGAGTTCAGACTGTAAACCTCTCTAACCTGGAAGGAAGTAAATAAACCTTCACTGAGAAACTTCCTTTGTGCCCTGATGCTGTACACTGGTACATGATGTTTCATTTAGATTTCATGGCAATCACATAACACTGATGACCTTATCTCCTCTGTGATTATGGAAGCTTTGGTTCATAGAGATGAGACATGGCAGGCTTATCAGTTTCGGGGGAAACCAGTCAAGGCTTCATTGCAAAATTCCATTTCTGAGTTACTGAGGGCAGTTAGGGTGGAATCAGTGGGGAGTGTACAGGAGGATATGGTATAAAAGATGTTGCGAAGGAAGAATCAGTAGGATTTAGCAACTGACTGGATGGCTGGGGTGAGGAAAGCGGGGGAGGATTTCTTCTGGAACAGTGAGATGAATGACAAACACAAATGCAGCCAGGCCGTATGAGCTGAGAGTGTGTGGGCTCCAGAGGAAGACAAACCTGGTTTCAAACGTAAGCGTGGCCACTGGCTAGCTGGACGCCCTCGGGCAAGTCATTCCTCTCTGTGTATCAGCATCCCTCTTGTTAAAACACAGATCTAAACACCTTCCTCCTGGGGCCGTGATGGGGCTAAGCTGCAATAACCATGGATGTAAAAGTCCTTTGCCAACTCAAGTCCACGGTCTTGTGAGTCATGCTTCTGAATAGTAGGGAGGCTGGGTGGAGGTGGTGACCAGGCCTATCTGCCTTTGATCATGGAGATGGTTCCAGAAAGCATGGGAGGGAGCACCACCTCATCTTGGACACTGGGCAGTTTCATGCCTGTGAGTCGTCTTTGACCCAGGAGGAAAGAGGGATCCTGCACACCCATCTGAAAGCAACATTTGCACACTGATGCCTCCACCTCAAATGCCCCTTTCCACCGAGCACTTTGTGTGTGTGTGTCTTGTTTGACCTTCACAACAACTTTCTAAGAGTAGATAATGTTCTATACATCTGTATCTCTTTTGCTGTCTCTCATACAGGGTTGTCGTTACCATCTTTCTAAATTCCATATATATGCGTTAGTATACTGTATTGATGTTTTTCTTTCTGGCTTACTTCACTCTGTATAATAGGCTCCAGTTTCATCCACCTCATTAGAACTGATTCAAATGTATTCTTTTATTGTAAAGTAAAAAAAATAATAGTTTAAAAAAAAGGGTAGATAATGCTATCATTCCCATTTTGGAGGATATGGGTGCTCAGCGAGGCATAGTAATTGGGCTGATGTCTTTCAGCTTGAGGTTCATAAAATAGTGGTTCAGGGGACTTCCTTGGTGGTCCAGTGGTTAAGAATCCACCTTGTAATGCAGCGGTCACAGGTTCGATTCCTGGTCAGGGAACTAAGATCTCACATGCTATGGAGCAGCTAAGCCTGAGAGTTGCAACTACTGAGACTGTGTGCCAGAGCCTGAGCACCACAACTAGAGAGTCTGTGCATCACAATGAAGGATCCTGCATGGCACCATGAGGATCCCACGTGCTGCAGCGAAGACCTCACACAGCCAAATAAGTAAATAAAAAAAAAAATTTTTTTTTTAAATGAAAGTTCAAACTGAGGTTCATCTGATCCAGAGGCCTGGCCTGGAAGTCTTGCAGATGGTGGATTTCTCTCTTGAGGAATGGCTGTCTGGGGGCTTCCAGAGAGAGATGAGAGCTCAGGAAGGTGCTGAAGGCCCCTCTGTCTCTTCTTCCAACACAGACATCTGCAGCAAGTGCTGGAATGAATACTTCTGGTTAGTTTGGATTCAGGGACAAAGATTGCTTCCTAAAGATGACAGTTGCCCATTTTAGACTCTAGTGAGAATAGGGTACAAGAGATGGATCGACTCCAAAGAGAGAAAATAAAAATTTAACGACTTGATCTAGTTTCCTCTGGATACAACAAATGAATTGTAATGGTTAGAGCTGGGCATTTGGGGGTGGGTGCAGTATGAGGCAGAGTTGGGGTCCCATTGCTTCCTGGGGGCAGATACTCCAGAGAGGTCTCTTGGGCTTTTGTCTGTAGTCTTCTGCTTCTGGGATCATCCAAGTATTTCTGATCCTTGGCTGGTATAGTGGTTTCCTATTGCTAGAATAACAAATTACCACACACTTAATGGCTTAAAACAACAGATTTATTACCTTATAGCTCTGGAGGTCAAGAGTCTGAAAATGGGTCTCATGAGGCTAACATCAAGACAGCAGGATGTCAAGATGTCAGCAGGACGTCGTTCCTTCTGGAGCCTCTGGGGCCCGTCTGTTCCTTGCCTTTTCTAGCATCTAGATGCCATCCACATTTCTGGGAGTGTGTTCCTTTCCAGCAGCAGCATCACTCCAGCCTCTGGTTTTGTAGTCGTACCTCCTTCTCTGACTCTGACCCTCATACCTCCTTCTAATGAGGATCCAGTGGCTAAGACTCCATGCTCCCAGTGCAGGCGGCCCGGGCATTCAATCTCTGGTCAGGGAACTAGATCCCACATGCCACCACTAAGAGTTTACATGCTAAACGCGAAGATCTCACATGCCACAGTGAAGATCGAAGATCCTGCATGCTGCAACTAAGACTCAGCACAGCCAAGTAAATAAATTTTGAGGAAAAAAAGAAAAAAGTATTCTTTTTAAAAAAAGGACTCTTGTAATTGCATTAAACTCACCAGGATGTGTTAGTGTTATTCTCTCAGTCGTGTCTGACTCTTTGAGACCCCATGGACTGTAGCCTGCCAGTCTCCTCTGTCCATGGAATTCTCCAGGCAAGAGTACTGGAGTGGGTAGCCATTCCCTTGTCTAGGGGATCTTCCTGACCCAGGGATTGAAACCAGGCCTCCCACATTGCAGGCAGATTCTTCACTGTCTGAGCCACCATTCACACAGTCCAGGGATTAGAATGTGGACGTCTTTGGTGAGGCTGGGGGAAGACGTTATTCTACCTGTAGGCCTATGACTCTCATGATTTTAATGTAATGGGAGGATTGGAGATAAATGGTGCTTGGAATCTTAATCTCTTCCTCTGTGGGAGCCAAGTAGCAGTTCACTGCCCCCTGTTCTAAAAATTCAGTTTATTTATTTATGGCTCTGCTGGGTCTTCATTGCTATGCGGACTTTGCTGTAGTTGCAGAGAGCGGTGGCTACGCTTTAGCTGTGGTTGCATGGCCTTCTCAGGGCAGTGGCTTCTCTTGTTGCAAGGCGTGGGCTCTAGAGCACAGGCTCAGTAGCTGTGGTGTATGGGTCTAGTTTCCCTGCAGCATGTGGGATCTTCCCAGACCAGGGGTCAAACTCTTGTCTCCTGCATTGGCAGGTGGTTTCTTTACCACTGAGCCACCAGGGACGTCCAGCAGTTCCCCTTTTAAAATAGGTCTTGTGTATATTCTCCCACCTGATACTCAGACATTTTCAGTGCTTGTCTGGTACATATACATTTGGGTTTTGCATCATGTAGTCCTAATAAAGCATGACAATGGTTAGATTCAGAAGGTGTAGGCTGCAGGCTTCTAACCTCTATGGAGCAAAGAGTTGTTGTGTAAATCGTGAAGCATCTAGGAATTCTTGGTTCTTACCAGGTACCTGTTTGAAAGCAGGACCTAGAACGTGTTTCAGCAGTTTCTGTGAATGTTGGCTCTTCTTTAAGAAAAGCTAGTCTTACCCTGAATTTGCCAAACGAAATGAGGGGGTGTTTATTTGTATCACAAAAGGATTTAGTTTGTTTCTTTAAATAGCCTAAGCCCTACTCCTTTTCTTTGAAGTGTTTTAGTTAATGGGAAATTTGATTTGCAGAACTTTTTAGAAACACGCTGTATAAAGTAAATACCTGTGCTAGAAGCTCATCGACTTTTCAGCCTGTTCCCAGCTTCTCTGTAGAGCATGCTGGGGCACAGCCAAGTCCCTTGGCATACTGAGTCCAGCAAGGTGGATGTAGATTGTTTATTTTCGTGGCTAATTGGAAGGCTGGCAGGAGAGACCTTGTCAATGACTGACGTAGTCCTACCCTTGACCGTGGTGGTAGAATGTGGAAGGCCAGCCGGGAGCTATAGCTAGCATTACGTTGAGTGGGTTTTCTTCTTTTTTTGTGGCTGATAATGCCCATTCTTTGTGGATTCACTCACCGAATATTTGTTTACTCAATATATGCCAGGACATGTGGTAGACACTAGGAAGCTAGAGATGAGCTTCCCTCAAAGAGAGTAAGGATAGATAAGACCTTAACTGATATTTTAGATATTTTGAAGAAGGGCTCTAGGCTAAAGTAATTGCTTATCAGTGGTGAGCTGGGGGGAGAGGAACTTTCCTAAACATTTCCGGGTTAAGGGAGAAGTGAAAACTTCAGTAATAGGCCAATTAGAAACTTACAACAATGATGGCAGTATGAAGCATAGGAAGTGGTCAAAGCTGTGCTTGAAAGTTTTTAGCCTTGAAATGTTAAACTTTTAATGAAGAAGAATGGGAAGAAATTAGCTGAGCAGTCAGTTCAAGAAGCTTTAAAATGAATAATGAATAATAGCAGGAGACATTTGTTGCATACTTGGAGAAGGCAATGGCACCCTACTCCAGTACTCTTGCCTGGAAAATCCCATGGATGGAGAAGCCTGGTCGGCTTCAGTCCATGGGGTTGCTGAGTCAGACACGACTGAGCGACTTCACTTTCACTTTTTACTTTGATGCATTGGTGAAGGAAATGGCAACCCACTCCAGTACTCTTGCCTGGAGAATCCCAGGGACGGCGGAGCCTGGTGGGCTGCCGTCTATGGGGTCACACAGAGTCGAACACGACTGATGTGACTTAGCAGCAGCAGCAGCATGGTATGTTAGGCTAAGTTCTGAGCATGGATTATCTCATTTAATTCTGACAATACTGCTGTGATATGAGTATTATTACTATTATCACCATCATTTTTCAGAAAGAAAACTGAAGCACAGGTAGATAAGATAATGTGCCTAAACATTATAGTTTGCAAATGTTGAAAGTGAAAGTGAAGTCACTCAGTCGTGTCCGACTCTTTGCGACCCATGGACTGTGGCCCACAAAGCTCCTCCATCCATGGGATTCTCCAGGCAAGAATATTGGAGTGGGAAAGCAGCATCAAAACCTGGCCATCTGACTCCAGAATTCATACTTGCAACCCAATAAATAATACAAGAACAAGTACACATAAAATAAGTAGGACAAATAGCAGTAAAACTAACAAGTAAGAAAGAAACAGTAGAATTGATAAGTATATCCATCATTTGCTTCTTTAAAATGAAAGAATAATAAAATGGACACTAAGGAAGACAAACCTCTGAAAAAAAATAAAGAGAGAGAGACTCCCCAACAATATAATAGACGAAAGCTTGAGAAAGGGCCTGGCACCATCCCAGATAAGATGATGCAGTTGAAACACACAGAGGAGACCACTGTGGATCATTCCAAAGGAAAATATAAATTCCCAAAGTTAGTTTGAGAAGAGCGTGAGGGAGAAATAAAGCCGGTAAAAGCTCTAAGCTGGATAGGACTGTTTGCTCGTCATCCCTTTTATTCCACATTGCTCTGGGAATTTTACATATGGACATATAAAGGGAAACACAAGAGGCATATCTATCAGGGAGGAGGAAAGAAAAATGTTAGGAGGAGGAAAGAAAAATGTTATTACTGGGGATAACATGATTCTCTACCTGGAAAACTCAAAGGAAGCAACTGAAATCCCACAGCAACTCTCATGAATTTTAAAAATACTTAGAGAATAAATACTCTGAAAATTTATTGCTTTCCTATTTGTAAATGATAACCACTCGGCAAACAAAATGGAAAAGATGTCAAAATCACAATAGCAGAGAAGTAGGACTTCTCAGATAATACGAAGTTAGAAATATGTAGAACTATAGAGAAAAGTGGGCTTCCCAGGTGGCACTAGTGGTAAAGAATCCAGCTGCCAATTCAGGAGACATAAGAGACATGGATTTGATCCCTGGATTGGGAAGATCCCCTGGAGGTCATGGCAACCCACTCTAGTATTTTTGCACAGAGAATTCCGTGGACAGAGGAGCCTGGAGGGCTACAGAATCCATAGGGTTGCAAAGAATCGGATACGACTGAAGCAACTTAGCACGCACACATTCATAGAGAAAATTAAATACTGGGATACATAAAATAAAATTTTAGCAAGGGGGCACTCTATTCCTGATAGAAGTACTTATTGTTATGCAAGTGTCAATTATCAAAGTCCCAATAAATTTTTTTCTGGGGGTGAGGGTAGGGAGTTGACTAAATACAATAAAAATTCCATTGGTATTTTTAAAAGCTTGATAAACTGATTCTGAAGTTCACTTGGAACTTGGAATGATTGCCAGTAGAATGTTGAAAATAAGGATAATGAAAGAAGACTTGCCCTGCCAAGATATAACATATTATAAAGCTACTATAATTAAATCTCATATTTCTTTATTATAAGACAGATCAGTGGAACAGAACTGCAGGCCCAAAGACAGACCCCAGTGTATATAATTATTTAGTACATAATTAGGTTGGCGTTTGAAATCAGTGATGAGGGGATGAATTATTCAATAAAAGATGCTGGCACAATTGATTACCTATTTGGGGAAAAAAATGGCAAGTTAAATTCCCATGTCATTTCAGATACAAAAAAAATTACAAATCGATGGAAGTTTAAAGTGCATATGATGCCAGATAAAAGTAAAGAGAAAAGAATGGTATAGATAGGAATTTGGATCATATGGGAAGGCCTTTTGAAATGTAGTTGGACTAAGTTTTCTTTGTCCAGTTTTTTTTCTTTTGGTAGTCTGCAAGTTATTCTTGTTAGCACACTATTTCAGCTTCAGTCAGTTCAGTTCAGTCACTCAGTCGTGTCCAACTCTTTGTGACCCCATTAATTGCAGCACGCCAGGCCTCCCTGTCCATCACCAACTCCCGGAGTTCACTGAGACTCACGTCCATCGAGTCAGTGATGCCATTCAGCCATCTCATCCTGTCGTCCCCTTCTCCTCCAGCCCCCAATCCCTCCCAGTATCAGAGTCTTTTCCAATGAGTTAACTCTTCGCATGAGGTGAAAATGCAGTTTCTCCATACCTATTAACTCTTGAGGAATAAGACAAGGATCTTAGCATGTTGCAACTTTGTAGTCTTTTTCCCGTCCCTGTCTCTTAAGACTTGTCCCCCAACCCTCACCTTGCTTTTCTCTTTGTTCTTTCACCACTGTTTTATGCCTCTTTTATTCATTTTGTTGGTTTTTTTTTGTGGAGTGTATATTCTCTATTACTTCTTTGTGGGAAGTAAAATTTCCAAGTTCTTGTATTTTGGAAATGTCTTTATTTTGTTCTTTCACTTGAATGCTCGATTGACTGTGTATGGGATTTTAGGTTCAAATGACTTTTCCTAAACCTTTGAAAATGTTGCTCCATTGTATTCTATTTTTTTTTTAGTTTCTAAAAAATTATTGCCACAATCAATTTAGTTAAATTTTTTAAAGATTTTTTTTATGTGGACCATTTTAAAAGTCTTTATTGAATTTGTTACAGTATTGCTTCTGTCTTATGGTTTGGTCTTTTGGCCGCGAGGCATGTGGAATCTCAGCTCCCTAATCAGAGATCGAACTCACCCCCCTGCATTAGAAGGCGAACTCTTAACTGTTGGAAGTGCCTCCATTGTATCCTAGAATGCAGAGTTGCAGATGAGAAATCTGATGTTAAAATTATTTTTGTTCCTTTGTCAGTAACTTTCCCGTCTTCTCTTCCTTTCCTTGCTGGACACGTCCTCACAGTGATATCTCAGTCAGTTCAGTTCAGTCGCTCAGTTGTGTCCGACTCTTTGCGACCCCATGAATCGCAGCACGCCAGGCCTCCCTGTCCATCACCAACTCCCGGAGTTCACTGAGACTCACGTCCATCAAGTCAGTGATGCCATCCAGCCATCTCATCCTCTGTCGTCCCCTTCTCCTCTTGCCCCCAATCCCTCCCAGCATCAGAGTCTTTTCCGATGAGTCAACTCTTCGCATGAGGTGGCCAAAGTACTGGAGTTTCAGCTTTAGCATCATTCCTTCCAAAGAATACCCAGGACTGGTCTCCTTTAGAATGGACTGGTTGGATCTCCTTATAGTCCAAGGGACTCTCAAGAGTCTTCTCCAACACCACAGTTCAAAAGCATCAATTCTTCTGTGCTCAACTTTCTTCACAGTCCAACTCTCACATCCATACATGACCACTGGAAAAACCATAGCCTTGACTAGACGGACCTTTGTTGGCAAAGTAATGTCTCTGCTTTTGAATATGCTATCTAGGTTGGTCATAACTTTCCTTCCAAGGAGCCTTGGTAATTCTCACTGTTAGTCATTTTTCTTTTTATTCGTATCTGTTGACACTTGATAGTTTCTTTCAATTTCATGGCTCAAATTCTTCTTAATCTTTAGAGAATTTCCTTTCATTTTCTTCAATTACACCTTCTTTACTTTTCTTTCTGTTCTTTTCTGAACATCCTTCTGTATAGATATTAGAATTTTGAGATCTATTCTACATGTTTTGAGTCATTTCTTTTATTCTTTCTTGCCTTTTTTTTTTTTTTGCAAAATTCTGGGGAAATCACTCAAATTAGACTTCCAATTTGCTAAGTTCCTCTTTAGTTGTTCTCCACTTTGTATCAGCCCAACCACTGACTTTCCAGTTTGGGCAATCATGTTTTTCATTTCCCGATCTTTGTTTTTCTTTGACTCTTTGTTTCAAAATGAAAGTAGGCTTATTTCCCTTGATATTATGTAATTAGCATATACTCTTTTGTCAACATTTCAAACAATATGGATGTAAGGTTGTCAGTAAAAATAATCTGTAGTCCTATTGCCCAGCGATAACCATCACTGGCATTTTTTGGCCACTGCTCACGTATTACTCATGTAGGGCTTCCCTGGTGGCTCAGATGGTAAAGTGCCTGTCTGCAATGTGGGAGACCCGGGTTCGATCCCTGGGTTGGGAAGATCCCCTGGGGAAGGAGATGGCAGCCCACTCCACTACTCTTGCCTAGAAAATCCCATGGACAGAGGAACCTGGTATGCTACAGTCCATGGGGTAACAAAGAGTCGGGCATGACTGAGAGACTTCACTTTCACTTTCGTATGTTACTCTCAACATTCACAGACTTATAGGCACAGAGGACTTCCCTACTCACAACAAACATATATGCTGTTTGACACAGATGTCTTTATACAAAGCATATATTACTTACAAAATGCAATAAATCATAACAGGAAAAGGAGAAAGAAATTGACCCCTTTGGAACTCTTCTTTTTAGCTTTGCCATCTTGTGGAATCTTGGTTCCCTGAGCAGGGATTGAACCTGAGTCCGCGGTAGTGGAGCCACAGGGTCCTAACCACTGGGCTGCTGGGGAATTATCCCCAGGTTCACTAATAATCAGTCAAGACTAATGTTTCTTTCCCATCTATTACCCTTTCTGTCTCTTTTCTGTCATGTTGAATTATTTTGAATTGAATCACTTTATTCATAAAGATTATAGGATGTATCCTTAGAAGTAAGAATAACAAAAAAATCATAATACCCTTATTATATAAAAAATTATAATTCCCTAATACCAATAACAAAAATTCCCTCATATTATCAAAAAATCAGCCATTCATTTTTCTGATTATCTCACAATTTAAAAAAAACTATTAGTTCATTTAAATTAGGACCCAAACAACATCTACATATTGTGTTTAGTTAACACCTTCTTAAAATCTCTTTATTATGTTCCTCCTCTGCCCTGCTATTTTCCTCCTGCAGTTTTTTATTTTTGTTCATTTATTGTTGGTGTTTTGAGCAGTTTTAGGCATATAGAAAAACTAAAATACAGTTTCTGTACATTCCCTCAACCTCATTTCCACCCTAGTTCCCCCTATTATTAACGTTTGCAATGACATAAATCAGAAAGAGAAAGAGAAATACCATGTTAACTCACTTGTATGTGGGATCTTAAAAAAAAAAAAAGGAAACCCAAAACACCAAAACCAAGAAGTGAACTTGTGGATACAGAGAACAGATTGGTGGTTGCCAGAGATTAGGGTCGGGAGCGGGTGACATGGATGAAAGTGGTCAAAATAAATAAGTTCAGGGGATGCAATAAATAGCATGGTGACTATAGTTAGTAGTACTGTAGTGTGTCTTTGGGCTTCCCTGGGGGCTCAGTGGTGAAGAATCTGCCTGCCTAAGGCAGGAGACGTGTTCCATCCCTGGGTTGGGAAGATCCGCTGGAGGAGGGCATGGAAACCCGCTCGAGTATTCTCACTGGGAAATCCCACAGAGAGAGGAGCCTGGCGACCTACTGTCCACGGGGTTGCAGAAGAGCCGGACGCAACGACTGAGCATGCAGTGTATATTTGGAAGTCACTAAGAGAGTAAATCTTAAAAAATCTTATCACAAGAAAAAAATTTACAACTATGTGTGGTGATGGATATTCATGACTTAGAGTGATGATCATTTATAAATGTATATATGGAATCATTATGTTTTACACCTGAACCTAATATAAGATATATCAATTATATCTCAATTAAAACATGAAGAGAACTATATTTGATACCCTATTATAAGTCATAATGGAAAATAATATTAAAAAATGTGAAAAAATGAAATAACATGCCTTAGAGTGTTGTTAGGAATATTAAGTGAATTAATATGTGTAAAGCACTTTTAAAGAATCTTGCATTAGTGTGGTACATTTGTTACAATTGATGGGCCAATATTGATACATGGTTATTAACTAAAAGCCATTGTTTATCCTAGGGTTCACTTTTTGTGTTGTAGGTTCTCTAAGTGTAGTTGTCAGTACTATTTCATCCATAGTAGTCAATATAATTAGTAATTTGCAAGTTGTAACACCGGTGTACCCAGGAGTTTGACTTCAATAGAAGACAAGTGGCAGAAACTGAAGGCATTGTTTATCTGATTATAAAGCCTTTGAGTATAAAGTTCAGGCCTGATGTGTCTTCCTCTCTTCCCCTCCCTTCCTGTTCTCCACTTCCCCTCTCCCTTCCCTCCTACCCTCATTTTCTCTTTTGCAGTCTGCTGTTTTGTCGTGCACAAGCGGTGCCATGAATTTGTCACCTTCTCCTGCCCGGGCGCTGACAAGGGCCCAGCCTCCGACGTAAGTAACAGGCGCTGGTCACCTCTCTCTGTCCATAGTCAATGCATCCTTTTGGGTGACTGTGAGTATACTGAGACAAAAAGTCAGGATGTCACGGTCCCTACGGTCTCTGAGACTATTTTCATCTTAATGGGAAAAAAAACAAAACATTTTGAGAGGGGTGCATGACTTCAAGAAACCAGTTTCCCTTCTATGATTTAGCACAATGTCTTCATCTTTATGGCTGAGGCATGGGGTTGATGAGCAAGGGTTAAATTGTGAACTCTTTGTCAGGGCCCCAGAATTAGGAGGAAGTGAGATTTTCCTACTCCGTTTAACCCAAACTGTGATTACTGTTGAGGGATAAGGGATGCTCCTGGGTAAAACTGGCAAATAAACTCTTTTGATCATTATTGCTTTATTTTAATATGGTTTGAAAAATGTATCTAGTAGTGGTTTGTCATTTATGGTGAGGATTTAAAATTTCCTATGTAAGTAAAGGTGTTTAGGATTAAACAAAAGATAGGGCTTCCTTGTGGCTCAGCTGGTAAAGAATTCGCCTACAATGTGGGAGACCTGGGTTTGATCCCTGGGTTGGGAAGATCCCCTGGAGAAAGGAAAGGCTACCCAGTATTCTGGCCTGGCGAATGCCATGAACTGTATAGTCTATGGGGTCAGGAAGAGTCAGACATGACTGAGGGACTTTCATTTTCACTTTCCTTTCAAAAGATAGGGACTTCCCTGGCAGTCCAGTGGTTAAGAATTCACACTTGCAGTGCAGAGGGTGCAGGTTTAATCCCTGATTGGGGAACTAAGATCCCATATGTTGTATGGTATGGCCAAAAATAAATAAGTAAAAATTGAAAAAGATAAATTGACTTAAGGAAAATATTAAGTGAATGACAGCCTGAGTGCTGTGTTTGAGTGCTCTTGGCTAAAGTCTTGATACAAGTTTACCTAAAGTTTGAGGTACATGTGGATCGCCTATCCAACAGCCATTCCTCACCCTCACTCTTCTTTCTGGCAAAGGCCACCTCTTAGTATAAAGCTGAAGATGCCTGCTGCTTGCTTTCGCAGGCTCCTTTGTAGCTAGTGAATGAGCACGTGACCCAGTTCTGCTCAGTGGGACCCGAGGGGAAGTCTGAGCAGGGCTTCTAGGAAAGACATTCCTTTCTGATAAAGGAAGATACTCCTTTCTTTGTTCTGGTGGACATTTTTGAGTGGGCACATAATGAATGCATGGAGTTGTGGCAACCCTTAGGGTCAATGAGAAAGCTATGACTGACATCCTGAGCATGGCCGAGTGGAAGAGTTAAAGGAACCTGGGTCATGGATGACGTTGATGAACTGCTGAGCCAACGCTGAGTTCTCTTATGCTCAGACTGTGTATGTGAGATAAGAAGCACCTCTTACTGGTAAAGTAAGGGTATTCTTTTCCATGCAGCTGAAGCCGTCCTGGCCCTTCCACCACGCATGCAGTGCTGTTGGCCCAGTCATGAACTCTGTATGTCTGTCATCCCCAGTTCTCTTATTTTGTTCCTGCTTTGGTTCACCTTCCTGGAATTTTCCCCACTGGCTTTGTCTCCCACTGGTCTTGTCTTGATCACTTAGAGTGGACAGCTGATCTCAGCTTGCTCGAAGTGGGTAGTCACTACCTTCTGTTGTTGCATGTGCTCTTGCTAGCCTTCTAAAAGTGGTCATCTGCCATTTTGCTGCAGATCAGGGGCAGGCCATGCACACTCTAGAGCTGATACTGCCGTTATTTTGCAGA
Organism: Bison bison bison; assembly: GCF_000754665.1. Lineage (NCBI taxonomy): Eukaryota > Metazoa > Chordata > Mammalia > Artiodactyla > Bovidae > Bison > Bison bison. The sequence continues at coordinate 6,506,314 of NW_011494644.1, forward strand.
CTGTGCTATTTGGGTTTAGGAACTCCAGGCAACAGAGAACAACCAAAACCCTCACAGGCCTATTTGCAGAGACGAGGATGGGACCATTCTTCATGTTCTCTCAAATCACACTCCCTGACCCTTTTAGTGCAGTTCCTTCCTGTGTACCCAGGAGAGAAGGTAAGTTTGGGGGACAGCCTGCTTCCATTATGCAGCTCTGAATGTTCATGCAGATCGAGGCGTGATACTCAGAAAGCAGCCAGGAGGATGCTGTTTCCCATAGCCCCTCTTTATTCCTTGGCTTTTTATGTTGCCTGAGGGAGAAGGAGCTCAAACTATTTTATGTGGAAAGGGAAATTTTGGTCCCTGAAACTGAAAAGCTCGACCCAGTGAATCAAGGTGCTGAAATGAGATCTTCAGGGATCTCTTTCTCCAGTTCTTGGCTCAGTTTTCTTCTGGTTTCTTCTGTTTTCTTCTGGTTTCTGTTTCCAGAAGGCTTTTCTCCTATGGGAGCATGTTGGCCGTGGTACCTTTAGTCTTCATGTCTTGTCAGTGCTGCAATTCTAGTGACAAGAGCTAACATCTCAGTAAATCCTGGGCCATATGTGACTGAGGATGGTTATGCTGATTGGCACGCCTGGTATGGTCTTACCCCTGGAGAGGTCTGAGAGTGGGAGAGAGGTGATCGGTCCCTTGAAGGAAAATGAGAGAAGCAGTATTGTGTACTGGTTAAAATCACACTATGGATGGAGCCAGCATTTCGAGGCTCAGGTATGCTTGATCTTGGGCAAAGTACTTCAGTGCATTTATGCTTTAGATCGCTCAATTGGAAATGAATAAAGCAGTTGTCCCTACCTGATAACCTTGGTCGGAATATCTGGTGTGTATGTTTAGGACAGTGTCTGGTACATATTGAAGATGATAATGACAATGGTAATGAATAACAGTGAATGTGTGCTGGGTAGACAATGAGGACAGATGTCTACCAGGGAAGTCTGCTGAATGAATAGGTCCTCTGCCTGCCACCTGGCAGTCGTCCTTCCTAGGCATGTGTAGGCGCCATAAGTTGTAGGAGACCCTGCTCTGTGTGAATGGAACAGTGTAGTCATTCATTGCCTTGGGCATGGGGAGAGCAGGCAGTCCTCCCTACAGCCGGCATGCATAGATTTGGCAGCCAATCTCTGGACACAGTTCCAAGAAGGCCAGTTGGCACCAAGGATGATGAATTGGTCCAGACTCCTGAACTGGGTTGACTTTGTTCATTGACCTTTTTCTGTCCATGGTTGGAGACATGATTAAATATCTGGCCACACCTGTTCGCCTACCTGGCCAGGCTCTCTGAGGCTCATGCAGATCAGGAGGGGTGCCCTCCTCTTGTATGACCTTGGAGGAGCAGGTATGCAGCGAGCTCATGGACTAGAAAAGTGCTGCCTCCATTTGTGAGAAAGGAATTGTCCTTGTTGTCTTCTGCCCTCTGCTATTCCAAGTCCAACCTGAGCTGAGGAATATTCTGCATATTAGTAGATCTTTGTGTGGTTGGCAGCCTTCTAGATCTCTATCATGGCATATTAGGCTACCTGATGGGAATTTTATGAATCAAGCTCTGTCCCAGTGAACCCAGCTACTGACCCAACCATTCAATGCCAATGGGAATAGACAGTACATATGGGCACCCACCACTGGGGGACCTCAAAACATGGCAGAGTTCCTGGGTGCTACGTCTGATCATCTGTAGGGATCCTACTGGTTCTGAGATCTTCTCAGAATTAGAAAGAGAAGCTTGTCTCTGAGGGCTTGGACTAGGATAAGTCAAGTGCAGGACTTGCCCTGGGCACAAAGATTAAGGGATTCTTGCTTGTGTCTGCCTGGTGGCTGGATGATCTAGGCTGGCCCCCATTCACATGACTGGCAGTGAGCTGGCTGTGGGCCTAAGTGCCTTGATTCTTCTCCACATGGCTTCTCATCCTCCAGCTGACCAGCTCTGGTTTGTTCACATGGTGGTTTCAGGGTTCTAAGAAGAGCACATCCCAATGCATCAGTGCTTTTCCAGCTCATGCATCATGTTTGACAATGTCCCCCTGGACCAAGTAGTCTCATGTTATTCTTCAGTAGCTCAGTCGTGTCCGACTCTTTGTGACCCCATGAACTATAGTCTGCAGGTTCCTCTGTCCATGGTGTTCTCCCAGCAAGAATACTGGAGTGGATTGCCCTTTTCTACTCCAAGGGATCTTCCTGGACCAGGGATCAAATCTGTGTCTCCTGCATTGGCAGGCAGATTCTTTACCACTGAACCACCAGGGAAGCCCCCCAAGTAGTCTCATGGCCAAGCCCAAATTCAAGTGGTAAAGAAATAGACCACTCATCATGGGAGGGGAAAGAATCTCTGGTCAAGCTACCGCAGATCCTGTTGACTCAGGGGGTCACTGTGGAACAGAATCCCTGGAGGCCATCACACTGGGCTTCATAAAGGACTCTCAGGTCTCACTGTGGTTCAGAGAGTCAGACGGCCTCAGTAGGACAACAGGCCTCTTGTATTCCCTGCCCCAGCTCCCTGAGTGACTTAGCCTCCTCCAACGACACTCCCAGAGACAATGGGCTTCCCAAGTGGCTCAGTGGTAAAGGCTCCGCTTGCCAGTGCAGGAGATGCAGGAGACAAGGGTTTGATCCCTGGGTTGGGAAGTTCCCCTGGAGGAGGAAATGGCAATCCACTCCAGTATGCTTGGAGAATTCCATGGACAGAGGAGCCTGGTGGGCTACCGTTCACGGGGTCACAAAGAATCGGACACGACTGAGTGGCTGAGACACACACACCCCCAGAGACAATGGTGATTAAGGATGTGGACTCTGAAGTCAGTCATACCTTCTTAGTTCATGTTAGTTACGCATGAGGTGATCTCGGGTGGTCATTTTTCTTCTCTGTGGCTCAGTTTCTTTATCCACAAACTGGGATGTTAGTACCAACCACATAGGTCTATTGTAATAATTTAAAAAAAATCCTTAAAATGAAAAAGAGCTAACTACATCAGCATCAAAAGGATTAACCACAGATGGATTAAAGAGCCATTGTGTGAAAGCGCTAAGCACAGTGCCTGTCACGTCCTAAGCCTTTGGTGCAGGTAGCTGATGGCTTTCCACTGATCTCCCTAATTGTGGATGTACTGATAATTCTCTCCATTCCTCCACCTACACCATGCACTCGTGTTTTCATTTCCATTGTGAGAGTGCTAAGTCACTCAGTTGTGTCCGACTCTTTGCAACACCATGGACTGCATGTAGCCCACCAGGCTCCTCTGTCCATGGATTTCTCCAGGCAAGAATACTAGAGTGGGTTGCCTTCCTCCAGGGGATCTTTCTGACCCAGGGATTGAACCTGAATCTTCTATGTCCCTTGCATTGGCAGGCAGGTTCTTTACCACTAGCATCTGGGGAGCCTTTCCATTGCCATTACTTTATACAAAACCTGAAATTTTGCAGTACAATGCTGAGAAAAAGAACCTAGACTCTGGAGCCAGAAAACCTTGGTGTCAAAATCCAGTGCTGAAGTCCCCAGCTCCATTGATCTTGGTAAAATTATTTCAGTTCTGTGATCTTAGTTTGTATCTTTAAAATGGGGCAAATAATACATAAATCATAGGTTCGGGGTGAGTAGTCAATGAAAAGCTACTTGAATCACAGCCAGAATAGTGTCTGGCACAAAGAAGGCACTTGGAAAATGGTTTCTAAATTATGATTTATCCCTGGAGGAATCTCTCCTACTCAAGAAGGGGTGCAGGTTACACTCTGACCTGCCAAGAAATAATAGCTAATAATAGCTAACTTTGTTGAGCAGAGGTTCTGTGCCAGGCATTACAAAAGTATAAAAGGACTCTTTAGCTGGTTTGTCTAAAGATAACTCCTCCAGTGTTTTATGGTTTTAGGAATAATAATTTCTTATCATTCATGGTCAAAGTACTGAATAAAACTCATTGTTATGCCTTGTACCCTCCTGATTCCATCACTAAATCAGTTCAGTGAAAGATGCAGGCAGTAATGTTGAGTTTTGTGTTTCTTAATCAAGTCTTACTTTATGAAGAAATATATTAAAAATGATAAATCATGCATTAGATGTTGAAGACTTAATAAAAGAGAAATAAAAGAAAATTTAAAAAGAATATATTAAATTCACATATTAAAAGAATATGCATATAAATGCTAATGGGTTTGAAAATCTGGTTGAAAGGGATGATTCTCAAGGAAATTTTAAATTGGCAATTTTATCTCAAGAAAAAATTGAAAACCATAACAGGCAAATAATCGAGAGAAATGAGAACATTGCTTTTCTTCTCCCAAAGCTCCAGAATAATAGGCTTCATGGGTAAATTATTTTAAACTTTAGAAGAATGAAGAATTTCTCTTCATTTTATTTTATTTTGATTTTCATAACAGTGAGCCTGTTGTCTTAAAATATCTTTGTTTCCTTTTTGTGACATGCTTTACTTTTTTATTGAAGTATAACTGATGGATAAGATTATGTAAATTACAGGTATACAATATAATGCTTCACAATTTTAAAGGTTATACTTCATTTGTGTGTGTGTGTGTGTGTGTGCGCGCACACACACACACGCTAAGTTGCTTAGTGGTGTCTGACTCTTAGCAACCCCATGGACTGTAGCTGGCCAGGCTCCTTTGTCCATGGGGATTCTCCAGGCAAGAATATTGGAGTTGGTTGCCATGCCCTCCTCCGGGGGATCTTCCCAACCCAGGGATCAAACCCAGGTCTCCCACATTGCAGGCAGATTCTTTACCATCTGAGCCACCAGGGAAGCCCATGAATACTGGAGTGGGTAGCCATTCCCTTCTCCAGGGGATCTTCCTAACCTAGGAATCGAACCAGGGTCTCCTGCATTGCAGATAGATTCTTTACCAGCTGAGCTACCAGGAAAGCCCATACTCCATTTATAGTTATTATAAAATATTGGCTATATGCCCTGTCTTATACAATATATCCTTGTAGTTTATCTTATACTTAATCTGTTCATTTTAAACTATATCAAATTATAGAGAAAAAGTAAACGTTCACAATTTAAAAAAATCAAAAGTGCAGTAAAGCCAACTCAAATTGGCACTAGATAAGAGATTGGCTCATGGGAAGGACATTGAGAAGGATTAAAAGCTTCAGGGATAAGAGTCTCAGATACTGAAACTGAGGATCCAGTACTTGTAAGATGCTTTCTCATTATTGGCTGTATCAGTCAGCTTTGCTGTGTAACAAACCATCCCAAAATTTAGTGGCTTAAAATGTTTATTATGTTTGGTGATTGTGTGGGCTGCTTGGGGCATTCTTCTGATCTGGGCCTATTCAGCTGATCACTGCTGAGCTCTCTCGTCCATTTGGTCAGCTGTGACTTGGCTGGTGCAGGATCACCTAGGGTAGCCTCAGGCACATGGCAGCCTCTTGCCTGGGCACTTGGTTCCTCCTCCATGTGGTCTCCTTTCCTCCATCAGTTTAGGCTCATCTGCACACTGGTCTCAGGGTGCCAAGCACAGCAAGAGAGGAAAGCCCCCACAGCATAGGTGTCTTTCAAGCTTTTTTTTATGTCACAGTGGTTGTGGCCAAGATCAGATTTGGGGTGGAAAAACAGACTTCACCTCTGGATAGTAGGGGCTGCAAAGTCTCGTTGCAGAGATGCACATGGGACGTGGGGACTTGGGGCCATTTTGCAGTCTACCATTCTGCAGCTGGCCCTCGTCTGCTGTGCCAGCTGTCTCCTTGGTCCTTCCAGATCATCTCTGCTTTCTTCTTGAGAGACTGACCTGTAAGGGCTGCATCAGTGGGGGTTCCCTTACTCTCTGACTTCTGGTTGGGCTTAAGATGAGGGATTGATAGGAGACTGGAGGGTGAGCCCAGGGCGTTTGTCATAAGGTCTTCTTGGCTTTACCCTTTGACAGTGTTCCCCTCCTAAGGCAGTCTGCAGCTGTTCCCTCCCAAAGTCTCTCCTTTTCCCTCTGCTTGTGCTGGCTCTCAGTTACTGCACCCTCCCTCTTGCTTTCTCAATAGCATGCCCACGCTTTTCTAAACAGTCCTTTTAATGAAATCTGCCTTAAAGTCTCCTAATTTGAATATGCCGTTCGTTTCCTGCTGGGACCCCAGCTGACTTGTCCTTGCTTTATTTGCTCCTACTGGAGACAGGACATGCCTGTAAGTACGTCTGGTAACCTGTTGACCCTAGGGAAAGATGGAAACCTAGTTGACACAGTGGCCTTCCTTCTTCCTGCATTCATAATCAGTCCCAGGAAGGGGTTCTGATTGGTTGGTCCTCAGTTGTTAGGGGAATGAACTCTTACAGTTTAACACGCCTGGACCATACAGCATCCCTCTGACTCAGAGAACAACATATAAGAAGAAGGAATGGGAGACTTGAAGGAGCTGACAAAATAAATAGCTGCCACACTGTATTGTTATAAGCTAGCTTGACCATGGTAACCAGCATACCCAATAAAGCTGGCTTACAAAACTAAACTGTAGTCAACTTAGAGTGTAAATTTAAAGATCCTAAGTAAAACATATCAGATCAGATCAGTCGCTCAGTTATGTCCGACTCTTTGCGACCCCATGAATCGCAGCACGCCAGGCCTCCCCGTCCATCACCAACTCCTGGAGTTCACTGAGACTCACGTCCATCGAGTCAGTGATGCCATCCAGCCATCTTATCTTCTGTCGTCCCCTTCTTCTCCTGCCCTCAATCCCTCCCAGCATCAGAGTCTTTTCTAATGAGTCAACTCTTCGCATGAGGTGGCCAAAGTACTGGAGCTTCAGCTTAAGCATCATTCCTTCCAAAGAAATCCCAGGGCTGGTCTCCTTCAGAATGGACTGGTTGGATCTCCTTGCAGTCCAAGGGACTCTCAAGAGTCTTCTCCAACACCACAGTTCAAAAGCATCAATTCTTCGGCGCTCAGCCTTCTTCACAGTCCAACTCTCACATCCATACATGACCACAGGAAAAACCATAGCCTTGACTAGACGAACCTTTGTTGGCAAAGTAATGTCTCTGCTTTTGAATATGCTGTCTAGGTTGGTCATAACTTTCCTTCCAAGGAGTAAGCATCTTTTAATTTCATGGCTACAGTCACCATCTGTAGTGATTTTGGAGCCCAGAAAAATAGTCTGACACTGTTTCCACCGTTTCCCCATCTATTTCCCATGAAGTGGTGGGACTGGATGCCATGATCTTCGTTTTCTGAATGTTGAGCTTTAAGCCAACTTTTTCACTCTCCACTTTCACTTTCATCAAGAGGCTTTTGAGTTCCTCTTCACTTTCTGCCATAAGGATGGTGTTGTCAGCATATCTGAGGTTATTGATATTTCTCCTGGCAATCTTGATTCCAGCTTGTGTTTCTTCCAGTCCAGCGTTTCTCATGATGTACTCTGCATATAACTGAAATAAGCAGGGTGACAATATACAGCCTTGATGTACTCCTGTTCCTATTTGGAACCAGTCTGTTGTTCCATGTCCAGTTCTAACTGTTGCTTCCTGACCTGCATACACATTTCTCAAGAGGCAGATCAGATGGTCTGGTATTCCCATCTCTTTCAGATTTTTCCACCGTTTATTGTGATACACACAGTCAAAGGCTTTGGCATAGTCAATAAGGCAGAAATAGATGTTTTTCTGGAATTCTCTTGCTTTTTCCATGATCCAGCGGATGTTGGCAATTTGATCTCTGGTTCCTCTTCCTTTTCTAAAACCAGCTTGAACATCAGGAAGTTCACAGTTCACATATTGCTGAAGATACTATTTAATTCTTGGCATAGACATATTGGTTCAAGTAGACTTTTTTAATATGAAAGAAACAATTTAGAGATAAAAATAATGAAAATTTTTGGTTAATGTAACAAAATATAAGAACAAGATAAAAATTAGCCAAGGAACTGTGCAATCTCAGAAGTAAAAATTTCAGTTTATCAGTTGCCTTGCACGTGCACTCAGTCGTGTCCAACTCTGCGACTCCATGGACTGTAGCCTCTGCCCATAGAAGTCTCCAGACAAGAATGCTGGAGTGGGTTGCCATTTCCTTCTCAAGGAATCTTCCCAACCTAGGGATTGAACCTGTGTTTCCTGCATTGTAGACGGATGTTTTACTGCTTGAGCCATCAGGAACTAACCCAGTGTAAGTGGATTGAAATTCTCTACTAAAAGGCAAAGACTAATCAGACTGGAGAAATATACAATTCTAGGGATTGTATGAAAGAAATGTACTAGGTTAAAAATAAAAGAGTCAAAGATATAGCCCCCCCAAAAAACCACACATACATATAGAACATAATCTTAATAATACAAATCAAAAGAAATAGGATTCAAAGTAAAAAACATGAACAGAAGGAAGAGAGGGAAAGTGCACTCTAATATATTACTGGTGATATGAATGTAAATGAATATTGGGTTGGCCAAAAAGTTCATTTGGATTCTTCTGTAAGATATGATGAAAAACCCAAGTACACTTTTTGGCCAATCCAATGTAGTCTTCCTCAAGAGATAATTATCAACATGTATCAAAAGCCTTAATGACCTTTTTAGCCTAAGAATTTTGCTAAGGAATTATTTAAGGATATATGTATATATTTATAAAAAATTGGAAGCAATCTAAATGGCTGGAAATTAGGGTTTATGTAAGTAAAACATTTCCGTATGACAGGAGGCTGCACAGTGATTAAATGTTACAGTGTCTGGGTGATGGGAATGTTCTTTCTGTGTCTTGTTGAGTTGGCACCTGTATACACGCACACAGTATTCAAAACTCATGAAACTGTGTGCTTAAAAGAGGGAGGGGAACATATATACCTATGGCTGATTCATGTTGAGGTTTGACAGAAAGCAACAAAATTCTGTAAAGCAGTTAATCCTTCAATTAAAAAATAAGTTAATTTAAAAAAGAAAGTCTGTACATCACTGTATATCAATTATACTTCAATAAAAAGTCATCTGATTAAAATGTTATTGATATGGGACTATATAGTCATTATGAATGAAGAAAGCAGACAACAAAGCCCATGTATGGTAGGATATGTCTACAAACATACACCCTTGTGAAAATACAAGGCCACATTTTCTGAGCACATTTTGGTGTCCCCTTGTCAACTCTGCTCAGTATCTTATTCCAGACTGTTGGCAGAACTCTGAAGATCACTTTGGGAATTTCTGTAACTGTCTTCTGTGATCTTGTTTTTGGTGCCACTTCACCTCCAGCATGAACTCAGGCTTCCTGCTTAATTTGATTAGAATCAAACCTGAGTGAAGGCTTGGGTATAACTGTAAGGAACTATAGTTGCTTCTGGATGTGGTCACTCTTAAGATACTCCATCAGCTTAGTCCCCACATGGGCCTCTTCAGTGCTCCTGGTAAGATTCTGGCCCATTGGTAGACTCACCTTTGGCCCCCAAGGAGGGAAGTCCTAGCTCTGCCAGTCTGGGGTCCACTCACTTCCTGCTTCAGCACCAGTGGAGTGGGACATCCCTGTCTTCAGATAAAGGGCCCACCTCCTTTTCCTTGGCATTGTCTGGTCTCCCTGGCTCCAAGAAAGCAACATAACAGTTGGCTGCACTCTTCTCAAAGCCTGGGTTGCTTAGTCTTACATAACTCCAGGCAGGGACACCCCACCATTCTGTTCTGATGATGCTCCAAGACTGTCTGGCTCTTCGAGGAGGTGAAGCAACAGTTAGGGTTGAACGTCCCTCTTGGCATCATGGTACGATTGCATCATTACCTGATAGCAGAGCTCATTTGTATCTCTCAAGGATAAGTAGTACCAGGGGCAATTCAGCCTATAAACAGTGCAGACTCTCTCTCTCTCTCATATATCTACTACCTATCTCAATCTGGCAGGGCACCAGGACTCTTATTTATTACTTAACACTGTAGTCTATAACTTCTACATTCACGATGAAAGTGTTCAATAATTAGGGTGTATGTTCCAAATGAGAAAAGAACAGCTTACAAGGCAGAGTCTGAGAGTTGACCTGTCTTGCTCAAAGGCTAGGCTTCCACTTAACATTTAAAGAGCTATTGTATAGGTTTTTGATGTAACTTCGGAAGACAGAAGCAGGCCTGAGAACCATCTGTGCAGGCTGAGGAAGAACAGTCTAAACTGACTCACTGGTTCCTATTTAAGGATATTAACGCCTCATCCCAGTAGAGCAAAGACCGGTTGTCACCAGTTGCAGAGGGGATATCTGTGGTAGGTGTGGGTTTCTTCCACGGCTCTTTTACTAATGTTGTTTGGTTGCATGCAGCAGAAGCCACCTTGAGTTAGCTTAAATATCTACCTGCCAATGCAGGAGACACAAGAGATTCGGGTTTGATCCCTGGGTCGGGAAGGTCCCCTGGAATAGGAAATGGCAACCCACTCCAGTACTCAGTTCAGTTCAGTTGCTCAGTCATGTCCAACTCTTTGCGACCCCATGAATTGCAGCACGCCAGGCCTCCCTGTCCATCACCAACTCCCGGAGTTTACCCAAACTCATGTCCATCGAGTTGGTGATGCCATCCAGCCATCTCATCCTCTGTCGTCCCCTTCTCCTCCTGCCCCCAATCCCTCCCAGCATCAGGGCCTTTTCCAATGAGTCAACTCTTCGCATGAGGTGGCCAAAGTATTGGAGTTTCAGCTTCAGCATCAGTCCTTCCAATGAACACCCAGGACTGATCTCCTTTAGGATGGACTGGTTGGATCTCCTTGCAGTCCAAGGGACTCTAAGGAGATCCAACCAGTCCATCCTAAAGGAGATGGTCCTGCCTGGAAAATCCCATGAACAAAGGAGTCTCGCAGGCTATAGGCCAGGGGTTTGCAAAGAGCTGGATACCACTGAACCATGGAGCATACACAAGCATAGTGAGATTTATTGAAAAGGGTATAATGTACTTTAGAGAACTGGAGGAAACCTCCCTAGACAACCAAATCAGTTGTATCTGATTTTGGTATTTGTGTTGCTTTGGCCCTAAATTCAAATTCCAGAAGAAGAAACATTATTCTCTGAAGCTTAAGTTACTTAACCAGCCCTTTTCTTGGGCTTTTAAAGTCTTCCCTCTTTAGGGAACTAAATACAGTGTGGGTGGGTGGCTTTTTGAAGGAGAATTGAGACACTTATACCTCATCACTGAGGCAGAGATGTTTGCAGGTCAAAACAACACATGTCCACTACAATTTCTCAATGCTTCTTTGCAGAATACAGACAGGTTGAATGCTTAAGGATTATTTGGGTAGCCCACTCAGAACAGATCTCAGCTGAAGAGATACAGACAAGGGTCTGGGGATCTGTATTTTGAAGTCCTTTGGGTAATTCTCCTGGGGAGTCAAGTTTGGAAACCAGCAAAAGGCCCTATCTCAGAGTGGTTCTAAAACCAGAATGGTGGGGTTTGAATTCAAGGTTTGCCACTAACTAGCTGAATAAATAATCTTGGGCTAGGTATGTAACTTCTCTGCCTTGGTTTTCTCATCGGTAAGAAGAGGATAAAATAGCATTCTCCTAACAAGGTTCAGGCAAGGGTTAAATGAGTTAATCCATGTTGAGGGTTTCTCACCGTGCCTGGCAAATAGTAAGCGGGAGTTAATATGGCTACCGCCAGCGGCCCCTTCGAATCTTAGGATGTGAGTTTAAGATTGGAAAAGACCCTGATGCTGGGAAAGATTGAAGGTGGGAGGAGAAGGGGATCACATAGGATGAGATGGTTGGATGGCATCACCGACTCAATGGACATGAGTTTGAGTAAGGTTCCCTGTCCATCACAGGAAAGCCTGGCATGCTGCAGTCCATGGGGTCGCAAAGAGTCGGAGATAGCTGAGCAACTGAACTGAACTGAACTGAGCCTTATTTTTGGCATGGCATGCGTCCATCTTGCTTGCCACAAAATGGATACACAAAGGCACCTCCCGTGAGCTGGTTGAGGGGGAAAGTCTAATGAAAATGATGGTAATGTGGTGAAATGCAATTCTTTTGTTGGTGAAATGCATTCTGCCCAATTCTTCTCCCATTTGCCGCTTGCGGCTGATGGCATCTGCAGTGCGGAACCCGCATGTAAAGGTCAGAGTGAATTGCTTCTCCACAGCCCTCTGTCCCCTCACTGTCACAAAGACAGAGCTTCATGCTGTGGATGAAGAAGCACGACCCCAGTATGCAGTGTCTGGAGAAGGGAAAGAGCTGTTTCTCTGGTGCACGAAGATCAGAGGTGCTGGAACTAAATGAGGCAGGCATGTCTTGTCTTATGAATTATTTTGACTTCTCCTGGTTAAGGGGCGAGACCGGCCTCAGAGACTGATAAAGGCAATTTCCCAGAAGACCTCAGCCTGTGGAGGCTGCAGATGGAGGGGGAAATAGAGCATTCAAAGGTAGATGACCCAGAAAGAGACATCTCTCACATGAAAGGCGCTGGTCCTGGAGTCAGAAAGGCTCTGCCTCCAGCTCCAGTGGTCTGGACTCCTGGGATGTCTGAGTAGCAATATTTTATTTAAATAGTAGCATCCAAGAGCTAGCATTCATAGATAAGATTCTGTTTTAAGCACTTTCCATAGAATCTTTCTTTATTCTTCGTTTCACTGTAGGAGGTGAGTCCCATTGTTGTCAGCCCCATTTTACAGATAAGGAAACTGAGGCTCTGAAGAGACTGAGGGACTTGCCCAGGGTCCCATGACCAGCGAGTAGCTGAGCCAGGATTCACACCCAGGCAGTCTGGCCCAGCTCCTGTTCTTACCCCGCACCCCAGGCTGCCTCGTTACTTCAGCCCCATTCACCTGGAAAAGCTAACTGAAACAGACAGCTCTTTTCTCCAGAACTGCCTTCCCACATCTGCGCCCCCAGAAACTGTCTGACCTCATAGCCTGGGTTCCGCTGGGTCCAGCTACACAAGTACACTTGCCCCAAACTGGACCCATCAGACCCCCTCTTCCAAGAATTTAGAATCTGGATTCAGAGGTGCTGCTTTTTTAGTCTGGGTTGGTCACACGGTTTTTGCAAACTGCTTCTTGTACAGGAAAGGGTCCATCTTGGTGAATTTTCACACAGTGAACATTTCTCTGTAACCAGAACCCCAGAAGCCCTCCTGTGTACCCTTATCATCCCTACATCTCCATCCCCTTCCATCAGGGTAAACACTACCCAGGCCAACAGCCGTTTGCTTGCTTGCTTTCTTTTATTGAGCTATTTAGTTTTATTTTCTTTTATTTCATTTTATTGTGGAGAGAACAAAACATCTGACCTACCCTCTTTGTTGAATTTGTTACAGTATTGCTTCTATTGTTTTTCTGTTCTGTTTTTTTTTGGCCCAGAGGCCTGGGGGATGTTAGCTCCCTGACCAGGGATGGAACCTGCACCCCCTGTGTTGGAAGGCGAAGTCTTAACCACTGGACCACCAAGGAAGTCACTCTTAATACACTTAAAAAAATAATTTTATTTATTTATTTATTTTTGGTTGTGCTGCTTGGGCTTTTCTCTAGCTAGGACGAGTGGGCGCTACTCTCCAGCTGTGATCCTCGGGCTTCTCATTGTGGCGGCTTCTCTTGCTGTGGAGCACAGCCTCTAGAGCACAGGCTCAGTAGCTGTGGTGCATGGGCTCAGTTGCTCCATGGCATATGGGATCTTCCAGGATCAGGGATTGAACCTGTGTCCTGCATAGGCAGGTGGGTGTTTTTTTTTTTTTAATCACTAAACCACCATGGAAGCCCTCCTCTTAATAAACTCTTAAGTGTACTATCCTGTATTGTTGACTGTAGACAGTGGTGGGCAGATCTCTAGAGCTCACTCATCTTGCTTAACTGAAACATTGATTAGTAATTCTGTTTCCCCCACCCCAGCTTCCAGGACCCATCATTCCACTCTTTGATTCTGTGAATTTGGTGTGATTGGAATTATATAGTCTTTCTGTTACATTTGTCTTTCTGTGTCTGGTTTATTTCACTTGACATAATGTCCTCAAAGTGTATCCATATTGTCCCGTGTTGCAGTGTATCGTTCCTTTTTAAGCATGAGTAAGAGCCCCCTGTATGTATATACTGTGTCTTCTTCATCCATTCATCTGTGTGTATGCATTCAGTTTGCTTCCTCACCGTTGCGAATAATGCTGCAGTGAACACAGGAGTTGTAAAGTCTCTCTAAGATCCTGATTTCAGTTATTTTTGGATAAATACCCATAACTGGAATGGCTGGATCATATAGTATTTCTCTTTTTGAGGAGTCTCTAAATGGGCCTAGGACTTGAGTAGACATTTATCTGAAGACATACAGGTGGGTAACTGGTATCTGAAAAGATGTTCAGCATTCATCAGAAAATTCAAATCAAACCCTCAGTGAGACCTCACACCTGACAGGCTGGCTATTATCAAAACAAACTCCAAAGACAAGTGTTGGTGAGGGTGTAGAGAAACCCTTGCTCACTCTTGGTGGAAATGCAGAATAGTGCAGCCACTATAGAAGGAGAGTGCCTGCTTTGAACTCTGTACACATGGAGAGACCCTCTCTTGTGTCTGGCTGCCTTCCTTGGTGTTTTGTTTGTGGCCACGTGACTTTGAAAAGGTGCATGCATTCATCAGGATGTCTGGCTTCAAAGCCAGCCAGCACTGGGCAGGTTAAGTAAATGAGTCAAGTGTGTGATAACAGGGACATTGCATCTAGAGTGTGTGTACTCTGTCTGAAAGGAATTTTTTAATTCCTGTTCTTTAAACAACCAAGATCCAGGTTTTCCAATTTTTTAAAGAGACATCTGAATCCCCTAAATGTGGGTGCTGACAGATAATTCGAGAACGACATATATGGTGCATTTAAAAAACATGTTTGGACTGGATTTCATTCTGTACATTTTGTTGTTCAGTTGCTAAGTTGTGTCCAACTCTTTGTGACCCCATGGACTGTAGTCCTCGCCCACCTCGCCACACCCCCAGGCCCCTGTGTCCATGGATTTCTCTAGGCAAGAATACTGGAGTGGGTTGCCATTTCCTTTTACATGGGATCTTATAGACCAGGGATCAAACCCATGTCTCCTGCATTGGCAGACAGGTTATTAAGCAGTGAAGTCCTCATTCTGTCTACCACCAGTTTATAACTTCTGAAGCTGGGAACTGTCAGTGGAAAGTCATGTCTCATGTCCCCAGCCTAGTCAATGAAGGGAGAAGGAAAAATATGGTCACCCTGGTTAAGGAAACTGCTGCTGCAGTGTCCCCCTGCTGTACTTGAACTCTCCGTGTCCCGTGGGATCTGCGGCAGGGTTGGGGTGCAATGTATGGGGGGAGTTATCTGGCAGCCACTTGCTTCTCCTACATGCAGTCTTCAGGGAGAATCATTCATCATTCCGTATATTTATTAAGGGCCTGCTGCTGCCAGGGACTGCTCGGCGAGGATTCAATTCAACTTTCTATATTTGCTCAGTTACCCCCCACCCTGCATCAGACCTTGCCATTCTTAATCCTTTTTTAATAGGAAGACCTGGGCCAGGATGCCTTTCCCTCAATTCAAGCCTCACCTTTTCTATATATTGAGAAACATTTCAAGAACTTTTGTCTTTTACTTGGCACCTTTCCCTGATTTTCTGGGCTGAAATAGATTCTATTTTTAAACAATTCCTTCTGGTACTTTCAGCAGTAGTTTGGAGGTGAGAGTAGAGTAAAATGTTCAGGTTCAGGTTTCTGGTCTTGCTTGTTGTTTGAAAGTATGGACTCTGGAGCCAGCCTGCCTGGGTTCAAATCTTGGCTCTGCTGCTTACTGGCTGCGTGACTCTGGATAAGCCACTTAACTGCTCTGTGCCCCAGTTTCTTCATTTTCAAGATGAGGACAATAATCTGTCTACTGGGTGGGGATGCTGGGTGAAATAAGTTGGTTCATGCAAAGAGCTTAAAACAGTGCCTTGTGTGTTATGTAAGTGTTTGTTTGACTCAGAATCTTGGACCTGATTGCTTTCAAACTCAGCCCATTGGTTCTGACTCTCCTGTGATTCTGCATCTCAGCAGAATCTGAGTTCCTGTTGCAACTCTCTGCCTTTGATTCTCTTCACCCCTTGACTGAATCTCCAAAATTCTCCTGACCGTGGGTCAATTCTTGGGGCCTCTTCTGTGTTCCTAGACTTTCCCCACCCTCATATTCTCTCCATCGCTTTGTACCTCCTAAATAATAATCAAACCTGACATTTACAGGTGTATCTTGGAGATACCGTGGGTTAAGTTCCAGACCACCAGTAATGCAAATATCACATGGATTTTTTGATTTCCCACTGAATGTAGAAGTTATGTTCATACTCTACAGTGTTCCTTTTAAGTATGCAGTAGTATTATGTCTAAAAAACAATGAAGTGAAAGTGAAAGTGTTAGTTGCCCAGTCGTGTCTGACTCTTTGCGATCTCATGGACTGTAGCCTGCCAGGCTCCTCTGTCTATGGGATTCTTCAGGCAAGAATACTGCAGTGGGTTGCCATGCCCTTCTCCAGGGGATCGTCCCAACCCAGGGATTGAACCAAGGTCTCCCTCATTGCAGGCAGATCTTTATCATCTGAGCCACGAGGGTAGCACCCCCCCCCTAAAATAGAAATTAAGAAACAGTGTATATATCTTAATTTTAAAATATGTTATTGCTAAAAAATGCTATCATGGGAGCCTTCAGCGGGCTGTAATCTTTTTTTGTGGGTTGAGGGTCTGAAATATCGTGAGACTTATCAAAATGTGAGAGACAGAAAGTGAGCAAATGCTGTTGGAAAAATGGCGCCGATGGACTTGCTAGATGCAGGGTTGCCACAAACCTTCAATGTGTAAGAAACTCTTCTGCAGTGTAAGAAAACAAAACGAGGCACACCCCCCACAGACAGTTCTGTCCATCCGCACAGACAGGACCTTCGTCCAGGCCCCACCCACTCTCCCTGGACCAGCTGCCTCTTGTCCCGACGCCCCGCTTCCTCTCTGTCTCATCAGCCTGTCATTTCCGCATTGCTGCGGAGTCATCTTTCCAAAAACCGGGTGTGATCTTGTCATCGTTCTTGCTGAAAACACATCAGTGGCTTCCCACGGTTTTAGAGGCGCCGTTGATTCTCTGACGGTCCATAAGCAGGATCTTCATACGCCCTTCTTTGTCACACTGGCCCGTATACACACCTGCTTATTCTGTTGCCTTGGGATCCTAAGGAGCGTGTGCCCCTGCTGTTCCCACTGTTCTCACAAGGGTCCCCTCTGGGAGATGAAGGATATGGTTGCCCTGCTCCCAGGCCCTGCATGCTGTGGCCCCATCCATCCCTGTAGCCTCTTCCTGACTCCTCTCTCCTCACCCCGAGACTGAGCTTCCTTCTTTCAGTCTCCCATCCTTCCCAACAGCTCTTCCCCCACAAGGCACGTGCCTTGCTCTTCTTCCCCTTGAACTCAGGGAGTCTCAGTTCTGGTTGCATGTTTGAATCATCTGCAGAGCTTTAAAACTGAATGCTGGTGCCTGGGCCCATTGCAGACTAATGAAGTCAGACTTTATTGACT
Organism: Bison bison bison; assembly: GCF_000754665.1. Classification (NCBI taxonomy): domain Eukaryota; kingdom Metazoa; phylum Chordata; class Mammalia; order Artiodactyla; family Bovidae; genus Bison; species Bison bison. Next base: position 6,523,758 of record NW_011494644.1, read on the forward strand.
CAAAGCCTCTCAGTTGATTTTAATGTGCTTTGAGGCTTAAGAACCCTGATTGACTTGGACTCATCCTCTAGGCCACAGCTCAGCTCCTTAGGGAAGCCCTCCCTGGCCTCCCTGACCAGGTCACTTCTGCCTGTTTTGCACTCCTAAAGCCCCGCATACCTCTCCTTACTGTCACACATCATAGGGTCGCTTGTTTATATGATGACCAAGAGCCTAGCTGCGTGACCTTGAACAAGTTACTTAACTTCTCTGTGCCTCAGTCCCCTGTACAATGAGAATAATAAACCTGTTGTACAAGGTCAGTGAGGGTCAAATAAATTAATTATATATAAAGCTCTTAGAGGGCTTCCCAGGTGGCTCTAGTGGTAAAGAAACCACCTGCCAATGCAGGAGACATAAAAGATGGGGGGTTGATCCCTAAGTCGGGAAGATGCCCTGGAGGAGGGCATGACAGCCCACTCCAGTATTCTTGCCTGGAGTGTCCCATGGACAGAGAAGCCTGGTGGGCTACAGTCATGGGGTTGCACAGAGTTGGACACGACTGAAGCAACCTAGCCCACATGCACAGAGCTCTTGGAACAGTGTTTGGCATATGTTAGCTCTTACTGTAATGGTGATCATGGTGATGATGATGGTTATCCCTCACTGGAATCTAGAGAGCCCTTGAGGTGGGGTCAGCATCTGCTGTTGGACAGCTCCCCCCGGGACAGCACAAAGCACATGAGAGCTCTTTAGTAACTGCTGACAGGTGTCCCAGTGATGCTCTTGGTGACAGGGTAATCAGTTGGTGTGCACAGGACTTGTCTTCTTCAGATAGGTTCCTTGTCTGTATGGATCTATTGGTTTAGGATCCATGCTTCTAGTGCCCAGAGTTAGAGTCGTTAGGATCAGAACCTACACGGGCTTGTGCTGTCCAGAGTCCCAGGTGCTGATGGTGGCCTGGCAGACGTTCGCTTCAGCCACGTCCTGCATGTCCTTCTACGTAAGAGCTCTTTCTGCTCTTCTGAAAGGCAGGCGTGGGGGTGCCCAGGGCTTCTGTGGCAGAGGAAGCTGTCAGGAAGCCAGCATGGTGCTCTGAGTCTAGGAATCAAGCTGACAGCATCTTTTAAGTTAAGTAACCTCAGTAACCTCGTGTCCTGGTCCTGCGTTTGGGTGACCTGCACACAGCAGGGAGCGGGATGCCCCTCCCTTTGTTGGCTGATGGTGCTGTGGGGGGAAGGGGAAGCTAGGGGAGAGGCTGGGTGTGCATGTTTTGTGGTTGATGGAGGATTTATTTATAAAACAAGGGTGTGATCTGTGGCAGTGTGTCTGGTCCCTGAAAGGCTACTGTATACTCTGAGCAGTGAATTCACAGGAAGAGGCAGGGCAGAGCTGTGTGAACAGCCTGGAAGGCAGAGTGTAAGAACTCGAAGGGCCCTTGGGGAATACCCAGCTCAACTTCCTTGTTTTTTCAAGGAGGAACTGAGACCAGAGCATGGAAGTGACTTGGCCAAATCACAGGTGAAGTCTTTATTTTAAGTTGACATCGATCAAGTGCACACTGTCTGCCGGTCACTGTGCTGATAAGCACAGTATAATCATGATTTCATGAATGTTCACAAATCTAAAAGCCAAAACATTTGTTTATTTATTATATTCTACCCACATAGAGTGTTTACTAATTGCCAAGCACCGTGCTGAGCTTTTTACAAAAATTAACTCAATAGCATCTCATGATCCTATGAACATTTAATGCTATTATTATTGTTTCTACTTTAAAAATGAGGTGGGACTTCCCTGATGGGCCAATGGCTAGGACTCTGCACTCCCAGTGCAGGGGGCCCAGGTTCAATCCCTCGTCAGGGAACTAGATCCCACATGCCCCGACTAAGAGTTCTCATGCCACAAAGATCCTGCATGTGCAACGAAGATAGAAGACCCCACATGCCACAATTAAGACCCAGCACAGCCAAATAAATAAATACCTTTTAGAAAATGAGGAGGTGGAAGCACAGCAACGTTAGGTAATCTGCACCAAGTCACACGAGAAGTCGTTAAGTCTGGGATTCAGCCCAGGAAGCCCAGCCTCGCAGTGTGTGTCATCCTGCTGTAGCGTCTCCCCATTTGACAGGTGAGAAAACTGAGGCTCATACAGCTTGAGGAACTTGCTCAAGGCCGCATGACTGGGAAGTAACGGAGCTGGGACAGAATTCGGACCATCTACCTTGAGAATCTGGCTCACGAGATCTCTACTAAGTCCTCTCTTATGGGGGCCGGGGTCTCACGGCTGAGGGATTTGAATTGAAGACAGGGGATGGGGGCTGAGGCAGAGCTTGGAGCCAGGCAGGGGGCAGAGGAGTGTATCAGCCCGGCCTGCCTGTGTTGAAGCAGGGTGTCTGCATCTGAATAGCAGGGTGTCTGCAGAGCCCTGTCAAGTGCCCCAAGTCCAGGTTCCACCCTCTGTCCTTCAGATGTTAGCTCGGACTTCACCTCCTCGGGGAAGCCTCCCAGATCTGGTGATGGAATCCCTCACCGTTAACTCTTTAAGCACCCCGAGCTTCTCCTGCACGGCACTCAGAAGTGTGCATTTGTTTGTACCTTTTTACTGTCACCTCCCAACTAGGCTGGCAGCCCGTCAGGGTCCTGCAGACCCTGTGTTTGATTTTGTTCATCCAGCTTCTGACACATACCAGGCACTCAACAAACACTTGGTGAGTAAGTGGATCATTGCCAGGTGGCACTTGTAGTAAAGAACCTGCCTACCAATACAGGAGACATAAGAGATGCGAGTTCAACTCCTAGGTCAGGAAAATCCCCCGGAGAAGGAAATGGTAACCCACTCCAGTATTCTTGCCTGGGACATCCCATGGACAGAGGAGCCCGGTGAGCTACAGTCCACGGGATCTCAAAGAGTTGGACACGACTGAGCGTGCACACTCACATGTGGGCTTCCCTGGTGGTCTAGTGGCTGAGGCTCTGTGCTCATAATGGAGAAGGCCCAGCTTGGATCCCTGGTCAGGGAACTGGATCCCACATGCCTCAACCAAGAGTTTGCATGCCGCAACTAAAGATTCCATGTGCTGCAGGCTAAGACCCAACACAGCCAAATAAATAACATAAAAATAAATATTAAAACACACACGCACACACGCAGACACACTTGCGGTGTTAGATGTTGAAAGAAAGATCAACAAAATTTAAAAGGCAAGTGAAAAACTGGGAAAATGTTTACTGTGTATATCATGCGTGAGTGGGTAATGTTCTTTACGTTGTATAGGAAGCTTGTTACTAATCATTTAGAAAGAAGCAAACTTGAGTTTAAACATGGGCAAAGGCTGTGGACAGAAAATGAATGATAACAGTGAACATTTAAAAATATTTACTTCCACCAGTGACCGTTAAGCAGTTTTCAGGCAGTAATGCATTGAGCTCTCCCATCAACTTAGGCAGTAATTATTATTATTATCCAGTTTTTAGATGTAGAAACTAAGACTTGAAAGGGTTAAATAATTTGCCCTGTAGTCTGGAAGCTAATAACTGCAAGAGCTGTGTCTTAAATTTGAATGTGGCTATTAATTAACCCCTGATGTTGACACTGGCTCCAGTGCAGATTGTAACCCAGGAAATCATATTTAAAATCCTGCTGAAGTTGACACAGCGGAAGCTTGTCTTTAAATGGAACAATTACTTATTTGCCCAAGGGGTGGGGGTCGTAGCAGCCGTGGGTATCACAGCCTCCCGAAGGCACCGGAGCATCTACACAGCTCATCAGCACGATTCACTCTGCTCTCCCGGAACACAATGAAAGATCTTCTCCAAATTACAGTGTCCCCCTTCCAACTGTGTAATTACAGCTTCTAACATTCTACGCATTTCATGTGCACAGAATCTCAGTCCACATCGTCCTAATTAAGGTTCCCCTGCCTCTTTGTCTCTCGGGAATTCTCAGCATTTTGTCTGCAGTTTGGGACATGGCGATGCTGTTGGGTTACCCGGCAGGCTGGTACGTGCGGTGGGAGTTTCGTGATGCCCAGATAAACATGAAAATATTCTACTGTCATCAAAACTCTGCTGCTGCTGCTGCTAAGTTGCTTCAGTCATGTCCGACTCTGTGCGACCCCATAGACGGCAGCCCACCAGGCTCCCCTGGGATTCTCCAGGCAAGAACACTGGAGTGGGGTGCCATTTCCTTCTCTGATGCGTGAAAGTGAAAAGTGAAATTGCTCAGTCGTGTCCGACTCCTAGGGACCCCATGGACTGCAGCCGACCAGGCTCCTCCATCCATGGGATTTTCCAGGCAAGAGTACTGGAGTGGAGTGCCATCAAAACTCTACAGAGCTATATAAGGAAAAGTTGTATTCCTTTCCACTTTGTTCCCTCCTGCCTTCCTAAAGAAACACTTTTTTATTAACTTCTCTTGCAGCCTCTCCTTCTCGCATTTGCTTTTGCAGACCTGAGTAATTTAAAATACACTTTCTTATCCTACCTCACTTTCTCAACCCAAAGGTTGCCTGCAGCATAGTTCTGCACCTTGGGTTCTGCTTTTATTTTTCTTTTTCGACTTCTCTTAAAAATACACTCTTAAGATTTTCTCCACGTTAGTGCAGAAAGCTTCATTTTCATCCTGAATGGTAGTCCATTGTGTAACTGCAGTAAGATTTGAGTATCTCCATCCCTATGACATTTGGCTCATTTAAAATCTTTCACTATCATAAACGATGCTGCAGTGAACAACCGTGTGTGTATAAAATTTCCTATGTATGTGGGTTTATCTCCAGGATCAAGTCCCAGAAGTGGGACAGCTGGGTCAAAACGGGAGAAGTATTTGAACTTTTGATATACATGCCCATTTGCCCCCACAGGGTAATGCTGATCGGCTTACTCACTGCACATATGTATGTCTGTGTTTCTACAGCTTGTTAATGCAGTCCGGTGGGATGAACATCTTAAAATTTCATTGTAAGGGTTGTCTATTTCATTTTTAAGGTGTGTTAGAAAAAAACATAACTTGCACACCGATCCCACAAGTTCACACTCTTAGTTTTATTTTAAAATAGGTTAAAATAGGTTTTAAAATAGGTGAAAGTGGCATTCTGAGTGAAAAAACAGCACCAAGTATGAATTAATAATTTTATTGGTAGAATGTAGGCATGCAAAAATATGACAGCTCAAGACTGAAGTTCGGGAGGTGTTACCGTGATTATCTTTTCTCTTTGGAATAATACACTCCAGAGCCTGTACGTCCTTCATGCAAGGCGCATGCTGGGAGCTTTAGCCGTCACATCCAGTCGATGAGGTGGGTACTGAGTTTATCTGCGCTTTATGGACAAGGAAGCAGAGACGCAGAGTGCTCAAGTAACTTGCCTGAGGCCTCACGGTTAACTCCAGAGCCCAGGCTTGCAAGCTTCCTTTTCTTCTGACCCTATTTCCAGCTGGGGTCTCCAGGTCGCCTTGCCTGTCTACCTCCTGGGAAACATACCTTCGAGGCTTCTGTGGCCTGTGAAGGGCCAGGGACGACACAGTCTGAATTTATAGGCTGCCCTGACTTTCTCGTCTGACTGACGCTGCGGTGCGTGCTCTCATGACCTTGGTGTTTCAGCGCAGTTTCCGTATTCCTGCAGCTTTGCCTCAGCTCAGCCGAATTTCAGCCCACCTGTGCACAAAGCCATACAGCCCATTCAGGCTGAGAGAGGCTATTTTAGGTTGTGATTTAGAGATTTAAAGTTCTTTTTTCCCCCTGATCTGTGCTTCCTTCATCCTTAGCTGCATGAGCCTGGAGGCAGGTGATGAGCGGAAGATGCTGAGCTGGGATGGGCCTGTCCTTTGGTCCTGGGGAGTAGGTGTTCACAGTGAAGACTCTGGTTTGGGGATGGGGGTGGGGAGCTCCGAGTGACCTGATGGTGGCTGGTGCCACATTTGTGTGGGATGAGGGGTGTCATCAGCTGTAATCCCCTATTGGGTTGGAGGCCCTCTGGGAAGGCTGAGGAGCAGCCAGTTGACACTCAGGTGTCCCCACTCTGCTACCTGCATATTTGGAACCTGACAAATGTGATTGCAGTCCTGTCTCTTCTTCTTTCTTGCTTTGTGACCTCGGAAAAGTTCCTTCTCTAAGCCTCAGTTTGGTCATCTGGAATACCAGGATTATAACTCCTATGTCATTGGTCTTTATGAGGGTTTAATGATATGATATCCAGGTGGTGCTAGTGGTAAAGAACCTGCCTACCGGTGTAGGAGACATAAAAGACACGGGTTCGATCCCTGGGTCAGGAAGATCCCCTGGAGAAAGAAGTGGCAACTGACTCCAGTATTCTTGCTTAGGACAATGGACAGAGGAGCCTGGTAGGCTGCAGTCCATGGGGTCACAAAGAGTCAGACAGGACTTAGCTACTAAACAACAACAACAATAATGATGTGATATGGAACCCTTAGCACAGTGCTTGGAAGAGTGCTGAGTTCATGGTGGCAGTGAGAGTCACAGTAGTCGATAATCATTTTATTCTTGTTATTTGACAATGTCTTGCATGAGGATCAGACGTGGAAGAAAACTTGGAAATCCAAGTGTGCCTAGTATGAAGCATGATAGAGCTCAACGCCATGAAACAGTGGGTAGAGGCATCATGCCAGGGTCCTGTGAGAACCTGATTGCTTAGGGATGGGAGAGGTGACCAGGTGGGAGAGATGACTAGAGGTCAAGAGGTGATGCTGCAGGAGGGATACAAAAATTTCAAGCCCATTTCTGAAAGCTCTTGGCACTGAACTGCATGAACTCATCATTCAGAAGTATGAGGTTATGTCCACATGTGGTTGGACCCCAGCCAGTGACACCTAGGAAGAAAGGACCCCAGTCAGTGGACTCCTAGGGAGAGAGGACCCCAGTCAGTGGACTCCTAGGGAGAGAGGATGGGGAGTCTGGCAAAAGTCACAAACCCAGATTCCTACAGGGGCCAGGTGGGGAAGGGAAGAGAGTGAAGCAGGCAAGGTGTGAGACAATAGAGAATGATGGGAACTGTGGAGAATTAGAAAGCTTATGCTTTATCTAAAGGTGCCATCACTGCTCCGCCCAGAGGAATATGTGTCCAGTGTTGCCCCAACTTGTGAGTTTTCAAAAGGAACCAGAAATCTGCATTTTTTTCTGACATTTCAGGATTTTTAAAATATTTTTAAGACGCTCCATATGGGCCAAATACCGCCTGTTTGTAAACTTAGTGTGGCCTTTGGCATCCAGATGGTAACCTCTGAACATGAAGAAGGACCCGGGCCAGGAATGGGGTTGGGCTATAGGTACACTGGAGGGGGTCCAGCCCTTGTGGGCTGGGCTGGGGAAGCCAACTGTAGAACAAGGTCGGGGAGGGATGGAGGCAGGGCTGGGCATTGCGTCTTTGACTGGGATCCAAACAGACCTGGGGGGAGAGTTCTGACTTAGAGGCCACGTGGATCCCTGACCTCATCCTGGTCAATAGTCACAGCCTCAGAGGCTGGGAAAGGAATGTACTTCAGCTAAAGGCAGGGCTGCCATTTAACCTGTATCCACCAGCACGACTGGACCAGTTGTGAAAATGATGAAGTATTTACCTGCTGGTTGGTGAATAGCCACTGGGCCGTCGGAACCTCCCCCTCCCACCTGCCACCCATCCACTTCTTTCCCTGGCAGCTCCTCCCCACCCTACCTTGTCATGATCTGGCAACTAAAGGGTTAACTCCCAGCGTAGCTAGGCCCTGCAGTCCATTCTGATCATCAGTGGGCAGTATGGGCAGTACTTGAGCCAAAGTGATTGTAAATATCTTGACAATTATTCCACCCCCGCCCCTCCTCCCAGTGCAGGTAGCAGATGCCTGCTTAGGTTGGCTTAAGTACAAAGGATAAATTTTAGAGGACACAGGAGAGTCAGATGGAACTGGAGGGCAGAATGCCAGGCCCCTAGGAGACTGCAACCAGGAGCTCCATCCCTGAGGTCATAAAGCCTTTGTTCCTTTCTCCCTGGAGCCTGCTGTCAGTAATTACCACCTCAGCCCTACGGCTGTACATGTCCTGACGGCCCATCCTCTGACACTTGAACTGAGCATCCACCTCTCCACCGGTCACCTGTGTCTGGTTTTGGGGGAGGGTCATCTCCAGGTGCAGACCTGCCCCCTGGGCCTGGACAGACATAGACAGGCACCCTGAATGATTCTCCTTGAAGGTCCTAAGGACCCCAGCTGTGGGCGTGTGGCTTTGTTCCAAGCTCTCCCAAGTGGAAGGAGGGAAGGGACCAGAAATCAATCCGGAGATGACCTGTTTTCTGGGTTGTCTGAGAGATGACAGCGGGTGTTGGGGGTGGGAGTGGGGATGGGTGGAGTTGGTATTTACAAGCCTTAGCCCTCCTGAAAGAGAAGGCAAGGGAATGAGATTGGAGGAGCCTCCATCAGCCTCTAAATAAACCACAGAGAAACAGATTTTCCTCTGCATCCTGCCTGAGTGGCCTTTCTTTCTCCCGTCTGGTGTAATTCATCTTGCACAGGACTGTCCAGGTCCTGTGCATCGTCTAGGGCCTCTTTGTGCTTCATAGCAGTGACTGCAGCCCACTGCTGCCATCACAGCTCACGGACCTCTCACTATGTGCCACCTACTGTGTGCCATGCAGTGCTGGCAGTGGCTGGGCAGCCCTGGGCAAGTCACTACACCTCTCGGTCCCTCAGTTTCCTCATCTGTAAAATGGGGGCAGTAAGCAGTACAGACTTCATAGAGGTGTTATGACGATTCAATGAGTTAATGTCTGATAGCTCCCTGCAAGTGGCTCCTGGCATGAATTAAACACTCAATAAATGTTGACTCTCACTCATTAAGTATTTATCAAGCACCTTCTATATGCTAAGTACAATATATGCTCTGGGATATCATGGAGAGCAAAATTGCCTCATGTTGCATGCAGCTAAGCATGAGAGAGATGCAGTTAAACACACAGCTACAACGCAGTGGTATAAATACTGTGATGGGAAAGATAGGGGTGAGTGTTAGACAGTCTGTCTGACTCTTTGCAACCCCATGGACTGTAGCCCGCCAGGCTCCTCTGTCCATGGAATTGTCCAGGCAAGAATACTGGAGTGGGGTTGCTGTGCCCTTGTCCAGGGGATCTTCCCAACCCAGGGATCAAACCCAGGTGCCCCCCTGTAGGCAGATTCTTTACCATCTGAGCCACCTGGGAAGCCCAAAGAGGTGAGGGGCATGGCAGTTATTTTCTTTTGCTTTCTCTCTGCCATTAAAACATAAGTTCCACCAGAGGAGGTATTGTCTCCTTTGCTCACAGTTGTACCCTCAATGCCTGGGAAGAACCTTGCTCTCAGAATACATTTACTGGGTGAATGAACAAAGGAAAGCAAAAAGGAAGTGCTGTTTTAGCCGGACCTGAAGGATGAGGTGTTAATGTAGTTGGGGGTTGCAGAGGAAAGAGAGAATACCCTGCTGTATTCCCACTTTGGAGCCAGGCAGATGTGGGGTGAGTCCCAGCCCTCCAGGGGCCGTTTGGTTGACCTTGGAGAAGGTCCTCTCTAGACTGGGCTCCTTTCATCGTCACTGAAATCAGCATGAGTAACACCTTCCACATGGCTGTCACTGGGCATATGGACAGCTCGTAATCACTGTGTTTTCTTCTTCCTTCCCTTTCTTTGTGCATCTTGGCACCTCCTGCTGCGAAAGAGACTTGCTAAGATGGAGAGGGGTTTTTGTTTTTTGTAAAATTTTTAATTGGAGGATAATTGCTTTACAATGTTGTGTTGGTTTCTGCTGTACTGCAGTGCAAATCAGTCACAACTATATGTATATATCCCCTCCCGCTTGAGGCTCCCTCCCACCCCCCATCTCACACCTCTAGGTCATCACAGAGCACCAATCTGGGCTCCCCGTTATATAGCAGCTTCCCACTAATTATGTTTTACTGATAGTGATGCGGGGAGCTCGGCTTCTGTGCACCAGTGCTGGATTGAACCATGGAGACAAGGTTTTGGGTGAAGTAGAAAAGAATAGCTTCATTGCTTTGCCAGGGCAAAGCAGGTTCCTGCCCCTGAAACTGTGTGTCCCCACCCAGGACAGTTTGGTGAGGAGTTTTATAGCGATGGTTTAAGGATGGGGTTGCTGATAGGATTAGGGTGTGCAGGGCATACACTCCTTTAATCTGGTTAGAGGTAATCTTGAACCAGGACCCTGCCTGAAGGCTGTGCTGTGGTTTCTGCTCTTCCCGTTGGCAGTGTCTGGTTAGGAATGCTTGAGGTCTTCTCCCTGAGATTCCCCACTAAGATATAGGCATGGAGGAAAGTGCAATGCCAGCAAAGAGCAACTTTATTCTTAGTGGAGTTTCGCCTCCGATCTCTAAGTAGAGCTCATGAGGCCCTTGGGGACTCCTTTCTATTGAGGCAGGCCTCACTCAGTCAGTTTAGTCGCTCAGTCGTGTCCGACTCTTTGCGACCCCATGAATCGCAGCACGCCAGGCCTCCCTGTCCATCACCAACTCCCGGAGTTCACTCAAACTCATGTGCATCAACTCGGTGATGCCATCCAGCCATCTCATCCTCTGTCGTCCCCTTCTCCTCCTGCCCCCAATCCCTCCCAGCATCAGAGTCTTTTCCAATGAGTCAACTCTGCATCAGGTGGCCAAAGTACTGGAGTTTCAGCTTCAGCATCAGTCCTTCCAATGAACACCCAGGACTGGTCTCCTTTAGGATGGACTGGTTGGATCTCCTTGCAGTCCAAGGGACTTGCAAGAGTCTTCTCCAGCACCACAGTTCAAGCAGTTAAAATATCCTCAAAGCTAATTCTTGGCTCAAAAAGGTTAACATATCAGGGAACCCAGAAGGGAGCACAGGAACCAAGAGGAGAGAGAGAACTTGCCCCAGGACTTGGAGTGGAGTTGGTCCAGGCCAGTCATGCCCACCCTTCTTAGGGTGAGACCATTGGACCGAGGATGGAACCACCACTCAAAGGTGCCCGTGGCTTTAGGGTCTATGAAAGCTCCACCCACTGAGGTTGGGCCAGTCAGCGTCCTGGAATTTGATCAACCAGACTGGCTCTCATCTTCCTTAGAGGCCCAGGTGGCACAGTGGTAAAGAATCCGACTGCCAGTGCAGGAGACCCTGGAGATTCGGGTTCGCTCCCTGGATCCGGAAGATTCCCTGGAGTAGGAAATGGCAACTTGCTCCAGTATTCTTGCCTGGAAAATTCCATAGACAGAGGAGCCTGGCGGGATACAGTCTATGGAGTTGCAGAGTTGAGCCAGCCAGGGGAGTGAGAGAAGCCTTGAGCTCCCCCTTCAGGCCAATGCGGGTCAAGAACAGGTGGGTTTGAGGTGTTCATTTCTCACCTTTTAAGGTGGATTCACACGGGGCGGGCAGTGGGAAGCATTTTATGGCACAGAGCACTGGGACTGTTTCCAGGAACCTGATGTTTTTTTTTTTTTTCTTTTTTTTTAGTCTCGTTGCCCAAGGATGGAAACTTGGCTGGCTAAGCCATCAACAGGGAGCCTGTAGTTTTTGTTTTTTGCTTTCAAGCCCTGATGCTGTTACTGGGGTAGCAGCTCAGTCCTCGAGCAGGAGAGGTGGTGGCTGGGGTCCTTCTGAATCCTGGAGCTCTGCAGGTCCCACAGCCAGAGCAGAGCTGACTCTGCCTCTTCACCTGGGCTGTTCAGGGCTATGCAAGGGTCAGCCCTTCACCCACTTGACGTGACCACAGAGGTTTGGAAAATCAGGAAGGAAACACTGTAGCTCATTAAGAAGATGAAGGCCAACAAAAGCCTTCAGGGATGGAGGATATTTTAGGCAGACTTGTTGAAACAGAGTTTTCATGCAGCAAAATTCAATTTTTAAAACATATGTACAGTAACATTCACATGGTTGATAATATAGCTTATTCCAGTCACCCCATAAAAGTTCCCACATTCTGTCCACTTGTTATCAATTCCCTTTCCTCCTCTGATCCTTCTTAACCACCCATCTGTTTTCTGTCCCCATAGTTATGCCTTTTCTTTTCTTTTAGTTTTGCCTTTTCTAGAATGTCATTTAAACAGAATTAAACAGCATGTATTTGACATTGTTATCTTACCCTAATGCTTCTGAGATTCAGAAAGTTTACCTGTATCAGTAGTTCATTCCTTCTTACTGCTGAGAAGTATTCAATTGTGTGGATATACCACACGTCGTTTATCGATTCACATGGTAAATGTTGAGTACTTAGCTTGTTTCCAGACTTTGGATATTATAAATAAGGTGATTGTAAACTTTCAGGTTTTTCTGTGGATTCATGTATTCATCCCCACTCCAGTACTCTTGCCTGGAAAGTCCCATGGACAGAGGAGCCTGGTAGGCTGCAGTCCATGGGGTCACTAAGAGTCAGACACGACTGAGCAACTTCACTTTCACTTTTCACTTTCATGCATTGGAGAAGGAAATGGCAACCCACTCCAGTGTTCTTGCCTGGAGAATCCCAGGGATGGGGGAGCCTGGTGGGCTGCCGTCTATGGGCCGCACAGAGTCGGACACGACTGAAGCGACTTAGCAGCAGCAGCATGTATTCATTTCACACCTAGGAGTGGGAATACTGTGTCATATATGATAAGGGGATGTTTACCTTTATAAGAAACTGCCATGCCACTTTCCAAAGAGACTCTACCATTTTGCATTCCCCCTGTATTGCAGGAGGGTTCCAATTAGGTTCTCTCCACATCAGCACTTGGTATTGTCAGTATCAGTTTTCTAAAATGTTAGCCACCCTAGAAGGTATAAAGATTATTTTTACATTTTGAAAATAACAGGTTCCTAAGGAGAAATGCTCATTATTTTTATAGCACATAAAATAATTTCTACTTATTGTGTGTTTCCTTATTTGTTCATTTTCTGTCTCTATTAGAATGTGTTTTGGAAAGGCACTTGCATCAGTAAATATATGTGAATGGATGAATGAATGGATTAGGGAAGAGATAGGTGGCTTACAACAAAGGCTAGAATGTCAGATCAGCCTTGGGTTGGAACCTGGGGCCCTTGTCTTCTCTTCTGCAATATACTCTTTCATGGAGGAAGCAACTTGCAGGCTGGGTTGGGAAAGAGAAGAAGAGTTTTGTTTTTTAAATTAGAGCATCTCTTGAAGGAGACAGACATCATGTGGAGCCAGAGAGTCATGAAGGGCATGGCATGTTTGGGAGTATGAACCAGTCCTGGGTACAGAAAATGTAATGTGTGTTGGAGGCATCGTTGGGATCACATGGGCGATGTAATAATAATAATGCAAAAGCTTTCACTGCTTACTGTGTGCCGGGCGGTTCGAAGCTCTCTCCATAGGTTAATTCATTTATTATTCCCAATGATCCTGTAAGCTTACAGCACTATCAGTCTCCTCATTGTCCAGACAAGGGAAGTGAAGCACAAAGAAATTAAATATCTTGCTCAAAATTATGCATCTAAGAAGAACCCAGGCGGTTTATGTTCCCAAGTCTGTGCCTTTAACTTCTGCACTGCACTGCCAGGTTAGGAAGGGCACGTTAGTTAGTTAGGGAACAGTGTGAGCCACTGTAACAGATAACCCCCAAATATAGTGACTTGAATAAGACAGAAGGTAGGTTTTCTCTCAGATGTCTGTCTAAAGGGACAAAGTACAGGGCCAGTGGGTCCAAGGTGGTCACTTCCACTTCTCACCATCTTCCGGCCAGTGGGAAGGGAAGAAGGGGCCTAGGAGGCTGTTCCATGCAGGGTGCTAAGTCACTTCGGTTGTGTCTGATTCTTTGCAACCCTATGCACAGTAGCCCACCAGGCTCCTCTGTCATGGGATTCTCTAGGCAGGAATGCTGGAATGGGTTGCTATGCCCTCCTCCAGGGGATCTTCCTGACCCAGGGGTCGAACCCACATCTCTTACATCTCCTACATTGGCAGGTGGGTTCTTTACCAGTAATGCCACCTGCGAATCCTGGGAGGATGTATGTGCTTAGTCGTTCAGTCGTGTATGACTCTGTGACACCATGTCACAGAGTAGCCTGCCAGGCTTCTCTGTCCATGGGGATTCTCCAGGCAAGAATACTGGAGTGGGTTGCCATTTCCTTCTCCAGAGGATCTTCCCAACCCAGGGACTGAACCCAGGTCTCCCACATTGCAGACAGATTCTTTACCATCTGAGCCACCAGGGAAGCCTGGAAAGATGTACACCTTTCTTTTAAAGGAATGACTGAAACACATACATCCCATTGGTGAGAACTCAATCACATGCACACGCCAAGTTGCAAGGGAGACTGGGAAATGTGGTCTATAGTTGGACAGCCATGAGCTCTGCTGCAACTCAAGGGTTCTCTTATTGAAAGGAAGACTGGGTATTGGTGGAAAGCTAGTAGTCCATGCCACAGTCTGCAGAGTATTCACTGGACTTTGAACTCTGTCCTGTAGATGATGGTGGTGGTGGTTTAGCTGCCAAGTCGTGTCTGACTCTTGCAACCCCATGGACTGTAGCCTGCCAGGCTCCTCTGTCTATGGGATTCTCCAGGCAAGAATCCTGGAGTGGGTTGCCATTTCCTTCTCCAGGGGATCTTCCTGACCCAGGAATTGAACCTGGGTGTCCTTGCATTGTAGGCAGATTCTTTACCAACTGAGCTACAAGGGAAGACTTTAGATGAAGAGGTCCTAGCAAATGGCCTCTAAGTGGGGAGGTTTCAGGCCTTGGGTTTTAGATAATTCAGAAGTTGCTCGGAAGATAAAGGAGAGAGAAGTAGACAAGAGGACCCTTCTACTTCGTTCGTCTGGAGTTTTGTTTGCTATCTCTGCAGTCCTTGCTGCTGGCAGGAGTCAATAGGTTGGGTTCTCCGATGGAGTGCTTCCAGGCACAGTGAGTATGTGTGCTGGGTGAGAATGGGAGCCATCAGCTGTCTTAGTCATTCATTCATTCATTCTTCAGTGACTGTTTATCCAGCCTGGTGTTTGGGTACAGCGCTCCTGCGATGGTCCCAGCAGGTATGACGGATGCTGGGGGCCAAGTGCAGTTCTCAGCGTGTTCTCCAGTGATGCTGAGTGCAGTGTGAAACCTTGGCATGCCACACTGACACCAACCTCTCTTGTTGTTTCTTTGGCCCTCAGGACCCCCGGAGCAAACACAAGTTCAAGATCCACACATACTCCAGCCCCACGTTTTGTGACCA
The DNA here is from genome assembly GCF_000754665.1 of Bison bison bison. Classification (NCBI taxonomy): domain Eukaryota; kingdom Metazoa; phylum Chordata; class Mammalia; order Artiodactyla; family Bovidae; genus Bison; species Bison bison. The sequence continues at coordinate 6,538,875 of NW_011494644.1, forward strand.
CTGCGGGTCATTGCTCTATGGACTTATCCACCAGGGGATGAAATGTGACAGTAAGTACATGTGCCCTCAAGGAGCCTCTGCTGCCCCAGCTGCTTCCTTATGGTTTGGGGCCCAAGTCTGAAGCACATTCTCCCAAGTCCTGGCTGGGCTGGGTACCCCCGGCGTGATGCTGAGTAACAACAACCAACAATAACCATTTATTTAGGGCACAATTCTTCAAGGCTGTCCTTGGGGCCTGGATTGGCCTTGCTCATACCTGGGTGATGGGGTAGCAAGTTGGTGCTGACGTAGGACCCTGAACTTGGGCATGCAGGTTCCAGGGGGCTCTCCATCCTTCCGCCAACCTTCTCTCCCCACAACTCATTTACAGTTTTTTTTAATCTGCCTCCTGCCTCCTGGAGGTTGGGTGGGATGAGAAGGGATGCCATGCCCCCAGCTCCTGTGGAATCTCCTGAAATGCCCCGTGGGGTGACCCAGCCTCTCCTGACTTCTCAGACTGGAATGAGGGACCCCTAGTGAACATGGGACTCCAGGCATAGCCTGGAGCAGCCGAGGGGCTTAGGGGAAACCAGCCACCCATTGAAAGAAGCACAGGGGCACTCCAGGAGTGTGGAGGGAGCCAGTATTTATCACGTCACACAGGAGACTTCAGCCAGTCAGATTCAGTTTGCATATTCCATTCGTCTTGCCCTGGGTCTTAAGTTTTTTTCTTGCAGTTAGTTATGGTGGATACTGTGGGGGCTCAGCTCAGGTTCCAAGATGATGCCCCTCCCAGGGCTGGTTCATGACCACAGATTGGCAGATGCAGGGGGCAAAGGCTTGGCCCTCTTGTGTCAGTCTGGGACAACACTGAACGGTCCTCTGAGCCCCCGAGTCCCTCCTCTTGTCAGCCTTAGGGCATCCTCGTGGGCCCAGAGCCCCTCACTGTAAACCTGCTCACAACTTCCATTCTCAGACTCTTTCCAGGGAACCCAGCCTATCATCAGTATTTAAAAATCGGGAGAGGTCAGGATTCCTGCTTACTCCTGAAAAATGGGAAAATCCTGGCAACTTTGGGCGTGCACCCTGCAGGGCTGAGCCCTCAGTGGGAGCTGCTGTGCTCTCTGGTTGGCCAAGACCACCACACCCGCAGCTTTCCCCACTATGTTAGACACCCCCGTGTCACTGGGGTTGGTGACTCTGGCTTCAGAGCCTTTGCGGGTGTGCCAGGTACCTCAGCCTTCCGGGAAGGACAGACACCTTCCGCCTCCTCTGTCCATGAGGGCCTGGGGTGTCGGGGTTTTGGAGAGGGGGAGTTGGAGAAGCAAGCCCTTCGGGTGAGACCCGAGCAGGGCAGGCTGGTCTCCGCCCGCCTCGGAGGGAAGGAGGGGAACCGGAGGGGTCCAGCCTGGACCAGCCTGAGCCGCGCGCCCTGCCTCTGTCCCCGCAGCCTGCATGATGAACGTCCACAAGCGCTGCGTGATGAACGTCCCCAGCCTCTGCGGCACGGACCACACGGAGCGCCGCGGCCGCATCTACATCCAAGCCCACATCGAGAGGGAGGTCCTCATTGTTGTCGGTAGGTGGCGCTGGGGCTCCCTCGCCGGCTCCGCTCGACCTGGACCCGGCTGGAGCGCTGAGTCAGGGGAGCGAGGGATGGGCGGCGCGGGGGCGCGGCGGGAGCTGCGGTGATGCTACCTTCCTCCTCGGCCCCTGGCCCCATCCCACTCCAGCCTCTCCCCGCCGTAGGCATCCTTAGAAACTGCACCCTGCAGGGCGAGGCTCTCAGCACCTTCTGTGCGCTGGAGCTCAGAGCTGGAGCCGCCCCGGGAGTACGTTGGTTTTCTCCAAGACCTCAGAGGTGTTGTCATGAGCCAGTAGAGCAGACAAGATGCTGAACACCTTAATTTTATGGCAGGCTCTGGCCGGTGGACTAAACCTACTCTGAAGCCAGACACTGTACTTTGAAATGGTTTTCATCCTAATAACGGTGGAAAATAATTCAAATTTAGATTATTTCTGTTGCCTTCTTAATTTTCATTTATTGCTACCCTGCAGATCTATTATTTCCAGATTTTTGTATAACAATGATGGGCAATGCAATTGGTTTATCCCTTCCATGGGGAAAAATAAAGGTTTCCAACTTCCTTGTTGTTCCCCACCCCCTTTCGCTCTGGATCTTTGGAGCCTACAGTTCTGTTCCCTTTATTACCATAGCAGAGAACGGATGCTTGGTTCTTCCCCGAACTTTTCCAGTGGGAAAACAGAGTCTTGATGATAAACACCCAGTTTGGGAGAGTGTTACATCTTAGGGACGAGAAGAGATGCGGTGTTTATCCCTGGGGCTTTCTGCGTATTTGCAGTGTTTCTTTCTTAAACCTGAGGGTTACTGCTCTGGTCCTGTTCTGTTATTCTCCATACTTTTTGCAATTCTGAAATGCTTCATACTACAATATAAGAAAGAGGGATAATAGAGCCTGCTGAAGAGGTGCAGCATGGTGTCTGGCCCTCCTAATGGAGCATTTAGGAAATACGTGGCTCAGACACATACAGCTCAAACGGAATGAAAGTGCAGCTGGCTGGTTGGGTAACTTAGCCGTGTGTGTTAGGTGGGTGTGCTAAGTTGCTTCAGTTGTGTCCAACTCTTTGCAACCCCATGGACTGTTGCCAGCCAGGCTCCTCTGTCCATGGGATTTCCCAGGCAAGCATACTGGAGTGGGTTGCATGCCCTTCACCAGGGGATCTTCCCGACCCAGGGATGGAACCCGCGTCTCCTGGGCCTGCTGTATTGCAGGCAGATTCTTTGCCTCTGAGCTACTGGAGAAGCCAAACCTAGCCATAAAGCTGTGATAAATTCAATACTGAACTGGGCCAGAATGAGACTGAAACTTTGAAGGAATTCTCTCCCCAAGGCTTATGTCAAACTTCTTAGACTTCATCACTAATTAACTTATACAAAGTTTTATGACTTAGTATCTTAGAAGACTAATCATAGAAAGGATTTTTTAAAAATTTATCTCAGGCTCCAGAATGGTTCAGCTGCTCTGAAGAACTGTGCCTATACCACGTAAAAGTTGAAAAATATCCCTGTAAAATATAAACTGTTTTAAAGTGAGGTTCCTGACACCCAGTGGGCTCTTAAGGAATGTATGTTTCACTTGATTTGCTTTTTCCTCTGAGAGGAAGATGAGCAGCTGACTTTGTCCCAGTGGAATACCTGAGGGTCCCCAAGGAGTAGAATGTCTCTTAAAAATAGGCTTCCCTGGTGGCTCAGATGGTAAAGAATCTGCCTGCAGTGCAGGAGACAGGTGTTTGATCCCTGGACCAGGAGAATTCCATGGACAAAGGAGCCTGACAGGCTACAGTCCATGGGGTTGCAGAGTCGGACACAACTGAGTAAGTGTCACTCACTCTAGGAGTAGAAGCCTCAAGAAGAGCTGAATTCATCCACTGTCTATAAACTTCCTGGTGGATGGGGCAAAAATGAGGCTCTGCTCCCCTCTACTGTTATTTTCTAGGAACTACACTGACTCATATGTTACTATGGACAGCCCCGTCTTTAACCAACCCATTGAACGCACAGTGCTTAAAACCAAAGGACAGCATAATGCCCTCAAGGTCCATCCATTGTTTCCACCATAAAAAGATAAATAATTCTGTGGCATTATAGAGGCCTTAGCTAATGCAGGGATGTAATCGTATTGCATTATGCAAATGTATCAGATCAACATATTGCATACTGTTAACTTAAACACTGTGCTGTGCTCAGTCGTGTCCGACTCTTTGCGACCTCATAAACTGTAGCCCACCAGGCTCCTCTGTCCATGGAATTCTCTAGGCAAGAGTACTGGAGTGGGTAGCCATTTCCTTCTCCAGGATATCTTCCCAACCCAGGGGTTGAACCCAGGTCTCCCGCTTTGCAGGTGGATTCTTTACCATCTGAGCCACCACGGAAGCTCCTAATCTAGTATGACCTCATCTTAACTTGATTGCATTTGCAGAGACCTTGTCTCCAAACAGGGTCACATTCAGATTAGTCTTGAGCATATCTTTTAGGGGGATGCAATTCAATCTATAATGAGGGGAAGGAAGGGAAGTAGGGGCTCCCTTAAAGCTAGGGACTGAATATCTGCATACTCAGGGTTCTGCTAGCACTAACTGAGTAGCTATCGGTGTATTAATAGTGGTTTTTTATTTTCCAAGTGCTTTGATAGGGGGTCATGCAATGGAGGTAGTGGTGTTGCCAGCATACAGACAAGGGAGCTAAGACTCGGTGAGGCTGGACGACTTGCCTGATGTCACGTGCAGAGCAGGGATGAGCACCCAGCCTCCGGCCTGCAGGTCACCGTGCCCTGCTATCACTAGCTCACCACGCCAGGCACGGTCCGAACCTGGCCTGAGTCAGTTGATTGATTGATGGTAGAAGAACCTGATGCTTTGACTGCGCTTCTCTAAATATAGACCTGAGTTGGAGATTTTGCTTCAAGTGATTTATTAGAGCTGTTCATGAAATGAGGCGTGAGGATGGAGCAGGGACATGCTGAATGGGAGTGTGATTTCCGCTCAAGACCAGCTTTGGGCAGACTCCATGGGGTTCTGGAACACGTGTGACAGTGCAGGGTGAGCTTCTCCTAGAGGCTGGAGGGCTGTTCTGACAGGTCCATTCTGTGGACTGAGTTGAGTCCCCCTAAAATCCACATGTGGAAGCCCCAGCCCCGTGAAATGCTGTTTGAAGTTGGAGTCTTTGGGACAATTAGGGTTAGATGAAGGTGGGCTTTTGTGAGGGGCTTGGTGGCTTTATGGCCACAGGAGGACACAATAAGGAGGTGGCCACCTGCAAGCCAGGAAGGGGGCTGTCACCAGGACCTGCACCTTGATGTCGGACTTCTTGCCTCCAGAGCTGTGAGAAATAAGCATCTGCCATTTAAGCCACCCAGTCGATGGTATTTTATTACAGGCTGGGCTGACTGAGACCTTGCTCCTGGCTACTGAGATTGAAAGCAGGAGGGAGGTGTTACCTCCCAGGCTCCGTGGCTTCTGTGTGGCTGAGGGCAGCTCTCTGAACACAGGGCAGCTGTGAGCCACACTCAACTGCAGCTGGGAGCTGGGCGTGGTGGCCAGCCTGGAGGGGGCCTGGGAGGGGCCCGGGTCACCTGGGTATCCCTCTGATCTCCCCAGCATCCTTCTGGTGTCATCGTTGGGACTCCAGGCCCTGCTCCTTGATCTCAGCCAGACAGAGCAGAGGGAGCGAGAGGCCAGATGCGGCCTGTGGTGTTGAGTTGCCCCACTTCATCTGCACTACAGAGGCATGCCCAGTGGTGCAACTCACCACTCACCAGTCATCTGCTCTGAGCGTCACATGCTCTTTGAAATCCCACCGTCTCCAGAGATACAAGGCTACACATGCTTCTGAAAGATCTGAGGGTTCCCTCATCTCCTTTGGCTCCTGAAATCCAGGCTTCGTATCTGCCATCAAGGATCTTGCAGGGGAAAGCTCGGGATGGAAATCTGATCAGTCCTGTTTCTTTGAAAAGCTCATCAATGGTGTCTCATTGCCCTCGTGTGTGTGTTAGTCGCTAAGTCGTGTCCAGCTCTTTGCGACCCCATGGACTATGAGGCCCACTGGACTCCTCTGTCCATGGAGTTCTCCAAGCAAGAATACTGGAGTGGGAGGCAGTACAATCAGAAGCCACCATCAGAGTTGTAAAATGCTCCTGGAGGTTATGAAGCCCATGTCCTTATATATAAAACACCTCCCCCATTCAATTGAGTATCTCCTTATTAACACACCAACTAATGTCCCATTTTTATATTTCTGTCTACATTGAAGCCATCTGCAAGTCCTTAACCATATTCATAGTTTTATCTCCCAGAAATTGGGACTGTTCTCACAAAAAGCCGAAGGAGCAGTTTTTTGGATGTTTCTCTTTGGAACACCCATTCAGTGTTCTTACCACTGTGCTGTTCTGTACACAACCTCATTAGCCTAAACCATCTCCTGGAACGACTTAGGAACTCCCAACATTTTGTGTTTAAATCCTTCCCCAAATCTGACATCCCCACATCCAAAGAAGAAGAGCAGGGGTCCAGTGGTTGGGTCCAAGCTTCCACTGCAAGGGGGATAGGTTCGATCCCCAGTCTGGGAACTTAAGATACCACTTGCTGTGTGTAATGCGGCCAAAAAAGTATTTTTAAAAATTGAAAAAAAAGAAGAGCATTAGAGAGATGTAAATTCTTGACAGGCTATTATGAAAGGGTGAGGTTCTCATCCATCTATAGACTAGATTCCAAGAGAGATTTTAAAAGCATTGTTAAGAGAAAGGAAACTGATGTTGAAAGCCCACAGAAGCCCCTCTTGTTATGTAAAGAACTGCCTACCTTCTATGTGAAACTGTTAGTGTTAGCTGCTCAGTCCTGTCTGAGTCTTTGCAACCCCATGGACTGGAGCCCGCCAGGCTCCTCTGTCTATAGTATTTCCCAAGCAAGAATACTGGAGTGGGTTGCCATGCCCTCCTCTAGGGGATCTTCCCAGCCCAGGGATTGAACCCACGTCTCCCACATTGCAGGCAGATTCTTTACCGTCTGAGCCACCAGGGAAGCTTCTGTGGTTGTATCGACTAACACCCTTGTTCTCTAGTTTAGACTGGGTTTGGCTGATGGTCAGTGGTGTAAAACCAATATGGCAGAACAAGACTAGACGAGCAGAGGGCAGTCCTGGGTATGCTGTACCTGAGGGGTGAGATGGGAGGTAGGGGTAGTTGGGAGTGATTGGGTATCTACAGTGTGAGAAAGGTGGCATGTTACAGGTAGGAGGGTGGGATGAGCTCAGTAAGCACAGACGTTCATTCAGGAAGGGCTTGACTCCCAGATTGTATCCATTGACAAATAAGATCTCATCTCTGCCCGCGGGAGCTCACAGCTTAGTGGGAGAGACAGATACAGATAATTACATTACAATGTGGCAAATAATGTGATTGTGCCCTGAGAGCACCCAGAGGGGCACCTGAAGCTTCTTGAAGGAAGCCATGGCTGAGTTGACTCTATAAGATATATAAGGGTTATCTGGGTAGAGCAGCTTTGTGTCCAGGAAAAGAAGAAAAATGACATCAGCTCTGTTTATTGAGTTCTTATTTCATGCCGGGAGCTCTACAGAGGTCAACTCATTAATCTTCAGAGCAGTCCTCTGTCGTAGGTATTATTATTGTCCCCATTTTACCAGTGAGAAAACTGACGCACGGAGTGGGTTAAGTAACTTTTACTGGAATCACACAGTAAGTGGTGTGATCTGAGCCCAGGCAGCCCGGCTCCATGGCCCTTGGTCCCACTGGGATGCTGAGTTCCAGGCAGAGGGATATGGTGCACAGAAGTCTGGAGGCTGGAAATGGCAGGGGGTCGGGGAGGCTGTTAGCGGTTCGGTGTGGCTTCCCTTCACTACGTTCTGGTTATAAGCTTCTCTAGAATCTGCTCACTCACTCCCAATCATTCACTTACTCATTAACGGTGTGTATGGAGAGGGACTTACTTCCCTGGTGGGCCAGTGGTTAAGACTTCACCTTCTAATGCAGAATCAGGGCACCGGTTCTGAAGGTCCACAGGCCCCTTGGCCAAAAAACCAGAACATAAAACAGAAACAATATTATAACAAATTCAATAACGGCCCACAAAAAAACCACAAAAAATCCTTTGAAAATATGTCTTGAGTTTCCACGGCTTGTCAGGCATGTTCTAGACACTTGGGACCCAACATGGGGAAAAACAAACCTCTTTTCCTGGACAAACATCACAACCTGGGGTCTTGCCAGTTGCAAGAGACTCTTGGAACTTTTTCTCATCTTTCTTCCTTTTGTTTGCTATGGAGAATGTCCTTCTTGTCAGGTTACATTCCTTGCCCTTTGAGTTTTTTTCAGATACTCTCTGTCCATTTATTTTTTGAAACCTTTGAGCTTTGGGAGTTTGGAAAACACAGCCAGAAAGACCTGAAGGCTATTTCTGCCGTTTGCCCTGTCACATCCTTCCCCGAGTTGGTTCTCTATTTAAGGGGAGAGGGAAGGAGGGAGGAAAAAGGAAATGTAAAGAAGAAAAATTCAAGTGGACTAATATCTCAAAATGACTAATATCTCAAAATACCACCCAGAATTACAAGGAGATAAAATGACAACAAGCTAGGCTGCTAGGGCCCACTAGGGGGCAGTCTTTACTTTCAAAGCCATTCCTTCCCAAAGGCTGTCTTTTTGGAGATGTCCCGATTTGCAGAACAACACCATCTTTGTCCATAACGGATGGTGTCACAGCAACAGTTACCCACCTTCCCCCGCCCCGCCACTAAACAGCTGTGTCACTGGGGCTCAGAAAAAGAAAGTAATATCTCAAGGTCACACATCCTAGCGTGGGGATAGGACCCAGTTCTTGTGGGTTTCCTACTCCTTTATACATTATGGGTTAGTATTTTTCTCCAACATTTTGTTACAAAAAATGTCCGACACACAGCAAAATTTAAAGAATTTTACAGCAGTCATTTATCAGTCACCTAGATCCTGCCATTAACACTGCTTAGTCATGTATCCATCCATCTCACTCCCCATCCATCACTTTGTCTTATTTTTGACACATTTCAAAGGGAATTGAAGACATCAATTCAGTTCCCCCTAAACCTTTCAGCCTGCACGTCATCCACAAGAATTCAAAACAAATTTGTAATTTCTTTAAATTTGTGAGGTAAAATTTACATACAGTGAAATGTCGTTATCTTAGGCATTCCTGTGGTTGAGTTTTGACATGTGTATAGCCCTAACCCCTATAGAAAAGCTATGACAGCATGTTGAAAAACAGAGGCATTACTTTACCAGCAAAGTTCCGTTTAGTCAAAGCTATGGTTTTTTTCATTACTCATTTGTGGATGTGAGAGTTGGTCTATAAAGAAAGCTGAGTGCCGAGGAATTGATGCTTTTGAACTGTGGTGTTGGAGAAGACTCTTGAGAGTCCCTTGTGCTGTAAGATCCAACCAGTCAATCCTAAAGGAAATCAGTCCTGAATATTCATTGGAAGGACTGATGCTGAAGCTGAAACTCCAATACTTTGGCCACCTGATGCGAAGAACCGACTCATTGAAAAAGACCCTGATTCTGGGAAAGATTGAAAGCGGGAGGAGAAGGGGACGACAGAGGATGAACTGATTGGAAGGCATCACCGACTCGATGGACATGAGTTTGAGCAAGCTCCGGGAGTTGGTGATGGACAGGGAAGCCTGGCGTGCTGCAGTCCATGAGGTTGCAAAGAGCTGGACACGACTGAGGGACTGAACTGAACCCCTATCATGTTAATCCTCTTTTTTTTTTAATGTCACAGCTGCCATTGAAGATCTGCTTAAAGCTGTGAATACCATTCTCAGAGAAATCCCTTTGTGTACAGACGTGCCTGGCCCCCTACCCCCGCACACCCCTCCAAGTTTCAATAATTAGGGCTTCAGATCTTTTAGATTACATCACACTTAACAGTTGTTAATTTTTTTGGGGGGGGATCAATAATACAGGAAAATAGGTTTGTTCAAAACATTTCACTGTGTACTCATTAGAGAGCAAATTCCCTTAAAACAAATCTATCAAGACACCCACATTATTTTGCTTTTCTTCAGTGTTTTTGTAATGAAGTTGCATTAAATCCTATCTCTATCTGTGGAACCATCTTTCTAAATGAGTTTACAGATAGTTGTCTGCTCACCCCTGAGGCCAGGGCTCCCTGCCCACCCATCATGGGAAGCCTTTTGACTTTTGAGGTGGGAATTGGCGTCTGGACACTGAAGGAGATGGAGTTGGCGTGAAGAGATGGAGGGAGCTGAAGTGTTCCTTCTCTTGTTCCCTGAATGTTTAAGCCTTGTGAGAAAGGTCAAGCCCAGACCACTGTCTGAGGCCCCCAAACCTGGGCACGTACTGGGTATGCAGTCATTGTTCCTAAATGCCTGCTGAATGGCATGGCTCGGGGTGCTGCCAGGACCTTCAGGGCTGTGACTCTACTGCCTTTGAGGGAAGTGGTCCTACAATATCTATTAAAATATGTATATATATGCACACTCTGACTCTCAAATTTCCCTTTTGGGAATCTAGCCTATCGAAATAAAACACTAGCATGTAAGGAAATAATGCCCAGAATAAGCATGTTTATTGATGTTTTCTTTGCAGCAGCAAAGAATTGGAATCGGCCTAATTAGGCTTATATCCATTTTATAGGATATTATGCAGTTGTTGAAAACAGTGGATCAAAACTGATGTGTGGGGCTTCTATGAAGCAGGTCATTTTGGTTTTTAATATGGGAGCTTGCTACACAAATATACGTATTTCACTTTGTGAAATACTTCACTTTGTGAAAATTCATCAAATTGTGCCATTATGATTTGTATGATTTGAAGTATGTATATTATACTTCATAGTATACTTTTATTAACTGAGAAGTTTAAATAGTAAAATTTAAAAAAAATAATAAAATTTAAAAAATAAAATAATAATACAATTCCAAAGAATCAAAGTCAATATAAAACACCAATGGATTAGAGCTATAGCTATTGACCTGGAACAGGCAGCCCACTGCCTGTTTTTGTAAATAAAGTTTTATTGGGATAAAGCCACACTTATCATTTGCATATTGACTCTGGCTGCTTCCGTAGCACAGTGGTCAGTTCATTGAGTGGTTGTGACAGAGTCTGTATTGCCTGCAAAGCCGAAAGTAGTTTTTTTTTTTTTTCTTTTTCTGGTGCTTTCCGAAAACATTTGCCAGTCCCTGATCTGGAGGCACATTTTTGATGTATTATTAAGTGAGAGGGTTAGGTTGCATAAAAATATATTTTGTATGATCTCATTTCCAAGAAATAACCTCCAGGCACTTCCCATGTGTGAAGTTATGTTTGGATGTTTTTATAAGGGTGGGAAGAAAGGTATGCAAGGGTACAAAGCAGGCTGTAAACGCTATAGGATCGCAGAAGGATTGGGAAGGTGGGGATGGAGAGAGGCTGGGGCTGGGAGAGGCTGGATGTCTTCTCTTAGTATGTCTTGCTTGCATGCGTGCTCACGTGTCTGACTCTTTGCGACCCTCTGGATGGTAGCCCACCAAGCTCCTCTGTCTCTGGGATTTCCTAGGCAAGAATACTGGAGTGGGTTGCCATTTCCTTCTCCAGGGGAAATTCCCAACCCAAGGATCAAACTCACGTCTGGATTCTTTACCACTGAGCCACCTGGGAAGCCCCTAAAGTTTTCAAAAAAGAAGAAACTAAACCAGAGAAATCTCTAAATAGAAAAAGCTAATTTACTAATGCCTCCACCAACGACTGGAGTGAAAACTGAGTGGCTGATGCCAGTGATGGGTGATTGTGGCTTTGAGGATGACCGGGGCAGTTTTCGACTGGGACGGTCCTCAGCCAGGGCAGAGCGTGTGTTCCAGCTCTCATCCTCACCCGTGAGAATCTTGGGTAGCACCCACCCTGTGAGCTGGCCTGTTCTGTGACCCTCATGGTGCTTCCATTTGTCACCGTCTTGCATCCCTCGTCACTTGCATCCCTCGTCACTACAACATGTCCTCTTCTCTTCTTCCTCACTTTTCCCTCTTTTCCTCTTCTGCCTTCTCCAGGAGGCAGCCCACGCTGACTTGACCCTCAGTCCCTCAACCCCACCTGCAGGTCTCTGACTTCTTTGACTTAAAAAATTCCACATACTCCGGTGCCTTCTAACTCTGTTTCCCATGCTGTCACCTCCCCAAGCTTCCAAGTTCGGGGGGTGTTGCGCTTCAGAAATTGTAGAACCTGGTTGCACCAAGTGTGGTCTGTGGACCAGCGGCATCAAGTATCACCTGGGAGGGGGCTGGAAAGGCAGAACCCCGGGTTCCTTCCGGATCTGCTGAGTCAGAATCTGCATTTCAGCAAAATCCCCATGTGATTCATGTACACTTTGTTTAATTGGAGGCTAATCACTTTAGGACACTGTGTTGGTTTCTGCCGCACATCAGCATGAATCGGCCACAGGTGTACACATGCCCCCTCCCTCTTGAACCTCTCTCCCACCTCCCACCCCATCCCACCCCTCTAGGTTGTCACAGAGCACCAGGCTGAACTCCCTGTGCTGTGCAGCAACTTCCCATTCGCTAGCTATTTTACATATGGTGAGGTATATATTTCATCTTTCTACTCTCTCAGCGTATCCCCTCACCTTCCCCTGCTGTTGTCCGTAAGTCTGTTTTCTGTCTGAGTCTCTATTCCTGCCCTGCAAATAGGTTCATCAGTACCGTTGTTTCTAGAGTCCATATATATGCATTAATATATGATATATTTTCTCTTTTTGACTTACTTCACTCTGTATAACAGGCTCGAAGTTCATCCACCTCACTAGAACTGATTCAAAGCCATTCTTCTTTATGGTTGAGTAATATTCCACTGTATATATGTACCACAACTTCTTTATCCATTCATCTGTTGATAACTATCTAGGTTGCTTCCATGTCCCGGCTGTAAATAGTGCTGCAGTGAACACTGGGGTACATGTGTCTTTTTCAGTCATGGTTTTCTTTTTCAGTTAGAGTATGTGTTCAGTAGTGGGATTGCTAGGTTGTATGGTAGTTTTATTCCTAGTTTTTAAAGAAATCTCCATACTATTCTCCATAGTGGCTGTATTAATTTATATTCCCACCAACAGTGCAGAAGGGTTCCCTTTTCTCCACATCCTCTCCAGCATTTATTGTTTGTAGATTTTTTTTATGATGGCTATTCTGACCAATGTGAGGTGATACCTTGTAGTTTTGAGTTGCATTTCTCTAATAATAGGTGATGTTGAGCATATTTTTCATGTGTTAATTATCCATCTGGATGTCTTCTTGGAGAAATGTCTGTTTAGGTCTTCTGCCATTTTTTGATTGGGTTGTTTGTTTCTCTGACGTTGAGCTGCATGCACGCATGCATGCTTAGACACTTCAGTCGTGTCTGACTCTTTGTGACCCCATGAACTGTAGCCCACCAGGCTCCTCGGTCCATGGAATTTCCCAGGCAAGAATACTGGAGTGGGTTGCCATTTGAGACGCATTAATCTCCAAAATATACAAGCAGCTCAACCTCAGATTCCTGTGCCCTTTAAAATTCCATGCACTTTTCCTGCAGACAAGCTCAATGATGCATCTCGTCCACTAGGTGGCAGGCTTTACCGCTCTCTGCTTCTGCCGGGGCGGCCTCAAGTGGAAAGTCTGGGTGGAGAGTGCCCCGCAGCCCACTGCGGCCATGACATTTCACCTGTCAGCGTCTCTGGGCCCAGAATCCCCTTTCATCGATGGTCTGAACCTACCTGTGTGCCCTGGGATATCCCCCTGCAGCACAGAGCGCCCGGCTCTTGTAACGTGACCCAGAGCCCCTCTCTGCTTTGCCTCTGTCTCCTGTTGCAAGGGGAGAAGGCGCACCTTCCTTTTCCAGTCGCAGCCCCACCTGCTCTTCTCATTGACTTGCTGCAGGTCTGTACAATGTAGCCCAGCATACACGCCAACAGAGTCTAGGATCACAGAGCCTGAGCAGGGGGCTTTGGAGTCAGGCCTGGTTCGATCCGACGTCTCTTGTGTGCTGGGCACCGCTTGCCATCACAAACAAGGCAGCGCCTGCTGTTGTGTCCTATGTTATTTCTGATGAGGGAGGTGACCGCTGAGCAAGCAGAGTCCCTTCCCCGTAGTGATAAAGGCTGTGTGTGCATGCGTGCTGAGTCGCTTCAGTCGTGTCCTACTCTTTGCAACCCTGTGGACTGTAGCCTGCCAGACTCCTCTGTCCATAGGCTTCTCCATGCAGGAATACTGGAGTGGGTTGCCATTTCCTGCTCCAGGGTGTGCAGGAGATGAAATAAGGCAGAAGGCAGTGTTCTTGTGTAATCCTATCCAAAGCCCCGTGAGATGGTTACTAACACCATCTCCGTTTTCCAGGTGGGGAAATGGAGGCACAGAGAGGGAGGTTCATAACGCCCTCAAGTCCCACGGCTCCGAGGGGGTAGAGCTGGGGTGTGAACCCAGTGTCAGTTCCTGAGTGTGGCTTTTTTTTTGGCTGCTCTGTGAGGCACACAGGGTCTTAGTTCCCTGGCCTGGGATTGAACCTGCACCCACCACAGTGAAAGCGTGGAGTCTTCACCAGCGGACGACCAGGGAAGCCCCCCCAGAGTGTGAGGCTCTTGATCACCCTCTGTCCCCTCTCTGTCCCCTCCTTGGGGGTAGGGGAGGTAGCGGTGGCTGCTGCTAGCAGCAGCTCTTTTCTGGAACACTTCCTGTGTGCCGGCCTTGCCCAGACTCCATGAGCGCAACCTCCGCTGTTAGGGCGGCTCTCCCCGGGCTGCCAAGGAGGAAATGGGTGCCGGGCTCAGCTGCCTTCTGCTGATGGAGACTGCTTCCTAGCACTCCGTTTTTCTAGTATCTTCCACTTGCCCACTTTTCTCCTTTGAGCGTATGCGAGCCAGTGTTTGCTGGGCTGTGAGGCTAATGTTAATGATACTTCTTTAGGCCGGCCTGCCTGTTTCCAGAAAGGCCAGCATCATTGGCCAAGACCTGCCCAAGAGGCTGGCTGGATCCCTCGGTTGTGAGCGGTGGACCAGTGGGGGAGGCCTTCTCTCTCAACCTCACTGTGGAAGGGCCAGGGGCTCTCCCTTCCTGCTTGGAAGGCAAGGAATACCTGTGTGGCTCAGGAGGATGAGGTGAGGCTGGCGGAAGGACCCAGCCTGAGAACCACGTGGCTGTGGGAACTCCATAGGCCATGTGTGCGAGCATTTAGACCAGCGCCTGGGAGGTAGTCGGGATGCCGTATGTAATTGCTGTTACTCTGCTCAGCATGGTTTACCCAGCCCTGTACGAATTCCTGGACTGATTTTTGCTGGATTTGCCAAGTTTGGAGTTTCCTGTTTGGTGACCTTTTTATTTCCTCCCAGAGTGGCATGTTTTTAGGATGTGGTTTCTTAGGTGAGAAGTTCAGCTTCTTGGAGACCCAGTCTGTAATGGGCAGGCAGAGAGAGGGGTCAGTGTGTGAGTCACTCAATCGTGTCTGACTCTTTTCGATCCCGTGGACTGTATCCCGCCAGGCTTCTCTGTCCATGGGATTCTCCAGATAAGACTACTGGAGTGGGATGCCATTCCTTTCTCCAGGGGATCTTTCTGACCCAGGGGTTGAACCCGGGTCTCCTGAATTACAGGCAGATTCTTTCCATCTGAGCCACCAGGGAAGCCGTAATAGGTATCAGCTCTACCTCTCTTGTTACCCTCCTGGGTACTGTATGTCCTGGAAGATTTACATTTAATCTGACTCTTTGATGAGGAAGGGAGGCATTTGGCTGTACCTGAAATGATCTGAGAGAGGGTACCTGCCCAGCTGAGGAGTTCAGGGAACCTGGGTGCTAAGCCTGCCACTTTAAGACACATTCCAGTTATATATGCAGCCAACATGTAGTAAGCACTTCCTGTATGCCAGGCACTTTAAGGGAAGCATCACATGTAATACTCACCTTGAACCCTGGAGGTTTTACCCGCTTTGTTCAGGTGAAGAAGGCGCAGCTTGGAGACGTTAAGTAATTCGTTTAAAGTCGCACAGTTGTGAAGTGGCAGATCCCTGGTTCAAAGCTGGGCTGTCTGGTTCCAGAGCCTGTGCTCCTAAGCTCTACCTTGTCCTGCCATCCTGGGTGCTTGAGCTGGTGGAATTGAGGGCACCCAGAAGGTGAGAGGGAGGGGGTAAAGCTCACAGCAGTTACCTTGAGAAAGTGATTTCACTTTAAAATAAAAAGGTGTTCAGGTTACAAAGGGAAACATCAAGATACAAAGTGGTTTCAGCTTCTGGGAGAAGCAGATCTTCACGGGAAAACCCACTGCCCAGCTGGTATCAGGGATGCTGGGCCTTGCAAGGCTCCTGCATTGTTCAGGGAACCAGAGCTACCATGCGGACCCTGGAACAAGGGATTCATTGGAGGATTTGACCTTGCACAAGCTTGGAGAAGCTGGGGATATGAAGGGTGTGTTGGGATCAGAGGAAGAGCAGTGAGTGGTCCAGGCAGATGGGGTGCAGTTGGTAGGTAATTCAGTCAGGCTGCCAAGAAGTGAAAGTGAAAGTTGCTCAGTCGTGTCTGACTCTTTGCAACCCCATGGACTACATAGTCCATGGAATTCTCCAGGCCAGAATACTGGAGTGGGTAGCTTTTCCCTTCTCCAGGGGATCTTCCCAACCCAGGGATTGAACCCAGGTCTCCCACATTGTAGGCAGATTCTTTACCAGCTGAGCCACCAGGGAAGCCCAGGAATGCTGGAGTGGGTAGCCTGTCCCTTCTCCAGCTGATCTTCCTGACCCAGCAATCGAACTGGAGTTTCCTGTATTGCAGGAGGGAGGATTCTTTATCAGCTGAGCTACCAGGGAAGCCCAAAGGGTCTATTAATTAACCTCGTGACGCTTCTACTAGCATCATCCGATGGGTCACCCAGTACATAAATGCTGGCTGCTTCTTACTCATTTGAGGACAGTTTTTGGGGGCCCAGAATCTTTCAGTTCCCAGGTAAAGCTGCCCCAACTCTTTCAGCCACTAGCTTTGTGCATGTGTTAGTCACTCAGTGGTCTCCAACTCTTTATGACCCCATGGATTGTATGCCGCCAGGCTCCTCTGTCCATGGAATTCTCCAGGCAAGAATACTGGAATGGATAGCCATTCCCTTCTCTAGGCCCCTTCCCCTACCCAGGGATTGAACCTGGGTCTCCAGCACTGCAGGCAGATTCTTTACCATCTGAGCCACCAGGGAACCTCCAGCTTGCTATCTAATCCCTAATTCACAAACCACAACTTCAGACACTGCACAGCAGACCTGTGTGTCCCCTCACCAACACAGACCCAGAGCTCCTCCAAACAGAGCTCTCATCAGAGTAGCATCCTTATCGAGCCTGACCTGACTGAGAGAGAACCCTACAGGGGTGGCAGAGGAGAGAGGGATTGTTCCCTTCCTTGTTCTAGATGAGCGATTTCGTACTTTACTGACCGCAGCTCGCTGCGAGAGGTAGGTTTTACCCACCACGTGCACACTCACAACTGAAGCAAAACCACCATGATGTAATACTCACCCCTACTTACGCACGGTGGGTGCTTGGGTACAGTGTCATCTCCATTCTATTCGGTCCTATCCCTGTTCCTTTCAGAAATCCTTTAAGAAAAATGGTCTTGAAGCTCAGGTTATGAATTCATGAACCATCGCCAGATGTGTTGGATTCCCTGGTGGCTCAGATGGTAAAGCGTCTGCCTGCAATGCGGGAGACCGGGGTTCAATCCCGGAGACCCAGGTTCAATCCCCGGGTTGGGAAGATCCTCTGGAGAAGGAAATGGCCATGTGACGTTGTTTGAACCACACTGCTCTGGACCACATTATTCTCTTTCTGTGTCCTCGGATGACACTATTGTTTTTGGGGCTCAGGGTAAGGCCAGCCACGTCACACGGTTGATTCATTTTAGGTTTACAGCCCGTTAAACTGCCTATGTCAACTCCGCCAGGTGCTGTTAACCTATGTTTCCTACATCTTTGCTGCTTTTTAGGGTTTTTTCCCTTCTTCTCTTTTTTTTTTTTTTTAAGACATGAGGTTGGGCCAGACGCATTTCATCTTACTGGATTTCATCTTTGCTGTAGGGTGGAGTGGGGAGCTTTGTGTAACCTCTCACCCTAGGCCAGGGTCTTCTGAATGTCCCTTCCCCCTGACACTGTTCTTTGTATCAGGTTGGTGCCATTTCTCCACTCCCTCCCCCATCTCTGTTTATTTTTTTGTTTTAAAATATAGGTCTTATTCAGGCATGGTGAAGCCAGTGGATCAGGACGTTGTCAGTGAAAAGATAGTTTATTACTTGTAGTGCAGAGATATCACTTTACTGACAAAGGACCCTGTAGTCAAAGCTGTGGTTTTTCTAGTAGTCATGTATGGGTGTGAGAGTTGGACCATAAAGGTGAGCGCTCAAGAATTGATGCTTTCCAACTGTGGTGCTTAGCGACTGAACAAGAGGAAATGCCACAGCACACAGGACCACCTGGGGAGGCACCAGGGTTGGTCAGGAGGCAGAGCGAGTGATGAGGCGGGCCTTTCTTGTGGTTTCCATGGGGAGGAATGGATGAGGCAGGTGAAGCAGACTTGGGACTGGCTTTGTTGTCGTTCAGTCACTTAGCCGAGTCCAACTCTTTGCGACCTCTTGGACTGCAGCACACCAGGCTTCCCTGTCCTTCACCATCTCCTGGAGCTTGCTCAAACTCATGTCCATTGAGGCAGTGATGCCATCCAACCATCTCATCCTCTGTTGTCCCCTTCTCCTCCTGCCCTCAGTCTTTCCCAGAATCAGGTTCTTTTCTAATGAGTCAACTCTTCACTTCAGGTGGCCAAAGTATTGGAGCTTCAGCTTCAGTGCTCTCAGTGAATATTCTGGATTGATTTCCTTTGGGACTGGTTAGTTTGAATAATTTTAGCAGGTTCTGGAGTGTAGGGGCTGTCTTTAGTTGTCTGGCCCTGGCATGATTAGTGCAGAGAATGGTGGCCTGGGGTATAAGAGCTCCATGAAGGAGGTGGTGGGAAAGGTATGCTTACAGCTGACTTTATTACCTCTAGGAATTGGCCACCTTGGGAAAGACAGTTTCTCCTGGGTCAGCAAGGCCCCAGATGTCAAAGAAAACAGAAATACAGAAAGTAAAAAGCTATGATTCATACATTTAAAACCGTTTTTATTAAATGATACCATCAAACTTGTATAGGTGCAGAGTTATTAATGAAAAAAAAACCCCAATGGTGCATTGCAGAGTCTATGATGGAAGGCATTGTCCGCTCCCCCACCCCAGTTCCACTCTTTGGAGCGGTGCTCCTGAAACCAGAATCACCCACAGAAGGCCCTAGTGCCCCAGGGATTCTGCTTCAGCAGGTCTGGGTGCACTTGAATTTCTAGTGAGTTCCCAGGGGACCCTTCCAGGGGACCACGCTCTGAGCACTGCTGCCTTGGAGGGCATCATTTGAATTTCCTCTGGTACCTGAGCTCTAGGTTTTAATGACATGCTCTGTCACTGTTTCACTTCACTTCTTCGTGGTTCCAGCATCCTGAGCAGAATTTAGCTCTCTGACAACACCCCTCTGGTGTCCTCCCCCACATACCCGCAGCACAGGCATATCCCCTCTTCTAGTTCACTCCTTCAGCAAAAGGGTCTTATTATCCAGCATCTTGTAAGGTGTCAAGCACTGAGCTGCTTGCTGGGAGTTGCCTGAGAACAAGACGGTCTTGCTTCCAGTGGAGCTTCCATTCCAGTGGAAGGCTCCACGGGCTCTACCTCTTAAGGACCTGATGGACTTTGGAGCCATGTGGTTGCTGTCAGAGTTACTCAGCTCTGCTGCTACAGCATGAAAGACCACAGACCGTGTGTAAACGAATAGGCCGGGCTCTGTTCTACTAAAACCTAATTTACAAAAACAGGTGATGGCTTGGATTTGGTGTGCAGGCTGCAGCTAGACCTCTGTTGTAGGGTGTGCGACAGACAATAAAGTAGGTCTGATGCATGTGCTCAATTGTGTCCAACTCTTCGCAACCCCGTGGACTGTAGCCTGCCAGGCTCCTCTGTCCAGGGAGTTTTCCAGGAAAGAACACTGGAGTGGGTTGCCATTTCCTACTCCAGGGGATCTTCCTTACCTAGGAATCAAACTCATGTCTCTTGCATCTCCTGCATTGGCAGGCAGATTCTAAAGTAGGTAAAGAAGTAAAATAGACAGTATGTCAGACGGCAAGTGTTAAGAGAAAAAGAAAGTAGGAAAGGAGGATTGGGAGTCTGAGAGAGAGGGCGGGACTTGCAGATTTAGATAAGGGTGGCAGGAAAATGTCACTGAGATGGAAACAATTGAATAAAGACTTTTAAAGTATTTATTTATTTACTTGGCTGCGCTGGGTCTTAGTTGCGGCATGCAAACTCTTAGTGAGTGGTAGCATGGGGGAATCTAGTTCCCTGATCAGGGATCGAACGTGGGCCCCCTGAATTCGGAGCACAGAGTCTTAGCCACTGGACCACCAGGGAAGTCCTGAATAAAGACTTTGGAAGATGAAGGAAAGAGTCGTGTAGCTTCCTAGAGGAAGGGTACTCCAGGTAGAGGTACCGCCAGTACAACGACCCTGTAGCAGCATCGGGCTCCACACGCTTGTGGAAACAGCGAGCAGGCTCTTGAGTGTGAGTGGGGTGAGCCAAGGTGGGGAGAGCAGGAGAGGTGGACAGGTGACATGGAGGCAGCTGCTGGAAGTTTTTGTATTTCCTTACAAGGAGCCACAGTAACAAATTCCAAGAGTATATTGTGGCTCTAGTAGTTCTCATCACTCCTTGGTATCTGCATAGGTTGGTTCCAGGACTCCTGGTGGGTGCCAAAGTCTACAGGTGCTCAACAGGTACTCAAATTCCTTATAGTCGACGCTCCTCCCCAACCCATGTCTGCAAATATAGAGGGCCAGGTGTATATGTACAACTCCATTTCTTGTTTTCTCAACTATAAGAAGTACCTCTTGACTTTATTTTGTAAGAGGTACCAGGCACTGTACAAACACTGTGCCATTGTGTGCGTGCATGCTGAGTCACTTCAGTTGTGTCTGCCTCTTTGCGACCCTATAGCCTGTATAGACTGTAACCTGCCAGGCTCCCCCTGTCCTTGGGAGTCTCCAGACAAGAATATTGAAGTGGGTTGCCATGCCCTCTTCCAGGGGATCTTCCTGACCCAGGGATTGGACCTGCGTCTCTTACGTCTCCTGCATTGACAAGTGGGTTCTTTATCACTAGCGCCCCCTGGGAAGCCCCTTTACATGCATTACTTCATTTAATTCCTATGAGATAAAAACTAATATTTCTCCATTCAGTAGAAGAGGAAACTGAAGCTCACAAAGGTTCAGTGACTTGGCTAAGGCCACACAACTAGTAAGTGCCAGAGCTGGGATTTGAACCCGGGTCTGTCTTTATTAGAGATCTTAGCACCCACAGTATCCTGACAGGCAATACTGTAATCCTTCAGGAATACTGGCAGAACCTGTGGCTTTTGGACAATAAAATGCAAAACCTTTGTCAAGGGTGTGTGCATCAGTCAGACAAAACAGGAAGTATTCCAGAGAGGGGAAAGGTTCTTTGCTGTGGGAACTCTGACCAAGCCTCTGACAGCTCATTTATGTGATGGTGGTGTAGTTTGACATTCATAGTACAAGACTTGCATGCAATTAGCCTGAATCGTTTTAACACAGTCTCTTGAAAACATTTGGAATTTTCCCTCTGTCTGGCCTTGTGCGTGATGTAACTGGGGCTTTATTTAGTTGGTCATCCATCCCAGAATAGCGAGCTCTACATCTGCCTGCATCACCGTGGTCTGATTGAGGTCTTGTTTTCCTGGAGGGCAGAGACGGCTGTGTGGACTTGCTCTGCAGACCCTGCTCCCAAGGGATCATTTGTGCAAATACAACGACGGCAGAGCCCCTTTTCAGCCCGTGACAGAATGATTTCTCCCAGTGTGTCTAAGCGAGAGTCCTGTTAAGTATGCAATGCAAATGAGATGCAAATGAAAGGGCCGCCTTGGTTGGGTGGGGAGGTCAGCGCGCTGGGGGCTTCTGCCCTCCTCCTCATCAGTAGGCTGATGAACCTGGCAGGTCCT
>NW_011494644.1:6560597-6600709 GCF_000754665.1 Bison bison bison
CCTTTGACGGTCATCTTTTCTGCCCACCAAAGGGTTCTTAATGAGGGCAGAAACTGACTGTTCCTGCGTCCCCTTCAGATACCTGGTGATTGGAAGCTAGAGAGATGGTGCACTTTGCACGGGCTGTCAGACTCCTCTGAGTTGTCATCAGCTGCCTGCTGGGCTCTGAGAAGGGCTGGGGCAGAAGGGAAATGGCGCTAACAGACTGCTATTGTCTGTTCCTCCTCCCCTGTGGAGCTGCGTGAGGCAGCCACGGGTGGCTGGGTTTGGGGCTCTCACGCCAGCTTCCATGGTCCTCACTGGCTGCCTGCCTCGGCTCAGAGAATGGGTCTCCCCAGGGACTTGGAATAAGAGCTAAGAGCCTGTCTCCCCTCTACCCTACCTGCCCCCCCCCCAGCTGAGGATCAATGATGCTTTGATTTTATTTCTTCTTCCAATCTGACTCACCGTCTTCGCCTGTAGCTTGAGAAATCCCAATCCAAGCAGCCTTTTGAAGCGAGGAAAGAAAACTGAACAAAACGGCAGGAAATTATGAAATAATGGAGAAAGACACGTGGGTACATGCACAGAGCCAGCAGCTCCAAAGGATGCTCCATGGCATCTTTCTGCTATTTCTCCTTGTTTTGCAGGGGCTTGCATCGTGCAGTTCCCCAGCCGAATCGTTAACATCTTTCTAAATGCAAATATAAAATGCACACAGCAAGGACCACCTCCTAAGTGCCAGGCACACTGCTCAACTCTCTACCTGCATTAGTACATTTAATCTCAATTTGCAGGTAGGGAAACTGAGACCTAGGGAGCTTAACTGACTTGCCCAAGGTCATTTGGCTAGAAGGTGGCAGAACTGATGCTTGATCCCTTGAAGCCCAGGTCCTTAACCACTGTGACAAATCGAGGCTCTAGGAATTGAAATGGTGATTTCAGCTGAGGGATGCATGAGCTTTCATTATTTCCCCGGCCTTCTCATCCAGGCTTCCTGGTGAGAGACAGACCTGGGCTCATCACTGTCTCTGCTCATCATTAGTTCAAGAGACAGCTTGGGGGCTACAGGGGCCCCAAAATGGGTGAGATGGGTAGGGAGGCAGATCCTGGACTTGAAATGTCGTGTCTCCAGATTTCTTCAGCAAGGGGCTGCCTGCCAGGTCTCCAGGGAGGGCCTGGTGACTGAGGCTTGGGGTCTGAAAGTTAATGTATTAGACAGGCCTGTTGCCATGGCCTTGCTCTGGACATTTCTTGGGTCCATGGCATGTCGACAGGGGCCAGACTCAACCCTCATTCACGAGCACATCGGACGTGTCTTTCCGCAAGTGTTTATAGCAGATATCATGGGAGTGATGTCCATGGCCAGCACTCAACAGACATTTATTAAAAACAAAAATCTGAACAAGAGGACAGAATCTTGTCAACAGTGTCCTATAGCCACGGGGACATGTTTTAGATCATGCCCTCATGCCCTTCCCAAACGGAAACTTTTGGGAAGGGGAACGGCCACCAGTGTCTCTTTGGTCTCATTAGATCCTCACGACAACCATGTGAGATAATACCTGTCCCCTTCCCATTATTATTATAATTCTACAGAAGAAGAGAGTGCAGCTTAGAGAGGTGAATTTACTTGCCCAAATTCCCGCAGCTAGTGAAAAGCAGGGCTTGAATTAAAATATAGATGTGACTGATTGTAAACCTAGGTTCTTAATGCACAGCATTCCTGGGGAACACAAAGGTATTTTCTTTTAGGCTTCCTCCCTCCCTTTCCCTCCCTCTCTCCCTCCTACCTTTCCTTCTTCCCTCAATCTCTCCCTCCCTCCCTTTCTTCTTTCCATTGTTTTTTGAGTCTTTCCGGTGTGGGAGGCCACTTGCCAGACACCAAGAGGGTTCTGTGAATGAGTATGGCCCTTTCCACACAGAGTATTTCGCAACTTACAAGAGAGCGAGGAAGAGAACCCTCACTCTAAAGCGGGGCGTGGGTGAAGTGATAACCCAGCTTGAAGGCACACGCTGTGGGAGGTCCCTGCTGCGGAGGGAAGTATTCCAACTGATGAAGCTGGGAAAGGCTTCACAGAGTCAAAGGCAACGGAGTTCGTTCTGGAAGGGGAGGACTAGCCCCCTGCTAGGACTCAGCTAGGAGCTTTGTCTGTTTCATACTTTGAAAGATGAATAGACGCTTTCATGGGCTTTGGCCCTCTGAAATCCACTCTCCACACCCAGCCGGAGGGATCCTTCTAAAATGTAAATCACCTGTGCCCTTCCCTTGCTTAGACTAGTCCGAGGCCTCTCAGAGTTTTCCATTGAAATCCAGACCCTGGCCCCTGCTCTGACAGCCTGCAGGAACAGCATCACCCAATAAGCCTCCCTCCAAGCTCATCTTCCCTCTTTGTCCTCCCTCGTCCTTTGTGATAGCCTCCTCTCTGCTCCACCACGTGAGTGTCCTTCCTTCTTGCAGCTGCTCTTCCTTCAGCCCAGATTGTCCTTCCTTGAGTTGTACATGTGATGGATTCTGGTCACTCCCTAGTTGTCCACTCAAAAGTTACCTTCTCAGGCCACCGCGGAGCCTTCTCTAAACCATGAATCCCCTCCCAGATTTTCTACTCCATTACCCTGTCTAGTGGCTCAACTGGTAAAGAATCCCATGCAGGAGACCTGGGTTCGATCCCTGGGTTGGGCAGATTGCCTGGAGAAGGAAATGGCAACCTGCTCCAATATGCTTGCCGGGAAAATTCCATGGACAGAGGAGCCCATGGAGTCACGAAGAATCAGACACGACTGAGTGTACATGCACACGCACCCTGTCTGGTACTGTTGTGGTATTTGTCACATGTTGTTATTATGTTGTTTATTTGTTTCTTAGCTGTTTCCCTCCACTGGATGGAGGGAAGAACTAGTCTTATTTTTTATACCACTGTGAGCCAGCACCTGTGCAGATACACAATGAATGCTTGTTGAACAGGTGATTAAATAGGTGGAAAAATGAGTTAAGTAGCAGGCTCTCAGGATGAAATGGCCACGTGAATGAAGACCCTGGGCATGAAGGGCTATTGGATTTCTGATGTGTTGAGATTACAGAGTGTGTCTGTGAAGAGTGATTGATGCCAGGTCATAGAAGACCTTGCTCACGCATTCTAGGGATTTGGGATGTTATTCAGTGGTTGATGAGCCATTCATTGGGGGTGGTAATTACCTAATCTAGATATTGCGGGTGACAGCGAACGAGAAGGATTTCAGGAGGATGGATGAGAAGATGCACACTTCAGTTAAGGAAGTGGCAGCAGAAATGGACAGATGAGAGCACATTGATGTGGAGAATCACAGAGAGGATGGAGGAGTCAAGAGTTAATTGAGACTGGTGGCTCAGGAAGATGTGTGCGTAGTGATAAGCAAGCAGGGCTAGAAATCAAAGAAGCTCGCTTGGAGGAAAAGGCGATGCTCTTGGGTTTGTAAAGAGGCTGAGTCTGAGATGTTTCGGGCTCACAGGGGTGACTGTGTCCAGCAGGTGGATGGATCTAGATATCCAGACACCCAACTGGGAAAACAGAGCAGAGAGCACAAGTTTAGGCACCAGTAGCCTAACAGTGGAGCTGGAGCGGTTGGGCATGCCAGGTCCAAGAGGGCGGGGAGTTCGAAGTACATCAGGGTTGGGACCCTGGGAAATGCAGCTACTTTAAGGATTAGTGGAGAAGAGGAACCACTGAAGGAGAAGAAAAAATGGTGCTCTGAGAGAAAGAAGGAGAAGCAGAAGGATTGAGGGTCACAGGAACCAAAGCAAGCAAGAGTTCAAGAAGGTGAACACGGCCAGCCGATTAGATGCTGCCAACTGGAAATGGCAGCAAGAACAGGCTAAGCATGGAGACAGTCTGGGAGTCGATCATTCAGTTTAGGGATTTGGACAGTGCTTATTCAATGGCCTGGTGGGAGGAAGAGCCAGGATGCTGGGTGCTAGGAGGGGGAGGTGGAAAGAGAGGTGTGGACAACTCATAAGTGAATGTGGGCTGCAAAAGGAAGGGGTCAGGAGAGGAAGCTGGAAAGAAAGTTATTTATGGCAAACTCGGTCATTTTTATAGTGTGAATGGGAAAGAGTGTGAAGGAAGGGCTCAGGATGCATGGGAAACGGGGGCAGAAAGTAGGCAGAAGGGGTCCCAGACCTTTGTCGTCACGTAGTTAGGTGTTCCGATCCCAGCTCTGCCACCTACTAGCTGTGGGTCTTGGGCAAGTGAGTCAGCTCCTCAGAGACTCAGCTTCCTTGTCTGGCAAACAGCGAGAGCACACGCCGCAGGGGTTCAGGAGTACCAGGGGGTGTGTATCATGGTCTTTACAGTACCTAGTGCCTGGGGAGATTTGAGGTAGTGGACTCTGTTCAAACTCCTTTATAGATGCCACTTAGAAGAGACCACAGCGACACTTGCTAACCCTTAGTTCACGTTAGGTGGCTCCTGTTCTAAACTCTGAACTCATGACACTGATCAAGAGTCTTTGTGCAGTGGAGACCGTGGGGTGCCACCCCGACCCCCCTTTCCTAACGGAAGCACTTCTGCCCAGGCATGCGGAGCGTTGGCAGCTGACCACTCACAGCTTAGTTGTCCAGGAATTGCCCCCAGGAGAGCCGCATTGTCAAGGGGCAGCCCACACCCAGGGACTGGTCGCTGGTGGAGGTTGGGTACAGACGTGTCCACTGGGGATAGTCTGAAAAAACACCCGGATCTCAGCACTCCCTAGTAGATTGGGTGAGGCCTGTTACAACTTCATTGTCATTTCACTCCTCCTTCTATTTTATTCTGCTTTCCTCATTCTCTACAGGGTTTTTTCCCAAGGATAAGACCCAACAAGATCCCTGTGCACAAATCTCCATCTCAGTGTCTGTTTTCAGAGAACTTGACTTAAGACACCCTGTTTAGCATTTCTGTTTTTCCCCTAAACTGTAAGCATCTTGAAGGCACTGGCTATGTCTGTCTTGTTCATTGTATTGCCAGTTCTAGGCACATAATAGATGCTCATTAATTGTGTGCTGAAGAAACAAATGAACTGATTTCTTAGACACATACACAGGAGTGCCCTGATACATACAAGTTTCCAGAGGTGTGAATTACAGGTCACGGTTATCCACGAGTGCCTTCTGTGGGCACGTGAGCCTACCTGGGGCCACCCGGTGGGAAGCCATTCCTCACGATAGCTCTGTGTCTTCTGTGAGTGATTTTCAGATTTATATCAGCAAACAGTGGTCACGATTTATAAAATGTTCACACAGGAACATTAGGGCTGCATCAACATCATTTTTGTACAGAGAGGTTGTTCCTGAGGGCCTTTAATTTTCTAACTTTCATTATTGGGAGAGTAAAATGTATCACTTGCAACCCAAAATTGATTTTTATTTCCCCAAAGAAGCCCATAAAAATAAATAACTTCCCAGGAGGGAAGAAAGAAAAGAACTCTTTACACTGGGCAATTTATTAAAAAAGAGAACAGGAAGCCTGGAGGGGCAAAGCTATCTAAACATTTAGATTGTATCTGTTTTCCTCTCACTGTCTCTTTTTTTCTAATTTGAGTCTTACTAGACTTTGAAAACACCCATGCTGTTGAGAAGGTTCACTAAGGATGGCTTCATGGGACATTCTAGAGCGTTGGCCCATGATTTGCATCTCCTGTGTTGCCATTGGAGGAAATGTAATCTCATTAGTAATTGTATCAGTAAGCTTTTGCTGTGTAACAGATCACTCCAAAGGGTGATTTGCCTTAAAAAGACAAACGTTCTGTCCCCTTTGTGAGTCTGCTTGGAGATTTCTCTGACCTGGGCTGACTTCTCTGGGGCTGAAGGGTCTAGGATGACCTCAGTCCCATGCTCTGTGGTTTGCTCAGTGTCAGCTGAAGCGACAGGGCCGACCTAGCCTTGTGTTTCTCATCATTCCACAGGCTAGCTCTGGCTTATCGGTGTGGTTGTAGTCATAGGCGTCTCAGAAGCAGTGAGAGCAATTCAACTCAAGCCTCACCTCACAAGCACGTTTAGGACTCTGCTTATATCACATTGATCAATGTTTCAGTGGCTGAAGCCATTCACATGACCAAGTCTACATTCAGAGAAAAAAATGGGCATTTATTCTTTCACTGGCATAAATAGGAGAATGTAGGCAGGGAAGATAGTGAGTAGTCTCATTTTACAGCTAATAAGCTGAGAATCAGAGAGGTTGAGCAACTGGCCTGAGGTCACACAGCAAGCTAAGAACCCACTGTGTAACCAGCCAGGGTGAGTGAAGCCACCCTGTGGTGTTGCATGCTGTCTCCCCTTCGTTCATTCCATCTACCGCTCTGATATCCAGGAGGGTAGCTCTCTGGGGTCTGTTAGGGAGCTGGCCCCTCACTCAGCCCCGGAACTATGCTCTTCTTTTACCAGTTACTGCTCACGCTTGCCTGCCGTGCGGGTTGTTCTCTGCTTGCACACCTCAGTCTCCCGTCTGCTCTTCCCTGTGCCTCGGGAGACTGACCCCTGTGGAGGGCGTCACTTGGGCCCTCTGGCTTCTGCTTGAGCTCATGCAGTAAGAAGGGCTGGCGAGGGGATTGCAAGAGAGCGAAGGTGAGGTGTGAGTTGCTCAGTTATTTCTGACTCTTTACGACCCCATGGACTGTAGCCCGCCAGGCTCCTCTGTCCAAGGAATTCTCTAGGCAAGAATACTGGACTGAGTTGCCTTTCCCTTCTCCAGGGGCTCTTCCCCACCTAGGGACTGAACCTGGGTCTCCCGTATTGCAGACAGATTCTTTCTCGTCTGAACTACTAGGTACTCTTCCCCAGGCTCTCTGCTCTGAGCCCCAGCTCCAGGGTTCACCAGGCTCTGGTAACATTGTTTCCTCCCTTTGCCTTTCAGCCTAGGGTTGGCAGTGACATTCACATCAGTGCTAGTCTCTGGGTGCCTCACCATGCATTCTTTTAAAAAAACTATTTCCTTTATTTTTGGCTGTGCTGGGTCTTTGCTGCTGTGTGCTGGCTTCTCACTGCAGTGGCTTCTCTTGTTGCAGAGCCTGGGCTTGAGGCATGCAGGCTTCAGTAGTTGCTGCACGTGAACTCAGTAGTTGGGGCACATGGGCTTAGGTGCCCTGTGGCTTGTGGAATCTTCCTGAACCAGGGATCAAACCCACGTCCCCTGCATTGGCAGGCAGATTTTAAGCCACTGGACCATCAGGGATGCCCCATCCATTCTTGATTCCTTTAATCCTGGCCTCATATTTCTGGGTAGTTCCTTATTTAAAGCCTCTTGACCATCTGAATCGGATTCTGTTTCCTGCTCAGGCCTATGTGGATATACTTTCACTAGGTTATATTTTCTTATAAGGCGAGAAGAAAATAGAGTTTGCAGCATGTGATTTGAGGAAGTGAGTTTCTTGCTGGGCATGCCCACGAAGCGGAGTGTGTAGCCTCCACAGACGCTCATGTGGCAGGAAGAGTGTTGAGAACTTCAGCGCTGGAGTGTGAGGTTCCCATTGTCTAGGCTCTGTTCAGGGAATTCTGAAGACTCTGGCAAGGGCATTCCGAGGTGTTTCTGGCATCTGTGTGGTGGCGAAAAGCTAATAGCATCCCGAATGCCCGTTGATGAAAGAATGAATGGCTGAATGGTTTGTGGTCCAGGCAGGCGGTGGTATAATAGGCAGTTTGAAAAGAACGAGTTCGTTCTCAATTGACTGACATGGAGAAACAGACAAGATGTATTGTTAGGTAGGAAAAGCACTTCGCCGGCTAACAAGTACAGTGTGATTCCATTTTTGGAGAATAACTCTCCCGATCCCTTTGTTTCCAGGCAGTTGTCACAGCGAGAGAAAGTGGGGAAGGATAAACACAGGTTGCTAGCCTGGGTTTGCTGGGGAGGGGAATTCGGGTGTAGGATGGGGGAGGAGAAGGGAGTGTGTGAAAGAATGGGGGCAAAAAGGTCAACGGGGAAGTAGGCATGGATTTACTCTTTTTTTCCCTAACTTTGTGAGATACTTAGATCATGGATTTTCAGATGAACTTTTTTCCTCTAAGCACAGCTTTAGCAGATTTTCACAAGGTTTGAAGCTTTTGCATTTCTATTATGATTTCTTCTTTTTCCTATGGGCTATTTAAAAGTGTATATTTAATTTTCAGACATTTGTGGATATTCTTGTTATCTTTTGTTACGGATTTTTAGTTCGTTTCCCCTGTGGTCAGAGAGCACACATCATTTCATTCTCTAGAAACCCTAGTAAATATTCCTCGTGCACTTGTAAAGAATATCTGCTCCGTGGTCGTTGCATGCAGTATCCACGTGGGCAGATTAGGTTACGGTTGTGTCACTTTGTTGTTGATATTTTCGATATCTTTGTTGACGTTTATTTTGCTTGCTTGTCGTGTTGCTGAAGGAGCTATGGTCAGGTCTCCTATTATGACTGCATTTTCGCCTCTTTGTTTTCTCAATTTTTGCTTTATATATTTTGAAGCAGTGTTATTACCATAAATTATAATGTTTTCTCTCTCCTTGGTAGATTGATCATTTTACCATGTGTCTCTTTATTGCAAAGATACTTCTTGCCTTACTGCCTCTTTGTCTCATATAAAGATACAAACTTTCTTTTGGTTATTGTTAGTGATCTCTCTCTCATGAAAGTGGTTGACAATGAGTCACTGAAAGTGAAAAGAAACAAATGCCCCAAATGTAGGGATACAGAAAAAATGAAAGTGAAAGGAGAGAGAAAAAATATGTAAAGTGAAAATGATTGAAAAGGAAGAAGATTTGAATATTCTTTTCTCTTTGCTTTCAATCCTTATATTCAGAATGTCTTTTATAAGCATAATTTTAAAATCCAGTTATTTGATTTTTAATTTGAGCATTTAGACTATTCACATTTAATGCAGTTGCTGATATATTTTAGTTTATGTCTGTGATCTTCCTATTTATTTTCTACTGGTCCCGTGTGCTTCACGTTTCTTTTCTCTCTGTTTTTGCCTCATTTTGAATCACTCGAGTATATTTTATCATCTCACTTCCATTAACTTGTTAATCATGTATTATTATTTTCATGTTGGTCTACAGAGTGCAGCATACATCACTGATGTATTTTTATTTTATTTACTTATTTGGCTGTGTCGTGTCTTAGTTGTGGCACATGGAGCCTTTGATGTGTCACGCAGGGTCTCCTGTTTCAGTGCGAAGCTTCTCTAGTTGTGGCATGAGGTCTTAGTTGCTCTGAGGCACATGGACTCTTAGTTCCCACTGCAAGGTGGATTCTTAATCACTGCAACGCCAGCGAAGTCCCATCCTTGACACTTATAGAGTCCATTATATTACTAAATGGGCTTCCCTGGTGGCTCAGAGGGTAAAGAATCCGCCTGCAATGCAGGAGACCTGGGTTTGATCCCTGGATTGGGAAGATCCCCTGGAGGAGGTCATGGCAACCCAGTTCAGTATTCTTGCCTGGAGAATCCTCATGGACAGAGGAGCCTGACAGGCTACAGTCCATGGGGTCACAAAGAGTTGGACATGACTTAGTGACTAAACAACAACATATTATTAAATAACCCTATGTCCTTAAACATTTTAGTTCCACTTACCCTGTCCCACCCTATTTTTACATGTCATTTAAACTATACATTATTATTGCTTTGTACAATCAATATTCATTTACAGTTATGAATATATTTATCCTTTTTGTTGTTTTTTGGTTTCTTCCTGCATATACATATTTCCATCTGGAATCATTCTCTTTCCCTGTAAAGAACCCCTTTAAGCATTTACTTTAGTCTTGGCCTGCTGGAAATAAATTTTAAAATATTTTTTTTCACATTCACTTTTGAAGAATGTTTTTGCTGGGTATAGCATTCAAAATTAGCAGTTGTTTTCTCTCAGCACTTTTAAGATGTTACCCCATTGTTCTTATTCTTTTTCTTGTTTTTTATTCCTTTGAAAGTAATGTGCCTTTTTTTATTAAATTTGGCTTCTTTTGATTTTCTCTTTATCTTTGATTTTCAACAGTTTGATTATGGTGTTCTTAGGAGTGTGTGTGTGTGTGTGCGCATCCATGTGTATTTATTCTGTTCTTGAATTTTTAGCTGGACATCTTTCACCAGTGCTGCTAAATTGTTGAGCATTCTTTGCCCCATTCCTTGTCTTCTTTCCTCCTGGTTTTTAATTACACATAGATTAGGCCTTTCCACTGTATCGCACCATCTCTGACACTGTATTCAGTGCTTTCCATCCTTTTTATTCTCTCTGCTTTAGTCTGATGGTTCTATTCTGTATTTTACTCCGTTTTTTGGCTGCGCTGGGCAGCTTGCACATTTTAGTTCCCCTACCAGCTATCTAACCCATGTCCTCTGCAGTGGAAATGGGGAGTCTTAACCACTAGTCTTAATCACCAGGGAATTCCCTAGTCTGTTAGTTCGAAGTGAGTTATTTTTTTTTTTTAAGTGGCAAACAGTTTTTAATTTATTTTTTAGTTGGAGGAAAATTGCTTTACAGTGTTATGTTGGTTTCTGCCATACGACGCAAATCAGCCATAATCATACATATATCACCTCCTTCTTGAGTCTCCTTCCTGAGTCTCCTTCCCTTTTCCCCACCCCACCCCTCTAGGTCATCACAAAGCTATTTTTCCAGTCGCTTATATGCCCTCAAATGGCTTCTAATCTGCTGTTTAACCCTTACACTGAATTCTTAATTTTAATTATTGTATTTTTAAGCCTTTCTTGTTTTAGAATACTTTTAGATTTACCAAAAAAGTTACATAGTACAGAGCTCTCATAAACCCTTCATGCAGGTTCCCCTATTATTAACATCTTATCATTGTAGCTTTGTCAAAACGCGAACATTAACAATAATTGGTACATTACTGCTAACAAAATTCCAGATTTTATTTAGGTGTTAGTAGTCTTTTCATTAACATCCTTTGTTTGTTTTGGGATTGCACCCAAGATACCAAGTTTTACTTAGTTGTCGCATCTTCTTAGTTCCTTTTGGTTCATTACCATTTCTCTGTCTTTGGTTTTCATGCCCTTGGCAGTTTTGAGGAGTTCCAGTCAGGTGTTTTGTAGATTTCCCTTCAGTTCAGGAATTACTGTATTTTTAATTCTTAAGTCCACATTTTTAAAATAGATTATAGCTCTCTAGTGAAGTTCTCCATGTTGTCATCCCCCCTTTTTTAATCCTCTCGAACACAGTTATTCTTAAGGTCCAGTGACTAGGTCACCTGTGGATCTGTTCTGGTGCCTGTTTTTCCTTCTGGTCCTGTTTCTCGACATGTTTGTAACTTTGGTTTGAATTCCAGACATTTCATATATCAAATTAGAGCTTTGGTTGAAGTTGTCTTCTTCCTCTTGTTCATTTTCAGTCTGATGATGGAGCCGCTAGAGGTTTCCAACTGTGAGGCTGAAGACTTCCGCGGGCCCTCCTCCTTACCAGGTCCCGAACTCCAGTTTTTGTTTCTCTAGCACCAGAAATCAACAGCACATTTCTATTCTGTGTCGCAACCTCTGTTTTTGAAGTGGCAAAGCCCCCGGGGAAGAACCAGTGCCTCGTGTCAGGTTAGCTTCTTTGATCTTCCATTCTCGCCAAGATCTTGGCCCCCCAAGTCCTGCTCTCCCTGGCAGCTCTGTTCCTGGCTCCAAGGCTTCTAACTGCTTCTTAGCAGCTGCCGTCTGCCTGGCTTCTCAGCCTTTTGCCCTGTGCCGAGAATGGTTTCTGCCCCTAAGGAAAAAGTGGCACACAGAATAATGTGCTTATTTCAATTCCAATTCCTTCAACATTCCAGTTCCTTGAAAAAATATTTTGTTTATCTGGCTTTTATAGTTGTTCTCAGCTGGAGCGTTGAGCTTCTGTGAGCTGCTTCATCACCGCCGAAGTGGTATGATGCTAGGTGAAAATGT
The DNA here is from genome assembly GCF_000754665.1 of Bison bison bison. Lineage (NCBI taxonomy): Eukaryota > Metazoa > Chordata > Mammalia > Artiodactyla > Bovidae > Bison > Bison bison. The sequence goes on from NW_011494644.1 coordinate 6,572,449, forward strand.
AAAATATGAAATAGATGTATGGCTTTATAATTATGTACAAATTAAATGTTAATGTGGGTGAAGACTAGAAGGTGAATCTACAAATTAAAGCATTTATTTGATTTTAGGATAAGATCAAAGAGAATATTTGCTTTGGATTCTGTTACATCTATAATTAAGTTAAAAAAATTTTTTTAAAAGACGAGGTGGTGAGAGTATCCGTGATAGTGTAAAGAATGCCCATTTCTTCTAGGTCCTGCTAGGGAGACCCTAAGAACTCTGGGGAATGAAGACCCTGAGGTTAAAGTCACTAAATATCTTCTGGGAGTATTGATACAGAATAGTAGCCAAGGGGACTTCCCTGATAGTCCAGTGGTAAAGAATGCATCTTCTGATGCAGGGGATGCAGGTTCTATCCCTCATCAGGGAAATAAGATCCCACATGCCATGGAGCAGCTAAGCCTTCTGGCCACAACTAGAGAAGCCCACGTACCACAAGAGACACCCATATGCTGCAAGTAAAGAAACCTGCATAATGCAAAAAAGGCCCAGCGCAGCCCAAACAAATAAAGAAAACCAGAATGATAGCCAATAGCAACAACTAAACTTACCGAATGTTTACTCTGTGCCAGACATTCTGTTTTTTCATGTAATTATTTGTTATTTTATTTATTTTTTTAATTTATTTATTTTTTAGTTGAAGGATAATTATTTACAGAATTTTGTTGTTTTCTGTCAAACGTCAACTCATGTAATTATTATAACATCCTAGGTTAGCCCCATTTCTTAGACAAGGAGACCGAGACCCTGGGAAGTTGGGTGACATTTAGGGCACACAGCACTGGGTGGCAGAGCTCACATTAAAGCCCAGGATCTCTGGCTTTCTGCCTGAGCTCCTTGCCACCCGAGTCTCCTAGTTTGTTCAGGACGGTGGCTTTAGATCAGATAAAGGTACTTAAAATGCAGGAGGTGCTGTGCTGGAGGAAGTTTCGTCCAGTCCCCATATCTGGGGGCAAATGAAGCAGAAATTCTCAGAACAGTCTGTTCTTAAATCAGTCAAGACCTTGCCTTTTCTGAACAGGTTGGACTCCTGCCTCCCAGAGAGAGGTAGTGAAGTGTGGCAGTGAAGAGCTTCGGCCCCAGGGACGGGCAGTATGTGTATACAGCATATGTAACTTGTGCTCAGTGAATGTTGTCAGTATCACCAGCATCATTGGCCAAAACGACCCAAATCACAGAACCAGTAAATTCTTTCTGGGCTTGAGGCCTTTGGGCGCCTCCCAAGGTGCTAAGATTCATGGTCCTTCTCCCCTTCAGCGAGTGTCTCACACTGTGCTGGACGGTGGGGTCATGACCATCACTCAGGCAGGTGCATGGATAACCACAGTCAGGGATTACACGTGTTGTGCCAGACAACAGGACAAGATGTTCTAAGATGGGCACCGACCCATGCTGCTGTTGGAGCTCTGCAGAGGTTTTAGGGCATGGAGAGAGAAGAGAACACCTCACTCATCCTGTATCAGTTCATCCCTCAAACGCTGATTAACCATCTGCTACATGCCAGATGGGGGCTAGGCCTGGGAGTACAAAAGTGACCACAAACAGACTCTCCTCTCATGAAGCTTTAAAAAGTTATCTGTTTATTTATTGGCTGCATGGAGTCTCCGTTATGGCATGTGGGCTTCTCTCTAGTTGAGGCACGTGGGCTCTGCAGCCCCGAGGCCCGAGGGATCTTAGTTCCCCAACCAGGGATCAAACCCACATCCCCTGCATTGGAAGGCAGATTCTTAACCCCTGGGCCACCAGGGAAGTCCTCTAATGAAGCTTTTAACCTTGCATGAAATCAGGGAATTTAATGACATTTAATGACCAGATTATTGAGCACCTATAAATACTACGTCTTTAACCCAGTCCTAGGCACTTGATGGGTCAGTATAATAATACCAGAGGCGTTGCTGAGTGTGTAATAGGTTTGATCCCTTAGCATGCACAGTGGCCCCTAAACCCTCCCAAGCTGGTGAGGTGGCACAGCGATCATTCTCACATTACAGATGAGGACACTGAGGCTCACATTAAGTAAAATTTAAATAAAATTGTAAATAAAACTGAGGCTCATGTTAAGTAAAATTTTCAAGGATTCACACAACTAGAAAACGGCATCACTTGGACTTGAATCCAGGTCTGTCTGAGGCCAAGTTCTTAGCCATGGTACCATGCTCCTTCTAGAAACAGTAGAAAGTCACAATCCCTTCCCTTTAAGAGTTCTATTAAATATAACAGGATAAGTAAGGCAAGGGCACATATTTTTAAAGCATACTGTGCTGCTGAACATAAGAAAGGAATAATCCTATTGGGTGGGTCAGGTGAAGTCAGGAGAGGCTTCCGGGAGGAGGTGACATTAGAGCGCTATCTGTAAGAAAGAGTGAAGGGCCAAGGGAGGGAATCTGCTGGGTAGAGTTTGGTGTACACAATGACCTCTGGGGGGAGTTGGAAAGTGAAAGTGTTAGTTGCTCAGTAGTGTCCAACTCTTTGCAACCCCATGAACTGTAGCCCACCAGGCTCCTCTGTCCATGGAATTCTCCAGGCAAGAATACCGGAGTGGGTTGCTATTTTCTTCTCCATGGGATTTTCCTGATCGAGGGATCAAACCAGATCTTCTGCATTGCAGGCAGATTTTACCACCTGAGCCACCACCAAGGGGGAAGTTGGAATACTCCTGGGTTGGTGTGGGGATGTGGGTCAGGGCTCAGGACCAGGCTGATACTCTTGGTTCCTGAGCCTTGTCTCAAGGGCTGGTGGGGTCCAGAGAGAGGAGAAGGAGCTTAACAACTTCGTCATCATGATACACCCTTAATATTCCATCTTGGGCTTCTATTGGAGGCTTTCTGTGTCTCTCAGAGCTCCGTATGGCTGGTGTGGAGAGAGGCCTGGGCTTATCCTCTGCCTGGGACACACTGCATCTTCTGCGTCGCCAAGAAGACAAACAGGATTAGAAGAAAGGAAGCAAAAGGAGCTCGTCCAATTTCCAGTGATGCTTATGTGTGTCCAGAGTCGAGAACTCTAGAGCAACCCAGCTCTCCAGGGCCGTTGGTTGTACTTGTGATTTGGGGTAAAGGTGCTCTTGTAGGAAAGAGTAAACATCTGCCTGACTCAGCCAGTCTGCATGGATCCCTTGGAAAGTTGCTGATGGACATGATCCTGGTCCTGTCCATCTCCTCCAATAGAGACTGGAACTTGCAGGGAGCAGCAGGAGGTCAAGCATGGCAGGAGTTTGGGATCCGTGTAAAGAGGAAGGGGCAGGGAAGGCAGGAGAGTTATCATGGGTAAAGGAGCCAGTTTTTATGATGGACATTCTTTAGAAAAGGGTATCTATTTTACTGATGTTTGCTGCTGCTGCTGCTAAGTCGCTTCATTTGTATCTGACTCTGTGCGACCCCATAGATGGCAGCCCACCAGGCTCCACCGTCCCTGGGATTCTCCAGGCAAGAACACTGGAGTGGGTTGCCATTTCCTTCTCCAATGCATGAAAGTGAAAAGTGAAAGTGAAGTCGTTCAGTCGTGTCTGACTCTTCGCGACCCCATGGACTGCAGCCTACCAGGCTCCTCCATCCATGGGATTTTCCAGGCAAGAGTACTGGAGTGGGGTGCCATTGCCTTCTCCGGTGTCTGACTCTAAATTTCACCAAAAATGAGCTCAAGAATATTCTGGCCATATGTTTAGATTTTTTAAATAAAATGGGCAGGGAGTCCCCTGGTGACCTAGTGGATAGGATTCTGGGCTTTCATTGTTGTGGCCTAGGGTCAGTCCCTGGACAGGGAACTAAGATTCTATAAGCCACACGGTGTGGCCAAAAAAAGGTAAATAGACAGTCAGCTTTAAGGGTGCAATGTATTCACACAGTATATTCAAGAATTAGACAGTCTAGGGGATGGCATAGCTATACACTTAGGTTTACAAGTATAGAGCCAGGCCCTGGAATTGGAGGAAAAACCAGCCATTCAGAACTGAACAGAGGTCCTTGGTTGCTGACACAGTCTCCCTTGACTTCAGATTTGAGACAAACAGAGGGAGTCTTGTCACTACAGAAAAACCAGTGAATTCAGGACAAACAGTAACAGGATAGATTGGCCAGAGAGGCAGTTCAGATTGTGGGATTCAGCCTGAAGCGAATAGGGTTGGCTGGAGGCTGGACATGGTGAACTGAAGTCCAGGATCTATAGACTAGAGCAACCATTTCTGTCCTTGGGATTCTCCAGGCAAGAATGCTGGGGTGGGTTGCCATTCCCCTCTCTGGGGGATCTTCCCGACCCAGGGATCAAACCCAGGTCTCCTGCACTGCAGGCAGATTCTTTACTGTCTGAGCCACCAGGGAAGTCTAACCCACTGTTAAACCAGCAATCCTAAACCAGTGCCTTCTTCTGAAATCACCAGTTTCCAAACAAGTAAGATGCTCTTCCCAATCAGTGTGATGGACACATTCTGGAGGGACCATGGACATCTTTGGGCGCTCTGCCAGGTGTTATTATCATCACAAAGGTGCCCGACGCAGCTTGCTGCTCTCTCCTGGGCTCATGGCAATTTGGGTCAAGGTTAACTCACTCTCTAGCTCTTTCTTTTGTTTTTTAAATGTATTGATGTGAAATTCATGTAACATTAACTTGACCATTTTAGAGCGAGCAGTTCAGCGGCGTTTAGTACATTTGTGCAACTACCACCTCTGTCTACTTGCAAAACATTCCATCGCTCCGAAATAAAACCCCACATCCATTAAGCAGTTATTCCCCATTCCCCTCTGCCCTCAGCCCCTGGCAACCATTGATCTGCTTTCTTGAGGTCTCTCTTTTTAAGACTGTTTAAAGACAAAACTATTTGGTACCTCCAGTATCTTTGAAGAAGATAATCACATAATGCTGGTTATCTAGGCCAGGGGTCCCCAACCTCTGGGATCTAATGCCCGATGTTTTGAGGTGGAGCTGATGTAATAATAATAGAAATAAGTGTCAGTTGCTCAATCAGATCCTACTGTTTGTGACCCCATGGACTGTAGCCTGCCAGGCTCCTCTGTCCATGAGATTCTCTAGGCCAGAATACTGGAGTGGGTAGTCATTCCCTTCTGCAGGAGATCCTCCCAACCCAGGGATCAAACCTGGGTCTCCTGCATTGCAGGCAGATTCTTTACCGTCTGAGCCACCAGGGAAGACCTAAGTGTACAATAAATGTAATACCCTTGACTCATCCCGAAACCATCCCCCTCCTCCCAGTTGGTGGAAAAATTGTCTTCCACGAAACTGGTCTGTGGTGCCAAAAAGGTTGGGGACCACCCATCTAGGGCAGGTTGTCACAACATCTAAATCCTTTATCAGTTTGCAAATAATCAATATGCCGAGTGCCCTCTGTCTCCTTGGTCTCCTCTCCAGGACCCCTCAAACCTTTTCCAGTGAAAAGGTTAAAAATGTCTGGTCCAAGGGGAGAATTCAGATCCACTCCAGGGCTTTGGCTGTGTCCATTTGGCTGGGTAGCACTGCTTTCTCAGTGTTTGCCTGTTAGCCCTGCAGCTGAGGCGAGCGTTCAAATTCTTGAAGATGTAACGACCTCTACTAATTCAAAGGCTTCCTTCCATTGCTCCCTTGTTTGCATCCCACCTGCCTCCAACAGGTGTATCATCTTTTTAAATGTCTTAATCTAAAGTTCAGTATCTCCCCCTCCCCATCATTTTTTAAAATGGTTTTCTTTTTAAAAAGTATTTATTTATTCATTTTAATTTTTGGCTGCTCTGGGTCACTGTTGCTGCTTGAGGGCTCTCTCTAGTGAACGGGTTTTCAGCAGCAGGGTGATGTCACAGTTAAGGGTGTAGTGTTTGCAGCCAGAGTCCAAAGCCCTCTTCTACTGTTAACCATTTGGACAAGACACTTAACCTCCTCAGCTCTCAGTTTCCACACTGTTAAAATGGGGAGAAGAGTCATATGCACGTCATAAGATTTCTGTGTGGCTTACATGAGATAGTTTGTGTATAGCACTTAAGGAGTGCTTGGCTCATAGTAACAGCTCATTTGCCACTAGCTATTAGAATTTAATCTTGACTTCTATCATATTTTGGAATAAATTGTTTTTTGGCTTCCTAAAAAAGAACAAAAAGAGCATGGACTTAAAATCAGTAGGCAATGGTGAGTCAGTGAGGTTTTTTGAGAGTGGGAATGACATGATAAGATCTCTGGTCTGGGAAGATTAATTTGTCTGCAGCTCACAGGCTGACTTAGAAGGAAGAGAGGGTGAAGGGAGGTTCACACAGTAGTCGGAGCGTGGCTCGCAGTATGGCAGCCACTCATCAGCCACTGGTCATGCATAGCTACTTACATTTAAATGAAAGAATATTTGGCAAAACTAATACAATTATGTAAAGTTTAAAAATAAAATAAAATAAAAATAATAATATTAAGTACATGCCATGTGGGACAGCAAGCACTTCCATCCTCCCAGGAGGTGGTGGTGGATGGTGCTGGTGGAGAGCAGTGGTTCTCACCCCTGAGTGGGCATCAGAATAACCTTGAAGGTGCATTAGCATCCAGACTGCTGGGCTCCCCTGCCCCTCCTGTCAGTTTCCAGCTCAGTAGGTCTGGGGCGGGGAGCTGGGAATCTGCATTTCCACTGCATTTCCGGGAGATGCTGATCCTGCTAGTCTAGGACACCTTTGCTTTCTCCCTTGGAGAACCCACTGTCTGGACCAGCAGTTTTCAATTCCTGGTGTGATGGAAGGGTTTTTTGTTTTTTAACTTTTTATTTTGTATTGAGGGTATAGCCAATAAACAGTGTTGTGGTAGTTTCAGGTGAGCAGTGAAGGGCCTCAGCCGTACATATCCATGTATCCATTCTCCCCCAAACTCCCCTACCATCCTGGCTGCCACAGAACGTTGAGCAGAGTTCCTTGTGCTATACCATTGTCCTTGTTGGTTGTCCATTTAAAATATAGGAGTGTGTACATGTCCATCCCAAACTCCCTAATGAAGGAAGGGGAGTTGTTTTGAGCTTGTTGACAGGTGTGTGTCTTGTTTATATGACCCAACTAAGCCTGTTTGGGATTTGGACTGAGTTTCTTCCCGAGACAGTCAGGCAGTGGTGCTGCTGGGGGGTCTGTCTCGTGACGGAATGTGTATAGGAGCCTTCGCTGAAGGAGGAGTAAGTGGGTCTCTCTTGGAATCTGGGGACAGAGGGACTGATCAGGTAGTGAGGAGTGATCCCTGCAACCTCCTGTGCTTGCCTGCCAGGCTGGACTCTGCTTTGACGTCTGCTGGAAAGGACAGTAGAGAAAGAGGTTTGCACAACTGAACAGCCGAGAACGTGCTGTCTCTGTTCCTCGGTCCCCCCCTAACAACTTTCTCCCCGAGGCACGAATGACTCATGTCTAGTTGCAGGGTGGGGTGGGAGTCGGGGGGAACGGCCTCGGGGTGTGACAGAATTTAATGAAGCAGGAAGTGGGAGAAGCACACCTCTTAAACCCTCAACGTATTACCCCATTACCCGCCACTCGTGTCCCTCACATCCACGGTTTGAGCTGCAGAAAGAAACAGCATAGAGTTCATTCTCAGTGAGCCAGGGGACAGCATCCGCTGATGGGCAGGGTCCCTGAAATGTTCACCAGAGTCTGAGCTGAGCTTGGAGTATCAGGCAGAGACCTAGGGTGGGGCTGTGATAGACCGGAAGCAGGAAAACTTGCCCCACGCCAGCTGTGAGCCCTTTTCTACACGCTCATCAGATGTGCGTGAGAGCACTTAGGACATTCTTCCAGAATGTTCTCTGTACCAGCCAGCAGATAGCTGTGACCCTCCTCAGGTGGCTCTCCCACAGTCCCAGTGGCTCTCTTGAGTCCCTCCCTGGACCTCCCCAGCAACTAAATTCACACCTGAGCATCTAGAGGGACCTCCAAGACCCTGTTCGATTTCTGAGGATGGCATCAGTACTGGTGAGATGGTACTTGTGGCATTTGGAAGTGTTTTGCATATAATGTGTGTGTGTGTGTGTGTGTGTGTGTGGAGAAGGGAATCTTGCCTGGAGAATTCCATGGACAGAGGAGCTTGGTCTGTGGGATCACAAAGTCAGACACGACTGAAGTGACTTAGCATGTATGCTTAAGTGTGTGTATATGTATGTAGATACATACGTACACAGTAGTGAAGAGTGGGGGAAGGTGGGGAGGATTCAGTAGGTGCTTCAATGAGCTTGAGATATGAATAGTTTGGTAAAATTATAATAGAAACTGGGAAGGATGCATGTTTCCTAAAGGCTGTTTAAGACCCATTGCTTTAATCATCCATTCATCCATCCACCCATCCATTTAGGACAAATAGGTCCAGGAGGAGAATTCTCCCTCTTTCAGTGCTTCTGTGCCATTGAGGATGTTTGACAGTACCTAAGGGGGAACATTCCTCTGTTGGGACTTCTCTGAACAGATGTTTTCTTCCCTCATCATCCCCAGATGACAGTAGAAGAAACAGAAAACTTATCTTCAAATGACAGCCTTTTCCTCTGGCTGCCTGGGGAACGTGGCGTGAGAATGTGGCTGTCAGGTTTTAAAAAAATCCGTTGGATCCCATGATTCAGTGATGTGGTTAATGTAGATAGGGCTCTTCTATCAAAGCAGGGAGCCCGTTGAAGAAATGAGAAAATATGCATTGGTTCTCCAGAGAAGGGAGGTAAGCCCTCCTTCCTTGGGGCCAGGGGGCTTTTGTCCCGAGCCTCTGGAAATTAAACCCATCACTTAGAGAGCAGATTGTGGGGCTTCTGGCCACTGCTGCTTGGGCTGCGCAAAGCTGCCGACGGACAGTTTTGATTGAATGTCGAAATTAAGCTGCCAAGCCGCGACTCTGCAGCTCCAGGGACCCCATGTTAGTATTTATGTCACATCTTTAGAAATAATCACATTGTGAAGCAGTGCCCAAAGCCATGTCAGCAGCTACTGCAGCTCAGGGTTTGAACGTCACCCGCCTGGCGCTTCTGCTGCATCTTCTCGGCATGGGTTGGTGGAGGAGGGGTAGGCACACCGTCTAGGAATCCGATAGGGTTCCTGTCCTGAGGATGCAGGCAAAGAAGCCGTACGCCTCGTCTGTCCTTGTTTTCTCCCAACTGGAGGCCTGTCATGGTCTTCAAATGAGAAATAAAGCTAGCGTGTTGGGTGGCTTACTCACAAACCATCTGTCCTGGGCATAAGGGAAGACCCCCCCAAGGGCCGGCCCGAGGGGAACAGATGTTCACGGGGACAGGGTTTATTCTTGTTTTTCTAGAGCGTGGTCTGCAGAGCACCCCCTCTATCTGCACGAATCCCTGCATACTGTCCCTGCATCCCCAGAGGGACCCGGTGGCATTGCCCACACAATCGGGGCACGTCAGGCACTTGGAGACTGCACTTGTGAGACCCTAAGGGGTGACTAACCCACATCCTCTCCAGGGAGGGGAATGGTCTCTGGACCTCTAGGTCTTGAGGCTGTGCAGAGTCATAGCAGGTGCCGAGCAGCCTCGGTAACTGCAAGGCCCTGAGTGACTAGGGAAACCTCTGTAGAAAATGTGAGTGAAAGTGAAAGTTGCTCAGTTGTGTCCGACTGTTTGCGACTATATAGTCCATGGAATTCTCCAGGCCAGAATACTGGAGTGAGTAGCCTTTCCCTTCTTCAGGGGATCTTCCCAACCCAGGGATCGAATCCAGATCTCCTGCATTGTGGGCAGATTCTTTACTAACTGAGCTATCAGGGAAGCCCTCTGTAGAAAATAGATGACACTAAAGTGGGTTCAGTGGATTATAGAAGGTCGGCTTTTCAAGTTTCTGGTTTCAAGATGAAACCAGTTACAGAGCATGAAAGTTGCATGGTTTAGGCAGTGATGTACAGATTTGGGGGAATCAGTTGATTGGGTCTTGGGCCATCCACATTGTATCCAGTTCCAATTTGTTGAGAGTAATTGTGTACAAGACTGGCCTCCCATTAAGCCAAGAATTCTTTCTTCCAGATTTAAAATAGCTTGTTTTTTTAATTGGAGGATAATTGCTTTACAGTGTTGTGTTGGTTTCTGCCATACAATAGCGTGCATCAGCCATAAATATACATCTGTCCCCTCCCCCGTGAGCCTCCCTTCCACACACCACCACCACTGTCTCCCTCTTCTTGGTCATCACAGAGTAACTTTTTTTTTTAATTAAAAAAGTAATTCATGCTCAACAGAGACCATATATTTAACTTCTCCTTCTTCTGAATCCCCACTGAATGACTAGGAGATTAAAAATGGGAAAAATTTATCAGAACTGCAAACCAGAGAGTGTCGATCGCCTGCCAGAACCACTGAAGAATTTCTGTAAGGTACAGCTGAGACAATACAAGCTAATTTTGTCTCCCTTTTCCAACATCTAAGCCGCTTAATATTTTTCTTTTATGTAATTGTATTGGTTGGTGCTTCCAGAATGATGTTAAATTATAGCGGTGATGTGGGCATTTTTAATTTGATTGTGGCCTTAAGGGAACTAGAAATGCCTCCATAGAGTTTCACTAGTAAGACAATGAAAACCTTTGATACATTTATTATGCCAAGAAAAGCATGTATCTCTTCCTGTTTTTCTAAGGGTTAAAAAAAAAGAATGATTATTGAATTTTGTTGCTTGTCTTTTTGTCATTTTTTGAGATAATTACATGTTTTTCTCCTTTGACCTAGTTTTATAGTGGATAATATTAATAGATTTTCTAAAACTATGAAGGGTTTTGTTTAGAGAGTCTGTAATCAGACTTGAGTTTTTGAAAGCTCATTTTGATGTAGGGACATGGAGGAAGGGCAGAATGGAGCACGACTGTTGGCGAGAAACTAACTAGGAGAGAAAAAAGGAATGTTCACACAAGAACCATATGTGTGATAGGTTTACCAGTCGCTCATTACCTGCCAAGGACAATACCACTTTATAGGCTTCAAGGGTAACTCAGTAATCACATAACCCAATGATACAATGATTATTGTTAAGGTTAGATAACAGTGTGGATAGTAAGAAGGGCTCAGGGGCACTTGCCTGTTGATCTGGTGGTTAAGAATCTGCCTTCCATTGCAGGGAAAGGGGATTTGATCCTGGTTAGGAACTAAGATCCCACCTGCCGTGGGGCAGCTAAGCCTGTGTGCCGCGACTACTGAGCCTGTATGCTCTAGAGCCAGTGCTCTGCACCAAGAGAAGCCCACATGTGCTGCAACTGGAGAAATCCGGTGCACGGCAATGAAGAGCCTGTGCGCGGCAACAAAGACTCAGTAAAGTCAAAATCAAAAATAAAATTATAAGAAGGAAAAGGGCTCAGGTACATGAAATGATAAAGAGGTAGAAGGAATTGTATATAGTCATAGATTGTACCAAGGGAAGGCAACCAGGGCGATTTCCAGATTTCTTACTGCAATTGGGTGAATCGTTAAGCACTCATCAAGAATGGCATTGAGGAGAGGGAGCAGATATGTTCTGATCTGTAATGCTGGTGGGTGGGGTTCATGACAAGGAGTTGATGAGTATTCCTGGACATGATGTATCTGTGGGGCATCCAGTACCAGATATATGATAGACAGTTGCATATTCTGTTCTAAAGCTCAGTGAAGCACTTTTAGTAATAATAAAAATCATGGGAGTAGGGAAAATGTGGAAATTCAAAAGTAAACTTATGTTTAATCTATAGTTCAGAGAGAAAATCTTAAGGAACATTAGAAAATATTTTGAATCCATGAAAGAAAATAAAAATGCAATGCACCAAAATTTGTGGAATCCAGATAAAGAAGTGCTTGAAATGAAATTTATATTGTGGAATTCAACCAAACATCAAAGGAAGAAATAACCCTGATTCTTCTAGAAAATGGAATAGGAGGGAGCACTTCCTAACTTATTTTATGAGGCTAGCATTGCTCTGATACCAAAGTCAGACAAAAACAGCACAAGGAAACTACACATGATTATCTCTTATGACCACAAATGCAAAAACCTTCAACAGAATCATGCAGGTCAAATACAGAAAGAAGTAAAAAGAATAATACAGCATGACCAAGTGAATGGGTTTCCCTGGAGGCTCAGATGGTAAAGAATCTGCCTGCAATGCAGGAGACCAAGGTTCAGTCCCTGGGTTGGGACTATCCCCTGGAGAAGGGAATGGTTACCTGCTCCAGTATTCTTGCCTGTAGAATTCCATGAACAGAGAAGCCTGGCAGGCTATAGTCTATGGCATCACAAAGAGTCAGACACGACTGAGCAACTAACACTTTCAAGTGAATTTCATCCTGGAAATGTAAGTCTGGTTCATTAATAATAATAATAATAATTAAAAAATTAGTGTATTCCACTGTATTAATAATCTAAAGAAAGAAAAAGCATATGAATATGTTTGATGCAGAAAAGGCATTTGATAGATTTATTAATAATATTCATTTATGATAAAAGCTGTCATCATACTAGAAATAGAAAGGAACTTTCCTGAGGTGTTAAAGGACATCTAGAGAAAAATCTGCAATATACTTAGTAATGAAAAACAGCGTGCTTTCCCGATAAGCTATGAAACAAGACAAGGACATCCACCTTTACCCAGTCTATTCAGCATCATACTGGAAGATCTAGTCAGTGCAATAAGATGATAAAAAGAAACAAAAAATTGGAAAAACAGATTGAGAAATGCAAATTGGAAAGGAAAAAAAAAGTCTCTATACATGGAAAACATGATTGTCTATGTAGAAAATCCAAAAGAATCTGCCAAAAAACCTCCAAGAACTAGTAAAAGATATAAGGTCAACACACAAAAATCAATTGTATTTTCATATATCAACAGAAACTAAAGTTTTTAAAATACCGTTTGCAATAACTTCAAAACAAATGTAATATTTTGTTATAAATCTAATAAAATATGTCTAGAATCCGTATGCTGAAAGTTATAAAACACTGCAAGAAATCAAAGAATACTTAAATAAATGAAGAGACATGCCTTGTTTATGGATTGGAAGACCCAGGATATAGTAAAGTCTTCAGTTTTTCAGATTGATCTGTAGACTTAATAAATTTCCAATCAAAATCTCAGCAGGAGTTTTTTTATTGATATGGACAAAGGGATTCTAAAATTTAATGAAAAGGCCAAAGAACTAGAATGCCAACACAGTTTTTAAGATGAAGAATAAAGTTGGCAGAATCACAGTACTCAATTTTCAGACCTAAGACAAAGCTTCAGTTATCAGGCAGTGTAATTTTGGCAAAGGGATAAATACATAAATAACTGGATCAGAAGAGAGAGTCCAGATGTATACCCATACAAATACAGCCCATTGGTTGTTTTTTTTTTTTAAAGATATAAAAACAAAGAAATGGAAAGACTACCCAGTCTTTCAACAAATGATGTTGGAATGACTGGCATTCATATGCAAACAAAATGAACCTCAACTTCTGTTCATAAACTTATTGAAGAACTAACACAAAATGGATTATAGATCTAAATGTTAAATTTAAAGGCATAGAAATGGAAAACATAGGAGAAAAAAATTTTATGACCTGGAGTTAAACAAAGAGTTCTCAAACATGACACTAAAAACATGACTCATGAAAGAAAAAATAATTAACTGGACCTCATTAAAATAAAAAAACACTTTTGCTTTGCAAAAGGCACTGTTACATAATGAAAAGACAAGCTACAAACTGGAAGAAAATATTTGCAAAGCACATATCTGAAAAAAGACCTGGATCCAGAGTAGAGAACTCTCAGAGTTGTAAGTGTGCAAGCAACTCCACGAAAAAGATGGGCCAAAACACCACCAAAGATGGTGTAAGGATGGCAGGTTCACTCACAAGAAGAGGCTCAGTGTCGCTGGAAATCAGGGAAATGCAAATTAAAGCTACAGTGAGATACCACTATATACCTATTAGAATGGCTAAGATAATAACGACAGAGCTTCCCTGGTGGCTCAGTGGTAAAGAATCTGCCTGCCAGTGCAGGAGACACAGGTTTGATACCTGGTCCAGGAAGATTCCACATGCCACAGAGAAATGAAACCCGTGTGCCACAGCTATTGAGCCTGTGTTCTAGAACCCAGCAGCTGCAATGACTGAGCCCACACGCCACAGCTGCTGAAGCCCGTGTGCCCTACAGCCCGTGCTCTGCAACAAGAGAAGCCACCACAGTGAACAGCCCATGCACCGCAATGATAGAGGAACTCCTGCTCGCCACAACAAGAGCAACCCAGGCAGCAACGAAGATCCAGCACAACCAAAAATAAATAAATAAAATTATTAAAAAAACAATAATAAATACTGTGAATACAGTGTGCTGGAAAGGATGCAAGGTGAGAGAAACTTTTATTTATTGCTAGCAGGAATGCAAAATGGTACAGTCTCTTTGGAAAACCTTTTGGTATATATTTATACATATATATATATAACACCTATGTGTGTGTGTGTGTATATACATATATATATACACACACGAATGTATGTATATACACACTTACCATATGCTTTAATTTTTGACCTAACTCCTAGGAATTTACCCTAGAGAAATGCAATTTCATGTTCACATTTGAATATTTGTAGCAGCTCTATTCATAATGACCAAAAACTAGAGACCACTCAAATGCCCTTGAACAGGTGAATGGATAAATGAACTGTGGTTCATCCATACAGTGGAATATTCCTCATCAATGGAAAGAAATGATTAAAAACTATTCATATGCACAACCTGGCTGCCTCTCAAAGGCACTTTGCTGAGTTAGAGAAGCCAATCTCAAAAGGTTTCATCCTGTCTGATGCTACATTTATATGGAAGATGTGTCATTCTTCAAAAGATAAAACTATAGTAAATGAGAAATGGAGCATCGATTGCTAGGGGCTGAGGGTAGCGGGTGGGTTGTAACTATGAAGCAGCAGCTCACAGGATTTTTCTGGAGTGATTGAACTGTCCTATGTCCTGGTAGGATGGTGGTTACATGATTCTATACATATGTTAAAATTCACGAAAGTATACACAAAAAGTCAGTATTACTGTATGCTGATTAAATAATTAAATGCCATAGACAGAAAATAAACAGATAAAAAAGACAGGAAAAGGAGGGCTTCCCAAGTAGCTAAGTGGTGAAGAATCCACCTGCTAATGCGGGAGACACGGGTATCATCGCTGGGGTAGGAGGACCCCGCACGCTGCAGAGCAACTAAGCCCGTGCGCCATGACTTCCGAGTCTGCGCTCTAGAGCCCGCGTACCGCAGCTGCTGAAACGGGCAAGCTCTGGAGCCCGTGATCCCCAACAAGAGATGCCACTGCAATGAGAAGCCCATGCCCCACAACTGGAGCTCCTGCTCCCCACAACTTGAGAAAAGCCCACACGGCAACAAAGACCCAGCACAGGCAAAAATAAATAATTATTAAAAAAAACACAAAACTTTCACACACACACACAAAAGACAAGGAGAGGAAAAGAGGGTCGGAGGTAGAGAGAAAGAGAGAGAGACTGAGAGTGGGGGAGGGCAGAAGGATAAGGCAGTAGGCATGAGATGAAAGAGGAACTAGCTAAGGGGAAGGCGTAAGCAAGAAGGATATCATATTGTGATAATAAAAAATAATTTAAAAAATAAATTAAAATGCATAGAAACAGTTAACAGAGGAGTGCTTACTGCAGAAAATATAATCAGTCATATGGAAATAGGCTTAAGGAATACTCCCAGGTGGCAGGGGAAAGGAACAAAAAGATGACTATAGTTATGGGGGAAAAAAAAGGTGTGGAGGATAAACAGCATGGATCCACAGGTAAATGGAATCAGGTATTCCTGCAGAAACAACCAGGGCAAATGGAAAAGCACCTATTTTGAGAGCAGAGCTCAAGACAAGCAAGTAGTAAACAGTACAAAAAAGAATTTTTAAAAGAATGAAACATAAAATCCAAGATTAAAAAAATAGTCACGTGCCTCAGGTAACACAGGGTCAAATACATAAAAGCAAAAACTGCTAGAAATGAAATGAGGAATTTATAGAAATGCCATTGAGGGATGGTTTTAAAACATATTGTGTCCGTCTTTGACAGATAAAACAGGTAAAAAAATATGAGTATAGATTACTTAAATAATATTCTTAAAGCTCGTGCCAAATACTTCTCTCTTGAAGCCTGAACTCTTCCTTAAGAGACTCGCCTTTTCCCTAGTATGCACAAAATTGATGATATGTTAACTTGCAAAGCAGACCTCTTCACAAAATGCCCCAGAAATGGCTCAGCCTACATCTTCTGATGAAAACGTGATAGAACTAGAAATCCATGCCACAGACATAATACAGAAGATCATTGTGCGAACCAGATGGAACAGGAATCAGACAGGAGCCTTAAAATGATGAACTCCTGAGATTGTTTCTGTCGGGAAAGGGAAGGGTTGGCTAGGCATGCCCAGTAGGGTGACAGGTGGTGTGGAGGGCCAGGCGGTTGTTGGAGGTCATGGGTGTGTCATGCATCAAGCTCTCCATGTATTATTCTTTTCTCTGGTGCTCTCTCGAAGCCGTGTATCACTGACAGTCAGAGGTATGCAGACAGGATGTTGTTCAAAAGACACAATATTAAAGCCCATGGCCAGAAGTGCTTGGAGGAGCTTTCCATATTGGCAGGGTTAGGAAGAAAAGTAACATCACAGCAGCTCACTGATGGCCCAGAAGAAAGGAAAGAGTTCAGGGATCAAAGGGTTTGATATGTATTTTTTTTTAAAAAAATGGTGTAAAGGGAGCAGAGGATTAAAAAGATAAAAGGTTATTGGGGAGTTCAGAGGAAGAACCATTCATTCCAGGTGAGACTCCAGGTGGCTGAACTGGAATGGAGAGGAAGCTATAATGTAAGAAGAAGGAAGGGATTTATCACAGTTGGCATCAGAACATCATTCTTTGACTACCTCCTCCAGGTTCATTTATATGAAAATCACTTTGGAGAGATACTCTTTTAGCCTTGAAATTGATCTTAATAGTTATGTAATTTGATCTAAATTCTCTCAAAGGAGACAGGAAATCAACATTTGTTGAGACTCTGCCATGTGCTTTTCACTATACTTGAACACCATTATCCTCTGTAATTAGAGGAACCATGTAATTTATTGTCCGAACTAGACTCTCTTGAGAGTAAAAGAACAACAGATAGAGACTGAGGTTGTTCTTGGTAAACTGGCATGGATGGCAGTCCTATAATTATCAGACATCCTTTTGAGTTGTATGCGACTTTATCATCATTTCAGAGACAGGGAAACTCAGCAAAGTCTTTTATTTATTTATTATTTTGGCTGCATTGGGTATTTGTTGCTGTGCACAGGCTTCTGACTGCAGTAGCCTCTTTTGTTTCAGAGCACCGGGTCTAAGGCAGGCTTCAGTAACTGCACGCAGGCTCAGTAGCTGCGGTACTTTGGCATGGTACATGTTGCTCCGTGGCATGTGAAATCTTCCCGGACCAGGGATTAAACCTGCGTCTCCTGCATTGGAAGATGGATTCTTAACCACTGGACCACCAGGGAAGTCCTCAGAGGAGTCTTCTGACTAAAGGCACCCCGGTAGTGAGAGTCAAAGGCAGAGGCAGAACTTAGACCCAGGTGTGTGTGACTCTGAAGTCTAACTGTTGCTAACTTAGTTCCCGGCTTACCTGCATTAGCTCCCCATCATCGTTTCACTTGCCTTGGCTTGACAGGCTCCCTTCCAGACAGATACTGTGATGGTCCCAGCTGGAAGTCTGTCTCAACACAGATGATTCGATGTGTGATGACTCTGCCGCTGCCAGCAGTGACAGGAAGCCAGCTGTTCTCAGAGCCTTTGGCCATGATGCACTTGAGATGTCTTAGCTCCTGCGTGTGGGCTACCCAGAGACCCTAGGCTTGCTTACTTTGTAATCAGAGTCCATCAGATGAGGCCAGGGATGGCCAGTTAAGATGATGGAAGGAGATGCTGATGGATCCAGGGCTCACAAAAACTATAGCATCAGAGAAGCTTGGGATTAGAAGAAGCAATGAGTGAATGCTGCAGCTGCTCGGTCGCTTCAGTCATGTCTGACTCTTTGCAACCCCATGACTAGCCCGCCAGCCTCCTCTGTCCACAGGAGTTTTCCCAGCAAGAATACTGGAGTGGACTGCCATGCCCTCCTCCAGGGGATCTTGTTGACCCAGTAATTGCACCCAAGTCTCCTGTGTAGCAGGCAGAATCTTTACCACTGAGCCACTCAGGAAGCCCATAATAAGTGGGCTTATTATCAACAAAATGCAGATCTAGGAGTAGACAGCTGAAGAAGTTTCGGCTTAAGGAAGTGTGACGGGGCAGTGGGGAGGAACTTGGGATTAACTGAAGGCCCAGTAAACTGTCATCCATCAGGTCACTGAAAGAGAAGGAGGTGGGTGCAGAGCAGGAGAGCCAAAATGGGTGGATGGCTCTGAAAGTTTTCACCTGATCAGTCTCTTTACTTCAGTCCTGCTTTGGTCCTGGCGTGTGTGACACGGGTGTCCAGCTGGTCTCAGTAAGGCCATCCTGGGTCTGTTCACCTAGGGCCCAGCCATTCAGACCAGGATCTTTGCAGACTTGGTTGCTCTAAAAAGTCTTTGGGGAACAGAATGGGGGTCTTTGAAGGCCAAAACAATGAGTTCTTGGCGGCGGTAAATGGACCACAACTGAATTGATTTTTTAAATTAAGTTTTAATAACGCAGTTAATATAAGAATGCATTCTCTTTGTAATAATTTCAGAAAATGACAATTAAGGCTTAAGTTTCTTTTGCCCACGAACCAGGTGCCTTTACCTCTTCCACAGATGTAGCCCTTTCTTCAAGCCACTTTTGGATTTATCCTTCTAGACTTTTTTCTATATATTTGCATTCACATGTGACCTTATAGAAAATTTATTATACTTGTCTCAAAGATTTGGAGGGCCTTGTTTGTTTAAACACAGTCCCAAAATTATAGAAAAGTTAACAGTACGAGGATTTCTGTATTCTCTTTACCTGATTTACCATTTGTTCACGTTTTGTTTCATTTGTTCATCATTCTCTCTATTAAATATTTTAATATGCGTGTATATGTTTTTGTGAGCCATCTGAGAATGAGTTGGAATCGTGGTCCCCATTTTTTCCTAGATAATTTAGTATATATTTTCTAAGGACACGGACATTCTCGTGCATATGTACAGTTATTCAACTCTGGAAACCTAATATTGGCCCAGTGCTATCATTTAATTCATAGTCTCAATCCAGATTTCATCAGCTGAACCACTGATGTCGATCTTCAGTTGAAACCACTGACTTTTTTTTTAAACAAAGAAGTATTACATTGTAATAGCCAATCTTCATTTTGCTGGTTTAACATGTTAGCACATGTAGATAGCCCAGTGTTATAGAGCCATACATAATATTTCACTGTGTGAACATGCTCTGGATTATTTACCCCTTCCCCTGTTGATGAGCATTCACGTTATTTCCTATTTTTTTAAATTGAAATATAGTTGCTTTACCATGTTGTGTTAGTTTCTGCTGTACAGCGAAGTGAACCAAATATCCATGTACATATATATCCCCTCTTTTTGGATTTCCTTCCCATTTAGGTCACCACAGAGCATTAAGTAGAGTTCCCTGTGCTCTACAGTAGGTTCTCATTAGTTATCTACTTTGTACGTAATAGTGTATATATGTCAATCCCAGTCTCGCAATTCATCCCACCCTGCCTTTCCCCCTTTCGTGTCCATACATTTGTTCTCTCTGTCTGTGTCTCTATTTCTGCCTTGAAAACAGGTTCATCTGTACCATTTTCTTAGATTCCACGTAGATAAAATGCGTTAATATACAACATTGATTTTTCTCTTTCTGACTTGCTTCACTCTGTGTAACAATCTGTAGGTATATCCACATCTCTACAAATGATCCAAGTTTGTTCTTTTTTATGACTGATTAAATTTTGCTGTATATATGTACCGCATCTTCTTTATCCATTCATTGGTTGATAGACATTTAGGTTTCTTCCATGACCTGGCTATTTTAAATAGTGCTGCAGTGAACACTGGGGTGCATGTGTTTTTTTTTTTAATTTTGTTTTTTTTTTCAGGGTATATGCCCAGTAGTGGGATTTCTGGGTCATATGATAATTCTATTTTTAATTTTTTAAGGAACCTTCAAACTGTTCTCCGTAGTGGCTGTATCAATTTGCATTTCCTGCTTTTTATCTCTGCAGACATCCTCAAACATAACTGAATGCTAGTGGGGATTGCTTTGGATGACTGTTCTAAGGACATTTATAGTGAGGACAAATAAGGACTCATGATGTTGAAGAAAGTACCTTCAAAAGGAGAAGTTCTTAATACAGAGAAGCTTCTGGTTCACATAGTATATTATGATGACTTTAAAGCAACACAGTTATTCAGACTTTCCAATACTTATTAAAAAAAATAAGAAAGTTCTTACTGAAGAGCAATCCTTAGGAAGATAGTTAACAGTAGGGCTATCTTTTATGGATTCAGCACTGTATTAGGTAATCACACCAGAATGCAGAGGCCTTGTTTGCTCTGAAGGCTTTTGATGGAAACAGCCAGATCTTACCCCCCAACCAGCTTCACTCCCAAGGCAAGCAATGTTCTCTTGACTGGGACACTTTTCTGTGCACTTAGCAAGCTTCCACCAGGGGGGACAGTTGCTATTTCTGCTTTGTGTGAAGCATTTTGTACCATCTGGGCTGGCTGAATTTCAACAGAGATAGTAAAGAAACATTTATCAAGAAAAATCAAAGTCAGTCTCGCCAAGTGTGGTCTAGAGAGATTTGCTGTCTCAATACATATACAGCTCTCTTGCTGCTGGGAAACATGACTCTACTTTGAAAAGCTTCAGGAGGGACAGGCCTTTGGATCTTAGCCTGAAGCTACTTTCAGCTGCTCACGATACAGTGACTTTAGTAGCCAGAGCACTTGGAGATGTGAATACCAACAGTCCCAGAATCAATTCCACTTTGTTCCTTTTCATAGAAATTTTTGGCCCCTTTGGGAGAGGATAGACCCAAAAGGAACAGAAGTAGAAGAAAGGGTCTATCTGTAAGAGTTGGGGGAAAGATGGAGTCATGCCTCAGTTAGGCTTGGAAAGTTAGGGGAAGTAGACGGCCAGGGAGAGGTCATTCTTAAACCATTAGTTATGAGATTGGCTCAAGAATACTTGTCCTACAAAGAGTACTCTGAAGGAGCTGTGAGGTGCATACTTACAATAGAAGAATGTTCTGGTGATTGTCCTGTGCTGTCAGTTTATAAGACAGGGGAGGGCGTGTGGTCTTTGAAGAAAGACAAACTGTTTTCACTTGCATATGTGTTGCCAATCAACCAGACAGACAAGTTTCTGGCACTTCAGAGCCTCTCAAATCATGTTTTTATGCAGCTCACTAGGGTGATGGATGTGTCATTCCAAGATCCAAGCCTGGAAACTTGCACATGCTGTTTTCCTTGGAAGGCTCAGTGAATGAGAGAAAGGAACAGTTGGAGATTGTATGTAGTCCATGGGGAAAGTGTTCGGGCATATTAAGAAATTATATCATCTAGGAAAGTTTTACCTAATGTGTGCTCTATGGACCAGCAGTATCAGCATCACTTGGGAACTTAGAGAAACAGATCAGCAGGTGTCACTCCAGACTTAATGAATCAGAATCTTATCTGTGGGAGTGGGTCATAGGAATATGCATCTCACTGGTCATCTGGGTGACCCTTGTCCACACTAAGGGCTGAGAAGCATTCCTTTGGAAGGGTTCAAATGGAAAAGTCAGATGCTTTATTCTCAAGAAAAAATTTGGAAATGATTACGTCTTCATAATAAAAACAAACCAATGTAGTAAAAAGAGGGCACTGAATATTAATTGTAATAACAATGAAATAGCAATAACATGAAAGTGAAAGCAATAATATAGCTAGCATTTATTGACTATTTCTCTAGGTGTTAACAATGTATATTCTTTATCTGATTTCACCCTTTTAACAGCCCAGTGAGGTATGTTCTTTCCATTTTACTGATCAAGAATTTGAGATTCAAAAATGTGAAATAACTGCTAGGCAAAATGCAGACCCTGGATTCTCATAGCCCTGTATCCACTATACTATATGACCTGACTACTGTCTCCTTAGAAATCAACTCTACTTTGAATCTGTTGTTGTTGCTGAGTCGCCAAGTCATGTTCGACTATTCGTGATCCCAAAATTGCTTTGAATAACTTGGTTTTATTCTGCTAGGCACTGGGAATAGGGGGTCAACATAAGATATTGAAGGCGAGATCAACATTATGTTGGCACCCCTGTCCATAGTACTTAGCAGAATGCCGAACACATTAGGGACCTGCTTATTGAACTTAACCAAATCAAAGAGGTAA
Organism: Bison bison bison; assembly: GCF_000754665.1. Classification (NCBI taxonomy): domain Eukaryota; kingdom Metazoa; phylum Chordata; class Mammalia; order Artiodactyla; family Bovidae; genus Bison; species Bison bison. The sequence goes on from NW_011494644.1 coordinate 6,594,770, forward strand.
AATTCTTACTTTTGGTACAAAAATGAGATACAACTTGCAAGATGACATGGAATAGGAATTCAGCCTGTGGATAAGTGGAAGAAGGGGCCATGTGCTAGAGTAGAGAATGGGGTCAGTGCAGAATAAGTTACAGCGTGCCTCCTGGGGTCCCTTGTCACTCCTCTGACGGTCCACTCAGTCCTTTCTTCATTCCCTTTATTCAGTCTTAGCCCTTCACTAGCTATATGGTCTTAGGCAAGTCAGCGCCCCACCACTCCATCCCAAGCAGTGGTTAGTTGTCAGATAAAATGAAAGGAAAGAGGAGCAAGGGAGTTGAGAGTAATTTTCGAGAGTGAATATAATGCCTCCAAAACTTTAAGCTGGGGGTGAAGGGAGTAAAGACGAGAGGGAATGAGGAGAAAGAGAAAATTTTATATTGGGCTCAATAGGTTGATTGGTGATGAAAGACTTGTAGCAGTGGGGTACTAGAGTTAATGAACAGGAAAGTGGGAAGTAGCATAGCTTGTGGGATACATGAAGCTGAGTTAAAAAGTAGTGTAACTTCTGGATGATAAACACCAGGAAGGAGGTGACTGTGATGAGGTGGAAGCAGAGGTTGCAGGGAGTGATGGGGATGCTTTATTCTTTACTTTTCTGATAACTTGTTGCACTTATGAAGCACTTAGAACAAATACGGAATGATGGTGGTGGTAAGGGGTATCTTTGTCATATTCTTGACTTTAATGAGATTGCATTTACCATTAACTTTGGTGCTATTATTTCAGATGTCCTTTGTCCTGTGGAGATTTCCTGTTATTTCTAGCTAATTGCAATGATCCTATAGTTTTCTCCTTTGACCTATAATTATGATGAATATTTTAATAATAGATTTCTGAGGTTGAGCCATCTTTGCATTCTGGTAAGAGTCACTGTTTGTTAGCCTTTTAGCAGATAGTTTGATTCAGTCTGCTAATATCAATATATTACTTTGGGTTTTCCTATCATAAATGAGGTGGTTGGCACTGTATCCTCAAGATCTAGACAGTTTTCATTTTCTTATCGCCTTCCCTTGGCCATCTATGTTACTGGTTTTTGAACTGACTCCTAATTAACTTCTTCCCATTTCTCCAGACTGATGTCTTATGCTGCCTCATCCTTCTTATTCTCAGTTGCATCCCAGACTGTTGACCTTCTTCTTCCTTTCCCTGCTAAACCTCCTTTACCCAGGGTGTTCTTGGGCACAGGTGGAGCCTAGCTGTAATGCTGCTGTTTTTCCAGCTCTCTCACCCTGGGCTGTCTAGGCGCTGGTTAATGGGTGCTGCCTGGATAAATAGGTCATTTTGGTTTAGAGGGCAATTCTTTCTCTTTTGTTAATAGCTTTTACTTTTTTATTAATTACCTTTTATTGGAGTGTAGTTGCTTTATGATATTGTGCTAGCTTCTACTGCATAGCAAAATGAACCAGCTATACGTATACACATACCCCTCCCTCTTGGATTCCCCTCTTATTTAGGTCACCATGGTGCATTAAGTAGAGTTCCCTGTGCTGTACTGCATGTTCATATCAGTTGCCTGGTTTTCTTTTTGAATTCAGATAAAATGCACCATTAACCATTTTTAAGTGTATAGCTTAGTGGCATTTACTGAATTAACAGTTTTGGGCAACCATCGTTTCTATCTAGTTCCAAGGAATTTTTGTCACCCTTAAAGGAAACCCCATAACCATTAGGTAGTAACTCCCATTCCACCTACCACCAACTCCTGGCAGCTGCTAGTCTGCTGTCTCTTTGGATTTACCTGTTCTGGATGTTTCATGTAAATGGAATCATAGAATATGTAAATTTTTATGTCAGAGTATACACATGTTCATAGCAGCACCTTTTACAATAGTCAAAAGTTGATCAGCTGATGAATGGATAAACAAAATTTGATATATTCATGCAAGCAGATATTCAGTTCAGTTCAGTTGCTCAGTTGTGTCCAACTCTCTGCGACCCCATGAACCGCAGCACGCCAGGTCTCCCTGTCCATCACCAACTCCCGGAGTTCACTCAAACTCATGTCCATTGTGTCAGTGATGCCATCCAACCATCTTATCCTCTGTCGTCCCCTTCTCCTCCTGCCCTCAATCTTTCTCAGCATCAGGATCTTTTCAAACGAGTCAGCTCTTCGCATTAGGTGGCCAAAATACTGGAGTTTCAGCTTCAACATCAGTCCTTCCAATGACCACCCAGGACTGATTTCCTTTAGGATGGATTGGTTGGATCTTCTCGCAGTCCAAGGGACTCTCAAGAGTCTTCTATTCAACCATAAATGAAGTACAATATGTAGGATCCTAGAAAGGATTAAGCTAATTGGAAGAAACTAATTTTTCTTGGAGGCCTTTTGGAAAATAAACTAAAAAAATTTATGGTTAATCTAGGGGAAGGGCAGTTTGAAAGTCAGAAATCAATTTTAAACCAACATAGAGTCTACATCTTTTCAGTTTATCTCACTTCGTATGCCTCTTAGCTGTTGGTGTTAATAAATGAAGATTCCCATTAAATAAATGTGATGCCAGGAAACCTTTTCACAGGTTCTACAACCATCACTGGTTGGCACTTTAACTTTTGGGGGTTCAGTTCAGTTCAGTTGCTCATTTGTGTCCGACTCTGCAACCCCATGAACCACAGCACGCCAGGCTTCCCTGTCCATCACCAACTGCTGGAGTCTGTCCAAACCCATGTCCATTGAGTCAGTGATGCCATCCAACCATCTCATCCTCTGTCATCCCCTTCTCCTCCTGCCCTCAATCTTTCCCAGCATCAGGGTCTTTTCAAATGAGTCAGCTCTTCACATCAAGTGGCCAAAGTATTGGAGTTTCAGCTTCAACATCAGTCCTTCTAATGAACACCTACGACCGATCTCCTTTAGGATGGACTGGTTGGATCTCCTTGCAGTCCAAGGGACTCTCAAGAGTCTTCTCCAACACCACAGTTCAAAAGCATCAATTCTTTGGCACTCAGCTTTCTTTATAGATATTAATGCTAAAACTGGTTTGTTTATTTTCTTTCTGTTTTTAGTAAGAGATGCTAAAAACCTTGTACCTATGGATCCTAATGGCTTGTCAGATCCTTACGTGAAACTGAAACTGATTCCTGATCCCAAGAGTGAGAGCAAGCAGAAGACCAAGACCATCAAGTGCTCCCTCAACCCCGAGTGGAACGAAACATTTAGATTGTAAGTTAAAATTACTGCATCCCAGTCTGGGTGGCAAGGTTGGGTTGTGGACCACCTGAGATTGGGAAGGTCCTTTACCAGCCTGTCTTTCCTTCCCTCTGTCCCTGACTCCTTCTCTCCCTCCCTTTCTCCCTTCCTCTCTTCCTTTCTTCCTTCTTTCCTTCCTCTCCACCTGCAGTTTTGCATTGCAAGCCAAGTAAAAATTGGAGCTTTTTTCATATACAGTATTGAGAATGTCTCTGATGTGGGGGAGTGGAAAATACTGTGATGTGTTGCTAGGTGAAGCCAAATTGTGGGAGTTGCTCTGGGTCTCAGCAAACATAGAATGCAACCCATAGGGTGTGGGGATGACCTGCTTAGGGCTGTGTGTGTGGCTGATGCTGGGCCAGCCGCCAGCCACCTGCTGGGAGCTCTTTGCTAGCTGCCATGCAGGGTCTTCCCTGGCTAGTGCTCCAAGAACATGGCATCACTTTTTGATGCATCTGAGCTAACAATTATGAGATACATCAGCCGACAGTTACTGAGCATGTGCTGTTTATAACAAGCACTGTATTAAGGGATCTGGCTACACTAGTCATTTCATCCCCATTTTACCAACGGGGCTTTAAGAGGTTAAAGAACAGGCCAGTATCCCACAACAAGAACAGGGTAGGATGGGATTCAGTGACAGTCCAACTCCAGGGAAAAGTGAATGTGTTAATTGCTCAGTTGTATCCAACTCTTTGTGACCCCATGGATTGTATCCTGCCAGGTTCCTCTGTCCATGGAACTTCCTAGGTAAGAATATTGGAGTGGGTAGCCATTCCCTTCTCCAGAGGATCTTCCTGACCCAGGGATAGAACCCTAGTCTCCTGCACTGCAGGTAGATTCTTTACTGTCTGAGCCACCAGGGAAGCCCTCCAACTTCAGGGATCATGGGCCAAAAGCATGACTTCTTGTGGTGCCCCGTTTCCTCCTTCCCCTCTCAGAGCAAAACTGGGGGCTCATCTCAGCCTCCATCAAGGACATGCCCTAGAACAATTCTCCCCAGACTGGCAAGGCTCTTTCCTTCATACATTTCCTCAACCTCATTATCAACCTGCATGTGTGCAAACACTCACATAATTACAGGACTGGCATTCATAGTTCTTAGAGTGACTGTGTCAGTAGGATTTCCTGAACATCGTGGATCCTGGACATACAGCAGCGCAAGTGGTTAGAACTGCCTGGTCAGAGCTCGCCTGGGTCCTCTTCCTGTTTAACCACAGGCTGTAAAACAGAAAAGCTCTGCCTCCCTAGGGAGCTTGCCCGGGATGAAAACTGAATTTGTTTCTTGCAACAGCTTGTAATCTTTAAACGTTGCTACCTTCAGGCTTTGCCTCTTGTACATTTCATATGCTTGAGAAATCACGGTAACCTCACTGACTTTTTTTTTTCCCTCCTTGCAGCCAGCTGAAAGAATCGGACAAAGACAGGAGACTGTCTGTAGAGATTTGGGATTGGGATCTGACCAGCAGAAATGACTTCATGGGATCTTTGTCGTTTGGGATTTCTGAACTGCAGAAAGCTGGTGTTGATGGCTGGTAAGGAAGCTTTCACTTTGAGAGCAACAGTACAGCTTGATCCATCGAAACCTGAGATCAAGAATGGTTCCCTTTTTCTCCGAAAGACTGAAGCAGAATCACAAGTGAAAGCTGGTAGATTGGCTCTGCCACATCAGTTCAGTTCAGTCGCTCAGTTGTGTCCGACTCTTTGCGACCCCATGAGTCCCAGCACGCTAGGCCTCCCTGTCCATCACCAACTCCCAACTCCCGCAGTTCACTCAAACTCGTGTCCATCGAGTCGGTGATGCCATCCAGCCATCTCATCCTCTGTCGTCCCCTTCTCCTCCTGCCCCCAATCCCTCCCAGCATCAGGGTCTTTTCCAGTGAGTCAACTCTTCGCATGAGGTGGCCAAAGTTTTGGAGTTTCAGCTTTAGCATCAATCCTTCCAATGAACACCCAGGACTGATCTCCTTTAGAATGGACTGGTTGGATCTCCTTGCAGTCCAAGGGACTCTCAAGAGTCTTCTCCAACACCACAGTTCAAAAGCATCAATTCTTCGGCACTCAGCTTTCTTCACAGTCCAACTCTCACATCGATATATGACCACTGGAAAAACCATAGCCTTGACTAGACGGACCTTTGTTGGCAAAGTAATGTCTCTGCTTTTGAATATGCTATCTAGGTTGGTCATAACTTTCCTTCCAAGGAGTAAGCGTCTTTTAATTTCATGGCTGCAATCACCATGTGCAGTGATTTTGGAGCCCCCCAAAATAAAGTCTGACACTGTTTCCACTGTTTCCCCATCTATTTCCCATGAAGTGATAGGACCAGATGCCATGATCTTAGTTTTCTGAATGTTGAGCTTTAAGCCAACTTTTTCACTCTCCTCTTTCACTTTCATCAAGAGGCTTTTTAGTTCCTCTTCACTTTCTGCCATAAGGGTGGTGTCACCTGCATATCTGAGGTTATTGATATTTCTCCTGGCAGTGTTGATTCCAGCTTGTGCTTCTTCCAGTCCAGCGTTTCTCATGATGTACCCTGCATATAAGTTAAATAAACAATATACAGCCTTGACGAACTCCTTTTCCTATTTGGAACCAGTCTGTTGTTCCATGTCCAGTTCTAACTGTTGCTTCCTGACCTGCATATAGGTTTCTCAAGAGGCAGGTCAGGTGGTCTGGTATTCCCATCTCTTTCAGAATTTTCCACCATTTATT
>NW_011494644.1:6600809-6619253 GCF_000754665.1 Bison bison bison
AAGCAGAAATAGATGTTTTTCTGGAACTCTCTTGCTTTTTCCATGATCCAGTGGATATTGGCAATTTGATCTCTGGTTCCTCTGCCTTTTCTAAAACCAGCTTGAACATCTGGAAGTTCACGGTTCACATATTGCTGAAGCCTGGCTTGGTAAATTTTGAGCATTACTTTACTAGCATGTGAAATGAGTGCAATTGTGCAGTAGTTTGAGCATTCTTTGGCATTGCCTTTCTTTGGGATTGCCGTATAGATAACATTTTATTTAGTCCTCATGCAAAAATTCCATGGACAGAGGAGCCTGGTAGGCTACAGTCCATGGAGTCACAAAGAGTCGGACACGACTGAGCAACTTCACTTTCCTAGACTTTTCCGTGCAAAAAAAAAAGAAAGAATTAGTTGTCAGTATTTTCAAACTCAGGAAATTTTCAATAAAAGTTTGGGCCTACAGGGTAACAAGTGAGAACAGCTGAGTAGTTAATACTGACTTTTGACAGGATGTGGTGGTGGTGGTGGTCTAGTCGGCTAAGTTGTATCTAACTCTTATCACTCCATGGACTGTAGCCCACCAGGCTCCTCGGTCTATGAAATGTTTCAGGCAGGAACACTGGAGTGGGTTGCTGTTTTCCTATTCCATAGGATCTTCTTGGCCCAGGGATTGAACCCAAGTCTCCTACATTGCAGGCAGATTCTTTAGTGATGGAGCAACCAGGGAATCCCATTTGCTGCAGTCCTCATTAGTCCCTATGGTTTTACATCTGTCCCACTTTACACAACAGTATGACTTAAGAGGCCCCATGAGCACTAAAATGGCTCTCACACTGTATTTAAAAGGTATGTTTAATTCACTGTTAGATTTTGACTCCTTAAGAAGATGCCTCTTCACTGGGACTGCTTACCAAGCCTGGCCACCACAGTACTGGGGGGTTACTGTCACTCACGCTAAATTGCTTCAGTTCTTTCTGACTCTTTGTGATCTTGTGGACCCGCCAGGCTTCTCTGTCCATGGCGATTCTCCAGGCAAGAATACTGGAGTGGGTTGCCATGTCCTCCTCCAGGGGATCTTCCTGACCCAGGGATGGAACCCTCATCTGTTATATCTGCTGCATTGTCAGGTGGGTTCTTTACCACTAGCGCCACCTGGGAAGTCCTGGTTACTTTCACAGTCAGCTGCAGTATCTCCCTTGTTCTGGCATGTTTGCTTCTAACAACAACAACATCTTTGCCCAATATTCCTGGCGAAGAGGCTGGGTAGGTCCTCTTTGGTGACTGTTTCTTTCCCAGTTATCTGAGCAGAGGAGTCAGAAGAGATGGTCCACCTTGACACTAGAACTATGGGAGAAGTAGTAATTTGGCAGGGGTCCTGTCTCTTTAAGAGAAATTGTGTCATTTCTGAATGGTCCTTGCTCTGGACTTTTTCAGTTATAAGTGAAAGACAGTCAGAACCAAACTGGTTTAGCAAGAAAGAGAATGGATCATCGGAAGCTCACAAGGGACCTCACGTCCTTTCCATTGTCCGCCTTACAACTTCCTTGTCTCTCCTCCACATTTATCATAGGCATTTATTCACTTTATTTATTTGTGCTCACTCCATCCTAGTCATTAGAAATATATCAAGTATAAGACAGACATGCCCTTGTGAAACTTAGCTTCTAGAAAAGAATGCGAAACCTTGAAGAAGAAATCATACAAATAACTAATCAGTGACTACATGGTAAGAGACGTGAAAGAATGCAGAAGCTGAGACCATAAAAAAAGTGTGCTGATAAGTTCACTTGTACCCTTTTGGGGGAACTTATCTACAAACAAACAGAGTTACAGAAGCAGAAGACAAACTTATGGTTACTGGGGGTGGAGGGGAGGATAGGAGGGATAAATTAGGAGATTGGGATTGATATAGACACATTACTATACATAAAATGGGGCTTCCCAGGTAACTCTGGTATGCCTGCCAATGCAGGAGACATGGATTCGATATCTGGGTCAGGAAGATACCCTGGAGAAGAAAATGGCAACCCACTCCAGTATTCTTGTATGGAAAATCCAGTATTCTTGTCTGGAAAATCCCATGGACAGAGGAGCCTGGTTGGCTACAGTCCATGGAATCACAAAGTCAGACATGAAAGAGCAGGCACGCACATTCTATATATAAAATAGATAACTATTAATAATAAGTACCTACTGTATAGCACAAGGAAGTCTACCCAGTGTTCTGTAATGACCTATATGGAAAAAGAATCTAAAAAACAGTGGATATAGGTATATGTATAATTAATACACTTTGCTGTACAGCAGAAACTAATCAACATTATAAATCAAATATACTCCAATACAATTTTTTTAAAAAATTTAAAAAGAAGTGTGCTAAAGCCCAATCACAAAAGTTAAAGACATAATTCTCATAAAAAAAGATAATGAGCATTTGTTAAAGTTTTCCTTGGCTCATGAGTGAGGAAGCTGGGAAGATGAATGCCTAATTCCATAGGTTTGAGGAATTTTTTTCGGGCTTCCCTGGTGGCTCAGATGGTAAAGAATGGGTTTGATCTCTGGACCAGGAAAATCCCTGGAGAAGGGAATGGCTACCCAGTATTCTTGCCTGGAGAATTCCACGGGCAGAGGAGCCTGGTGGGCTGTAGTCCATGGATCACAGAGAGTTGGACACAACTGAGCAACTAACACTTTCACTTATACTTTCAGACAAAGGAATGCTGAAATAACTTGGCTAAGTTAGATGTAAAACTGGCTGCTGTTAAACAGGGCAGTAAAATCACAGTTTTGGAGGTTATTGTATCTACCAGACCGAAGAACAAAATCTCACCTCGGATTTCTAAAAGTTGACATCTGTCTTTGCAGACTTGGGAGACCATCTGTATCTTACTGGATTGTGAATAATAAATAATAGGACCAAGAGGAAGGAGATAACTAATTAGAAAATGCTCAAGCATGACATTAAAAGGTCACACCATCATCATTTTGCCTCTTCCCCAAGTTCTGGATAATTTTTCTTGACGTCTGGATGATTTGACTTTGCAGGCTCTCAGCATTGCTACTCAGATTGCTTGTTCCTTCCTCTTTAAATCAAGTGTAAAGAGGTTAAACAGAAAGAATGCATGATCCCTGGGGGTATAAATGAGACAGGAGAGAACATAATAATAATAATTATGATAACAATAGCTGCCTCTTATTGACTCTTTCTAGTGCCAGGCTCTGGGCTGATCTCTTCCCAGGTGTCCTGAAGTCATACATTGATACAGTGTTAGTCAGATGTGGGGAAAAAATATAGCTGCTTTATTTTCTATAATGGACCTAGACTTTCTTATGCGGTTTTGTGACCTCCTGGAGGCCGAGGAGAAGGGAACCTTCACTGTAGATGGTGGCTTCTGGGCTTCATTGCTGCAGGGTGATCAACCCTGCCTGGTCCCTGAACCAGCGCCCACAGAGGCAGGACAGTTCTCTCCCCAAGCCCCCAGCTGTGGGGGCATCCTTCTGGCTTTGTGCTGGAATCCCAGGTCCTCGGCTGTTGCCTCTGATTGTGAGCTCCCTTCACAGTGCCTGTCCTCTTTGTCCCGCCCCGTGGGCCACTGCCAGGCCCCACCCTGATCAGCGCTTCCATGACCTCTCATTTTTTGAGTCTCCTGCATGGAGGTCCAGGAGCTCCATCTCAGAGCCCTCTGTCTTTCCCTCTGCAGCTGCTGCTATGCTGTGGCCCTCCGTGCAGGTCTCTGCCCAGGGCTCTGGAGGCAGGGGGCCCAAGCCCTCTGCTTTCACCCCGTCCTCCCCTGCCTCCTTCACATGGTTCTCCAGGCCCCTAAGGGCAGGGCTGTCTCCCACAAGGGCCACATCCCTCTTCCTGGGCCAGCGCCCGCCATGTCTCCTCCCTTGAAGCAAACGGCAGAGTGCAGAGAGGACAGAATGGCTTGATGATAAGGGACGGGCCACCAGGAGTAAGTCCAAATATGACTGCATTTACACTTCCATCAGCTTTTAATTCTCCCAGCACTGCTGGGTGGAACATTCTTCCCTGGATCAGAGTAGTTGATCGGGGCTGAGGTGCACACAGCACATCAGTAACAATGCTGGGGATCAGGTCCAGGTCTCTGTGATGCCAGCATCTAAGCACCTACACATCCCATTCTACCCCCGGTATGGTGGGGGCCTAGAAGGCAGACTGGAAGCTTGGCTCTTCTGACCAGTTAGATGCCTTGTGACCTCAGACTTCGCCACCTGTACCACAGCCTTCTTAGCAGGTCTGATTCCATTCATCAGGAGTAATTATAGCAACCTGCCTCCATCTGTCTCTTGGGATAGTTGCAAAGTTGATGAAATAATAGTAGGAAGGGAACTTCTACAAAAATAAAAGCCCTCTTCAGATGCTGTAGATAAAAGTCCTTTTCAGATGTAGGGCCATGTAGGGCCAAGATATCTATGATGCTGTCTTACCTTGAAATATACCAAATGCTAGAAATTTGGGTTCTTGACCCAGGTATTTTTTTTTTTAACAGATATATTTTTTTAAACATTTATTCATTGATCTGCATTGGGTCTTAGTTGCGTCATGCGGGATCTTTCATTGTGGCACACGGACTCTCTAGTTGGGGTGAACAGGCTAAGTTGCTCCATGGCACGTGGGATCTTAGTTCCCCGACCAGGGATTGAACCCACGCCCCCTGCATTGCAAGGTGGATTCTAAACCACCAGACCACCGGGGAAGTCCAAACCCAGGAATTCTTTTAACCCTGTGCGATCTAGGGTGTGTCCCATTCCCTCTGTGAGACTCAGTGTGCCCCTCTGGAAGGGGACGAGCGCTCCCTGCTCTTCTGCGGTTCTCATTTAAGGCCGCCTGGCAGAAACAGCAAGGAACGCGTCCAGATGTGACGCACCAGCCCCGGGCCTGCATCTGCTGCTCTGCTGCCAGTTCTGTGTCTGTTGTCAAACCCTCTCCTTTGTTTCTAATTTTGTGTCTTTATACCGTGTTCTTTCCTTCCCCTTGTTTTTTCAGAAGTTTATCTGTTTCACTGTTGTTGTTTTTTTTTTACTTCTTCAAAGAGTCTGGGATTTGTATATCAGTTCTGTGTTTCTGTTTTCTCCTTTCCCGTAGGTTTGTTTTGTGGTTGTCTTTGAATTTCAGTTGAATATTTGGCTAATTTATTTTTTTCTCTCTTAACTTACGCTGCTCTTTAAAAATAACAGGCAAGCATTGGCGGGAACAGAAATTTCTGTTTTGATACATCGCATTGAGCTTTTGTGGCTTACTCGAAGTTTGCAGTCGTATTTTTAATTTTCTTTCTAACATGCTTTTCCTTAGGCATGTTTTATAGCTAGAGGCTATAACTTAACGTAAAGTCTTAACTTTTTGTTTACCTTTTTATTACTAATGTTCAGTGACAGTTTTTGTGCTTTATAGCCAGAGAATATGGCCTGTGCATTTTTCATGTTTTCCTTGCCATTCTTTTTTTTTTTTCAATTTAGCTTAGTGTATGGTCAGTGTTGCTAATTGTTCTGTGTACATTTCAATAGGAAGATTTATTTACTATTTGTAATCTTGGGCAACATCTTTTTAGTAGCCTCACATATCCCATTCTTATAGCTATGCCTCAACTTAAATAATAATATTCTTATTATAAGATGTGCAATGTTTACCTATATAAATAATTCTACAGTAAATATACTTATAAGTGAAAACTTTGCTTTAAATATCTCAGTCGCTAAGTTGTGTCCGACTTTTGTGACCCCATGGACTGTCCATGGGGTTTTCTAAGCAAGAATACTAGAATGGGTTGCCATTTCCTTCTCAGGGGGATCTTCCCGATGCAAGGATCAAACCTGTGTCTCCTGCATTAGCAGGCAGATTCTTTATCACTGAACCACCTGGGAAGCCCTTGCCTTAATTATTTCCTAATAAATTCTTAAGCCTGGAATCAGTAGCTTTGAGGATATATGCATTATTAAAGTATTTACCATATTGTTCTATCATTTTTTTCAGTTAATTTACATTCTCACCAGTGCTGTGTGAGACTTTTCCTTTCACCCACGCTTGTCAACATCTGGTATTATAAATTTCAAAGATGATGCAGAAGCTATACATATTTTGTTACTAAATATATATATATATATATTTAGATAATATACATGCATAATGTGATATACATTTTATATGTACTTTAATAATATAAATGTTTATTATTTACATACATTTGTTACTAATTACGTTGAATGCTTTCATTTGTATATTGCCTTTTTTTTGTTTTCATAAGCGACTGTGTACTGTGTTTTGCCTATTATTTTCTTACTAATTTAGACGTTTTTATATAAGAGGGATAATACTGTCTTTGCTGAAATATGCGTTGCAATATTCCCTTCTTTCATGTTGTATGTTAATTTTGGGAATATGCATTTTTTTCTTAGTGGTATATAAAACATTCCATTCAAATCTAATTAGCATAATAAATATCAAGCCAACTGCCAGGAAAAGTTCTCAAGTTTGTCCTCTAATGCCCTAATTGTTCACTGGATTATCCATCCTAGTGTTCACTGTCTCCAATGGATTTTAAAACTTAGAATTATATATATTTTTTTTCTGAAAGTAGTTTTTCCTAAGTTCAAATTGTTCCTGCTTCATAGATGCATTCACCTCTTGGAACTCACTGAAAATATGAGTTAGATATTGTTTGGAATTTTGTTTCTTTTGACACTGGTTCTATTTCATGGAAACTGGATTCCTCGTTGTTTCTCTTTATTTGAGAGAGGTTGTTCATGTGCCCTCCACATAGAATGGTGAGCATAGAAATGTGAGTGTGTGTGTATGTGTTAGTCGCTTAGTCATGTCTGACTCTTTGCAACCCCATGGACTGTAATGGTCCAGGCGCCTCTGTCCACGGCATTCGCCAGGCAAGAACTCTGGAGTGGGTTGCCGTGCCCTTCTCCAGGGGATCTTCCCGACCCAGGGATTGAACCTAGTTCTCTTGCATTTCAGGCAGATTCTTTACCGTCTGAGCTACCAGGGAAGCCCAAGAAACCTGAGTGTCCTGTTCTAATCTATCATACCCAGATGAAGGGACAAAGAAGTCTTTTGTATTTTTGAAATTCTTCTTTGTCAGGTCTGGGGTCCCGGTCCTATAGATACCGGGGGGAGGGCTGTGACCTGAGACAGCCACACAGCAGGCAGCCCTGCTACCTGATGGTGGGGCATCTTCTGCCTGCTGGGTTTGTGCATCTCAAAGCTGGAAGGGATCCCTGTTCCTCCTTTCTGATGGGTTCACTGTCCATATCCAGAGGCCATAGTGACAGCGTACTGGCCACAGCGAATGTGAGGGGTGGGGGGCTCCTGTTTTGACCAATGCCCCAGGCGCTGGTGTGTCCTGTACCTCCTGAATATGGATCAAAATTGGTGATCCTCATCCTATCTCTGGTGGTCTGATCCAGGGTTGCTAGTGGGGTCCTGTGAGGTTCCCACTGACTGATCACAGCTGGTCAATCCCTCTTAACATATATCTTCCAAAATACTTTCTACTCCAAATGGATTAGGTAGTGCATGGTTGAGATGCTGGCCATATAGAACTGTAACTGGACAAAACTATTCTTCTGTTGGTGTTGCTTCAGTTCTTGAGTTTGCTGCAGAGAAAGTCTCAGAGGGCCCTGATGTATTCTAAATGCTCTTTAACCCTTGCTGTTTGCTGAGCTCCCATTTTAACAAAGTAGGGGGCAGGCGTTAGTCTCAGAGCCTTTGGTAAGCAATACCATCTACTTGGTTTTTTTTTTTTTTCACTTTTTATTAGAGTATCATTGCTTTACAATGTTATGTCATTTTCGGCTGTACAACAAAGTGAATCAGCCACATGTATGAGTAACTTTGATTTGCATGTGTTTAATTTTTCACAGATACGTACTTTCTGCTTAACAAATGATATTGGTTTTCTTTACAAGGAAGAGATATAGAGTGTCCTTTTAAAGTGAATTTATTATTTAAAAAAGAGGTGATTAAATGAAAGCATTAAGTTGATAATAACATCCAGATTTAGCAAAATCCACAAAGGTGAATGAATTTTGCCAAAGACTGCTCCGTGCTCTCTTACTAGCACTTTAATTTGTGGAACTTCCTGGAAGTCCCTGCTTTGTGGATAGCACCCTTCTTGATTTCCAGCAAAGATACAGATGTTCTCTTATTTTTATATTTCTTTGGGTAATTTCAGTGGAAGTTTGGAAGATGAGCATTGACTATTAAATGTGGAGGCATCTGGGCTCAAACTGGCATCTTGGCTTTGAGTCACCTATCTGTCTATTTTTAGAAGCTGCCGAGGAAGATTTGTGAATGGAGAAAAACATTGTGATGAAAACTGTAAATTTTGCTTAGGAAGTCTTTGGGAGTGAGGAATTTGGGGTTCTTTTTTCGCCCAATGACTTAATTGTCTTTGGAATGTCCCTTTTCCTTCCTCACGCTCATCTCAGTCTGACTAGATGAAAATATCTTTGTGGTCTAGAAACAAATTGAAACCATTTTGTTTATTATAATAATATGAATATCAGTAACAATGATGATGATGCCTTTTATTAAACACTTGCTAAATGCCAGATTTTATTTTCTTGGGCTCCAAAATCGCTGCATGGTGACTGCAGCCATGAAATTAAAAGACACTTGCTCCTTGGAAGAAAAGCTATGACCAACCTAGACTGCATTTTGAAAAGCAGAGACATTACTTTGCCAACAAAGGTCTGTATAGTCAAAGCTATGGTTTTTCCAGCAGTCACACATGGATGTGAGAGTTGGACCATAAAGAAGGCTGAGCGCCAAAGAATTGATGCTTTTGAACTGTGGTGTTGGAGAATACTCTTGAGAGTCCCTTGGACTGCATGGATATCCAACCAGTCCATCCTAAAGGAAATCAGTCCTGAATATTAATTGAAAGGACTGATGCTGAAGCTGAAACTCCAGTACTTTGACTACCTGATGTGAAGAGCCGACTCTGATGCCGGTAAAGATTGAAGGCAGAAGGAGAAGGGGATGACAGAGAACAAGATGGTTGGATGGCATTACCGACTCAGTGGACATGAGTTTGAACAAGCTCCAGGAGACGAAGGACAGAGAAGCCTTGCATGCTGCAGTCCATGGGGTCACAAGGAGACGGACACGACTGAGTAACAACAAAATGCCAGCCACCAGGCTTATCATCTTACATACATCATCACGTGTCAACTTCACCATGATCCTATGGAAAAGGCTTTTATTCCTGTTTATAGATGAGAAGAATCAAGGCTCGAGGGATCTTCCTAGCTCATTCAATTACCCAAAGAGGCAAGGGAAGAGGTGAAATTTGGACCCAGGCATGGTTCGACTCCAGGACTTGTGTACTTTCTCAGGAGCTTGACTACCAGACACTTTGGGAAGGTGTCTGTGTAGAAAAACAGCATCATTGAGTGAAGTCCATAGTCTTCCAAGCGCTGCCGAGTGCTGAGTGGCAAGGTGGCAGTGTGTTACAGTGGAAGGGGGTAGGAATGCTGGGACAGCGAGATACAGTGATACAGCGTGATACATCAGCCTTCTTTCAGAATCAGAAAGCACTTTCTTGTTGTCAGTCACTAAGTTGTGTCCGATTCTTTGCGACCTCATGAATTGCAGCACGCCAGGCTTCTCTGCTTCACTATCTCCTAGAATTTGCTCAAACTCATGTCCATTGAGTTGGTAATGCTATCTAGCCGTCTCAACTTCTCTTCTTGCCCTCAATCTTTCCCAGCATCAAGGTCTTTCCTAATGAGTGGGCTCTTTGCATCAGGCTGCTGAAGTATTGGAGCTTCAGCATCAGTCCTTCCAATGAATAATCAGTTGATTGGTTTGATCTCCTTGCTGTCCAAGGGACTCTCAGGTGTCTTCTCCAGCACCACAATTCAAAAGCATTAGTTCTTCAACACTCAGCTTTCTTTATGGTCCAACTCTAACATCCATTAATGGGCCCCGCAAAATGGATAGAAACAATGACTGTTATAACCAAGAAAATCCTGTGTGTCTATGTGTGTGTACAGGCTGACAAAGAACTTTGCATTCTATAAACATATTTTTTCTGATGTCTTTCTGATGGTTATAAAAATATAAATGAGGGAAGAGATAGGGAGTGTGGAATTGACATGTAAATACTGTTATATTTAAAATGGATAATCAACAGAGTCATACTGTATAGCACAGGGAACTTTGCTCAATGTTATGTGGCAGCCTGGATGGGAGGGGAGTTTAGGGGAGAATGGACACATGTATGTGTGTGTGTGTATATATATATATATATATTTATATGGCTGAGTCCCTTTTCCATCCACCTGAAACTATTACAACATTGTTAATCAGCTATACTCCAATATAAAACAAAAAGTTAAAAAGAAAAGCAAACCTCTTCCTGGAAAACCACCGGGGAATTTGAGTTTTTTGCATATGAGCCACCTGTTCTCCTTGTGTGGCCCTGCAATAAACCTTTCTCTGCTCCAAACAAAAGTTTCTCTGCACATACATACACATAATATACCTACCTACACACACACACCCACCCACACACACACACAGATACATCCCCAAACCAAACACCCATCAACACATGTTTTTAAAGCAGTTTTCTGTAGACCCCTCTCCCTTATCCTAATCATCAGAATATGAAGTAGCATCATGGAGTTTGTCTTTCCTTTGCTCCCTTTAGGTTTAAGTTACTGAGCCAGGAGGAAGGCGAGTACTTCAACGTGCCCGTGCCACCGGAAGGCAGTGAGGGCAACGAGGAACTGCGACAGAAATTCGAGGTGAGATGTCTTTCTTTCAGCATCGGTGGGAACCAGCTGAGTCTGCCTCCGTACTGTTTTTCTTGTTCGTGGTGTGATTTCTACCAAGGCCTTTCACGATCCTGGGCCTTGGAAATGTTGTTCCACCTCCCAGAAAACTACATATCCTTCAAGATCTCAATTAAGTGTTCCCTGCCTTCTGACATCATCCTGCCTCCTTGTCTTCAATCAGATTTAGACCTTTCCTTAAACGTGTTCATTCGCTACATGGGTCATTTGGATGGTGGCTTGGACAGGAATGTCAGTAACAATGAATGAAAACAGTGGATAAGGTAGTGATTATATTCTGGAAGCTGAGTCAAGTAGGCTTGCTGAGGTCTGGAATTTGGATTTGGATCTGTTGTCAGTGGGATGGTGCTGTATTAACGCATGGAATTAACTGTGCTTGAAATACCTTTAGGTGCATCTTCCCAAGATTAAGAGCCCTTGGCTCTGACCTTGGGCAGTAGCGCTGGTCTGTTTCTACCCCAGGCAAACCCCTTCTCCCCTGTGGGGCCACATAAACTCCATTTTCCAGGAGTTTGGGATGTATATGGGATGTGAAGGTGTGTAGGACATATCCCAGTTTTACAAAGAAAATGCTTTGGGGAAATAGGTTTGAGTTCTTTCATTAAGTGTGTATTGAGTGATTTTAAAGTAGTTTCATAAGGGAAAACTCATTATTTTGTTCACAGGAACTTAATATACGAAGTCTGATGGGAAATCATCAATTCTAGATAAGCAATGATGGTCTACTAACTCTGAAAAATTGTATGAAATATCTAAAATGAAATAGGTTACTGTCATTGTTATTCGTCCAGTAATCACGCAAGCAAATAGAAGCAGAACGTGACCAGGTAAAGTTCTGTGACAGAGAGGTCCATGGTGCTTTGAGAAGATGTAAGAGGGAAATATAACATCTGAGAGGGCAGGGAAGGAGCCTCTGAGGAAACAACACAGGAGGTTAACCAAGTAAAGGGGGGAAAAAGCCTTTCATTCCAAGAGGAGAGCAGATATAAAGGCCCTGTGTTGGGCGATCTGTTGCAACTATGGGATGCTCAAAGATGGCCAGTGTGGCTGGAGCAGAGAGAGCAAAGTCTGAATTCAAAGTGCGGCTGGGAGGTGGTGGGGGTCAGAGTAGTGCTGGCTTTGGCAAGGGTTTGGGCATTTATTCCAAGAACCGTCTTAGAGTCCCCTCAGCTAGATAGAAATAGTACTTGGATCCTGACCCTTGTCTTGAGCCTGCACCCTCCGTAAAACCTGGTGATGGTTCTGACCCAGTGGGACTTCCCATCATGGAAGCAAGTGGAGTAAACATGTTGGCCATGGGCTCATCAGTCATTCTCCAGGGAACTCGATCACAGGTTCATCCTCACAGGGCCACTCAAGCCCAAATGAGTGGATGAAAGTTAAAAACTGGACACTGGGAACTTCCCCGCTGGTCCAGTGGTTAAGAATCCGCCTGCCAATCCAGGGGACACGGATTTGATCCCTGGTGTGACAAGATCCCACGTGCTGCGGGGCAGCTAAGCCTGGACACCACAACCACGGAGTCCAGGTGCTGAAAATACTGAAGCCTGAGCCCCTAGAGCCTGTGCTCCGCAACAAGAGAAGCCTCTGCAACGAGAAGTCCGAGGAGTGCAGCCAAAGAGTAGCCGCTGCTCGCTGCAACTAAAGAAAAGCCCGTGTGCAGCAGCGAAGACTCAGTATAGCCAAAAATAAATAAATAAATAAAAAAGAACTGGACACTGATTTTTTTTTTTTTTTAAAAAGGTAGGACTGGAGGGCAGGCCTTCCACAGAGCTCTTTCCAGTTCCTTCCCTCAACTTTCTGATGGAGTGGTGTCCGTTTGCTGCGGAGTTAAAAATGTCCTCTTGTGGATGAAAAAAAGAAAATAAGACCAGTGTTTTCTTATATAAAATGAAGTCTCAGTTTTGCAAAATAATTTCTTCTGTCTTAGGGCAGCTGGGGTGACATTTCAGAACACCCAGGAAAACATTTCTTACATGAACAGAGCATTTGTCTGGGCCAGTTACTGGCTTGAAGGAAAGGACTGTTTTATCTGCGTGCAACAAAACGTGTCCCTTTATTTCCCGAAAGAGCCTGCAAACGCTTGTTTATGCCTGAGTGGTAATCGCTCCACACCATAGTTTGTTGATTAAAAAAATGTTTCCAAGAGACCGAAAATTGTTCCCAGACACATAGAGGAATTTCAGTTGACCTTGAACGTGAGAAATGTAATCCCTGTGCAATAACCAATTAGCACCCAGAATGACTCAGAAATTACTTTCAAGCCTCTTATCTGGAGAAATTCTGAGTGACGGTAAAATCGAGCTGCAGAAATTGGCATAATAGAATTTCATGGTAGGGTGAGCTTGGTGAAGTTACTGCTCGTGGTCTGTTTCAGGACGTCGGAGGAGGCCGTTTGGGGACTTCTGTCCGGCCATGGTCTTGCTGATAGGCTGGGGAAAGCTCCACCATTTTGCTTGGTTCCAAATGGGTCTTCTGAGAGTTGTAGACATTTTTTTTGGGTGGTTGATTTTTAAATTTTTTATTAATAGTTATTTTTAATTAATTGATTATTGGTTTACAATAATGGTTTGGTTTCTGTCACACATCAACATGAATTAACCACAGGTGTACATATATCCTTTGCCTCTCCAAATCCCTCCCATTCCCTCCCACCTCCCGCTCATTCCCACCCTTCTAGATTATTCCAGAGTCCCAGTTTGAGTTCCTGAGTCATACAGAAAATTCCCATTGGCTATCTATTTACAGAGAAATTTTTGATTTAATAAAATGCTCACTGCTGCTGCTGCTGCTGCTGCTGCTAAGTCGCTTCAGTCTCTCTATGTGCCTTTTATTAAGTGTTTTAGAAGTATTAACTCATATAATTCAATCCTTACAGCCACCTTGACTGGTTGGTACTCCTATCATCCCCCTTTATCTTTTACAGATGAGGAAACTGAGGCCCAGAGAGGTTAAGCAACTTTCTAACATCCCTCAGCTGGTCGCTGTCTCACTTTGAGTTTCCCCAGAAACAGACTCTCAGGATTCAAGTCCACATGGTTTCTTTAGGGGCTTCTCAGGTGGCGCTAGTGGTAAAGAACCTACCTGCCATGCTGGAGACATAAGAGACTCAGGTTCACTCCCTGGGTTGAGAAGATCCCCTGGAGGAGGGAGTGGCAACCCACTCCAGTATCCTTGCCTGGAGAATTCCATGGACAGAGGAGCTTGGCAGTGACACCGAGAAGCATCTAGCGTAGTGAGGACGTGAGGCAGGGAGAGGAAGTGAGTTGGGAAAGGATGTACTATCAGCAAGATACCACTGTGGGCAACTGGAGTTTAATCCTGCTTTAGCTGGGGTTTAGCGTGGGCCACAGGGTTTCCAGTCAAGGAGCAAGCAGCTGAATTATTATCCACCAGTCCCTCTTCCATCACTGGCTGCTTCTGGGGAATTAGCTTGTCAGCGGTTTCAACTTGGCCTGCCAGTGGACTATACTTGCTCCTGCAGTCAGGAAATGAGCCTGTAGACAGAGTCACAGGTGTCAGCGGCCAGCAGCCCAGGTGTAGAGGGGCGGGGGTGGAGGGGCGCCAAAGGGTCTTGGCTGGATGACTGGGGCTACAGCTGTGCAGCGTAGCCTGTGCTGTTCAGGTGGTTCGAGAGCCAGCTTGCCTGCATTTGAGTCCCAGCTCTTCCCTTCCTTGCTGGATGCTGAAGGCAAGTTACTTTATCTCTGAGCTTTTGATTCCCCATCTGCAAAGTGGGGGTATCATGATACTTCTGCTCTCTGGAGGGTCTGTGGCAGTGAATGAAACAATGCACTTTAAACAGTCTGGGGACTTCCTGGTGCTCCAGTGACTAAGACTCTGTGCTCCCAGGGCAGGGGTTGGGGTTCCAACCCCTGGTCAGGGAACTAGATCCCGCATGTTGCAACTAAGACCTGGTGCAGCCAAATAAAAAAATTGAATAAATAAATCAGCCTGGCATGTGATATTATTCAGATGTCAGCCCATCATTATCATCCTCCCAGAATACATACAGAATAAATAATGCTCCAGACCTGCCCCTCCTGGTCTTTGGAAGGGCTGCTTGGGGGTTCAGAGCATCAGCGTGGACTTGTAGTCTACTGGGGTCTCTGCCACCACTGTTGGGTGTGAAAGTGCCCTAGGAGCTCCTTGCAGAGGGTAGGGGTGGTAGAGGAGTTTAGTTTAAGCCAATACAGGCATTCTTCATCTGAAACGGAGCCCTGAAGCCTGGCAGCCCAGGTGCCTTCACCCTCCCCTGGTGCAGCCTGGCAAGAGGCAGGGCTCTTTCTCAGAAGCACCTCTGTCTGCTCTCTCTTTGAGCGCTGAGTCCTGGGGCTCTAAATTGCAGACATGAAAAGGCGACCATTAGTGTATCCTGTTTCTGAAGGCATATTCAGCCCAGCAAGACAGAAGATCATTTAAATTTGGGCCTCAGTTTTAAAATGTGTTTGCTCTTCGATGGAGGACCTTGCTAGGCACAAGGTGGCTGGGAGTTCAGAGGGACACAGGACAGGATTCTTGTTCTCCAAAGATCACAAGCCCAAAAGTGTCTAGGATCTGGGCATTTAACAAGGAGTGGGGAGAGCTTGGTGTGAGACAGCAGGGCTGGTGGTGAGAGCGGTAAATGAGATAAACTGGAGCCCGAATGTCCCGTCTACAGGCACGGTGGCTTATGGATGGGCCCAGTGTTGCCAGATCTACTTCTTTAGAAGAAGCAAGGATTTGGGTTTTTAATATGGTATCTTCACCCCACTCCAGTACTCCTGCCTGGAAAATCTCATGGATGGAGGAGCCTGGTGGGCTGCAGACCATGGGGTCGCTAAGAGTTGGACACGACTGAGTGACTTCACTTTCACTTTTCACTTTCGTGCATTGGAGAAGGAAATGGCAACCCACTCAAGTGTTCTTGCCTGGAGAATCCCAGGGATGGGGCAGTCTGGTGGGCTGCCGTATATGGGGTTGCACAGAGTCAGACATGACTGAAGTGACTTAGCAGCAGCAGCAGCAGCTCCTAATTTTTAACAGATGTCAAGCAATGTAAATATTAGTGCAGACCAGGCCAACAGGCTATTAGACTTCTGATCTAGCATGTAGAGGCTAAGATAACATGCTTAGTTCAGGCTCTGATCACAAAAAGCCATAGCCTGACATTTATTTCTCATAGTTCTGGAGGCTGGAGAGTCTAGGGTCAAGGTGCTGGCAGAATTGTCTGGTGAGAGTCTGCTTCCTGGTCCATAGTCATCTTATCACTGTGTCCTCACATGTGAAAGGGGCAAAGGAACTCTCTAGGGTCTCTTTAATTGGGGCACTAATCCCATCCGTGAGGGCTCCACCCTCATGACCTAATCCCCTCCTGCAGGCCCCACCTCCTAACACCATCACCTTTGAGGGTTAGGATGTCAGCATGTGTCAGCTTTGGGGAGGACACAGACATCCGTCTACAGCATAAGCCCACTTTACCTAAGAGGAAAGTCACACAAGCAAATTGAGATGGAGTGTGGAATTCAGAAGAGAGAAGGTTTCTTGCAGGACTGAGGAATGAAGCTGTTTCCCACTTGCTGCTCCTTGAAGAACAGGAAAAAATTTTTCCTCTAAGCAATCAAAGGGAGAAATGGGAGAGTGAGCATGCCTCACTCCTTCCCCTTCAGGGGGTGTGCTGGGCCCTGCAGGTGGAGGGAAGCAGATCTCAGGGCTGGAACAGGGACTGGGAACCAGGCACGGTCAGGACATGGATCTTCACGGGCTGGAGATTGGAGTGTGTGAATCAGGTGGGCCCCGAGTCAGGGTTCAGAGACATCATAATAAAGCAAGGGGATGGTGGCAGCGGGGAGGGAGATAGTGGGGCAGGAGGGAGGGAGGGGACGTGTTTGGATCAGGACAGCCAGGGAAAATCTCTGGGAGCTGGAGGGTGAGGATTTGGGATGATAGGAAGACATGGCCTCCAAAAGCAATGTGGCTTCTGTTCTAGACTCTTTTCTTTCTTTCTTAAATGCTTTAAAAAAATATGAACCATTTTTAAAGTCTTTATTGAATTTGTTACAAATTGTTTCTGTTTTATGTTTTGGTTTTTTGACCCCAAGGCATGTGGGATCTTAACTCCAGGACCAGGGATCAAACCCACACTCCCTGCGTTGAAAGGTGAAATCTTAACCACTGGACCACCAGGGAGGTCCCTAAGCTCTTTTCTTGTTTACAGTTTCCCTGGCTATCTGCTTTTAACTACCCCTTAACCCATGCCTTAACCCTCAAATCCACCTCCAGTTCTTATGTCATTTCTTAACCCGAAACCCACATGATACAACTGCTCACTGGGTATTTATTTATACTGGGTTGTCCCAGAGACACTTAAATCTCGACAAATCTTTATTAAAAAATAACTGGACCAAGAATCCTCTCGAATACCTTGCTAGTAGCCAAAATGCGGAGACAACACAAATGCCTGTAAACAAGAGAATGAACTTAAACAGTGAATGCTACTCAGCAGTACAAAAGCAAACCACTGATTCGTGCATGCAGCAAACGACGTGAGTGAATTTCAAGACCATTATGATGAGTGAGAGAAGCCAGGCGCGAAAAACGACATACCCCATGGAGGAAAACTTAACACTCTCACAGTACGTCTGATGCCAAGCGTATGGGTTTTCCATCCCAAGAAATTCTCCAGTTCTCTGTGGACACCAACTAGGTGTTCTCCAGTTTAATTCAGTTTGGACACTAGCTGCTCAGAGTCAGCACAAACCTCATAGGTTAAGGGCTCATTCCTACAGGACATCCCCCCTGCAACTTTCTTTTATTTATTTTATTTTATTTTTAAACTTTACAGTATTGTATTAGTTTTGCCAAATATCGAAATGAATCTGCCACAGGTATACATGTGTTCCCCATCCTGAACCCTCCTCCCTTCTCCCTCCCCATACCATCCCTCTGGGTCGTCCCAGTGCACAAGCCCCAAGCATCCAGTTTCGTGCATTGAACCTGGACTGGCAACTCGTTTCATACATGATATTATACATGTTTCATTGCCATTCTCCCAAATCTTCCCACCCTCTCCCTGTCCAACAGAGTCCATAAGACTGATCTATACATCAGTGTCTCTTTTGCTGTCTCATACACAGGGTTATTGTTACCATCTTTCTAAATTCCGTATATATGCGTTAGTATACTGTATTGGTGTTTTTCTTTCTGGCTTACTTCACTCTGTATAATAGGCTCCAGTTTCATCCACCTCATTAGAACTGATTCAAATGTATTCTTTTTAATGGCTGAGTAATACTCCATTGTGTATATGTACCACAGCTTTCTTATCCATTCATCTGCTGATGGACATCTAGGTTGCTTCCATGTCCTGGCTATTATAAACAGCGCTGCGATGAACATTGGGGTACACGTGTCTCTTTCCCTTCTGGTTTCCTCAGTGTGTATGCCCAGCAGTGGGATTGCTGGGTCATAAGGCAGTTCTATTTCCAGTTTTTTAAGGAATCTCCACACTGTTCTCCATAGTGGCTGTACTAGTTTGCATTCCCACCAACAGTGTAAGAGGGTTCCCTTTTCTCCACACCCTCTCCAGCATTTATTGCTTGTAGATTTTTGGATCGCAGCCATTCTGACTGGCGTGAAATGGTACCTCATA
>NW_011494644.1:6619353-6631369 GCF_000754665.1 Bison bison bison
GATCGCAGCCATTCTGACTGGCGTGAAATGGTACCTCATAGTGGTTTTGATTTGCATTTCTCTGATAATGAGTGATGTTGAGCATCTTTTCATGTGTTTGTTAGCCATCTGTATGTCTTCTTTGGAGAAATGTCTGTTTAGTTCTTTGGCCCATTTTTTGATTGGGTCATTTATTTTTCTGGAGTTGAACTGTAGGAGTTGCTTGTATATTTTTGAGATTAGTTGTTTGTCAGTTGCTTCATTTGCTCCCCCTGCAACTTTAGACTCCAATTATAAATATGCTGGTCTCCTATTCTCCCCTGATTTCACGGAATTTGTTGCCATTCGGAGGCATCATTTTGCTATTCACAACAGCAAGCCTCTCCCCGATTGCATTGAGGACCAACGTGGGCCTCATCCATCCATTATCCTACAAAATATGTAGCTGGAAACTTTGCTGGTTATCTGGGATATTGTGGAATATAAGACATACTCCCTGCCCTGGAAGGTTTCCAGTCTGTTGGGAAAACAAGCGAACAGACAGTTAACCTGCAGCATAAATGGAGAGTGAGGTGGATGAAGGGAGCAGATAGGGACGTCTTACCCAGACAGAGAATCCAGGAAGACTTCCCCAAGAAAGTGAGAATGTGGAGCAGAGAATGTGGGTAACTAGGTTGGTGAAGGGGAGAGAATAATCATCCATACGGGAGCAATAGTAAGTGTAAAGGCTCTGAGGTAGGAGGGCCCTGGGACTCTAGGATGTGAAAGGACAATGAAGCTGGGTTTGTAGGGAAGAAGGACCCAAGAAGTGAAGAGATTGGAAAAGTGGGGAGAGCCTGATCAGACTGGGTCATCTGGGCCCATGAAAGCACCCAAGGATCTTAAAAATGCTGGGTCACTACTGAAGCATTTTAAGCTTGGTTGACTTGGTTGAGTGTGAAGGAGCAGAAGTCCCAGTGTGTGTGTTAGCCACTCTTGTCCAACTCCTTGTGACCCCACGGACTGTAGCCCGCCAGGCTCCTCTGTCTTTGGAATTCTCCAGGCCAGAATACTGAGGTGGGTTGCCATTCCCTTCTCCAGGGGATCTTCCCAATCCAGGAATCAAACCCGAGTGTCCTCCATTGCAGGAAGATTCTTTACCATCTGAGCCAGGGAAGCCATGAAAGTCACAGTTGCTGCATGTAAAGCCCAGTGTGGAGGGAGCCAGGGTGGGTTGTCCAGGTGAGAGATGATGACAGGTGGAGATGGAAGGAGGAAGGAATTCTCAAGACAGCTGGGAGGAAGCAATGACAGTTTCTGGTGGTGGACGAGACACGAGGGATAAAAGAAACATGGAGGTGCCAAGTCTGGCCTTCACGTTTTGAGTTTGCACCGTGGATACTGGGCTGTGCTTTTCACCGAGTCAGGGGCATAAGTTGCAGGATCCACAGCTTGCCACCGCGCTTGAGTTTGAACACTTAACGCAGGCATCCTCCAACTCTGACGATGTTTTCTATGTGCTTCTCCCTCCAGAGAGCCAAGATCGGTCCTGGGCCCAAGACTCCTGAAGAAAAGACGACCAACACCATCTCCAAATTTGACAACAACGGCAACAGGGACCGGATGAAACTGACCGATTTTAACTTCCTGATGGTGCTGGGAAAAGGCAGCTTTGGCAAGGTACAGTGTGGCTGGGTGGAGGCACCTGCTGCAGAAGGAACCAGCTAACAAGGCAGGCACATTTGCTGTTCATATGGGGCTTATGTTCCAGGGAGGGAGAGAGTGAAAAGTAAATAGAGCTACACTCCAGTTGGTAACCAGTACTGTGAAGGAAATAAATGGAGTGCTGTGTCACAGGCAGATAAAGAAGGGACCCACTCATGGGACGAATTGAGAGAGTATCTTTGACATAAATACACGACCATGTATAAAGTAGATAGCTAGTGGTTCCCTCTGCTCTACAGCACAGGGAGCTCATCTCTGTGCTCTGTGATAACCTAGAGGGGTGGGATGGGGGGCTGCTGGGAGGGAAGCTCAAGAGGGAGGGGTTTTACATATACTTACAACTGATTCACATGGTTGTACAGCAGAAACTAGCACACCACTGTAAAGCAATTATACTCTGATTAAAAGGTAAGTTTTTAAAAAAGAAAGGACCTACTCAGACTGAGAAAGTGATGTAGAAACTGAGACCTGAAGGTTGAGAATTAACCAGCCATACATTCAGAGACCTAGGAAAGATTGTTTGTGGCAGAGAGAACGGCAAGCGCAAAAGCCCTGAGGTAGGGAAGGGCTGGGCACATTCTAGGCACTGTCAGAGGTGCTGGGCCAAAATGCCATGAGGTGAGGGAGGTTGTGGGATGTGAGGTTGCAGAGGTGGGAGGGGCCTGATCTTGCAGAGCCTTAAGAGCAGTAACGAGGAGTTTGGATTTGACTCACAATGCAGTGGGGAGCCACTGAGAATCTTAAGCAGAGAAGTGACATGATCAGATTCAGTTTTGGAAAAGATCACTCTTGCAGCTGAGAATGGAAGTGGCTCTTTTCAAACAGCCGCATGGTTGAAGGATGTCTCTGGGACTTGTAGAGCGATTCTGGATGCTTTTATAGATACCAGGAGATGCTGTTTTACTGAAGTTGAGATTGCGTTATAAGTATTCCTGACTCGTTTAGTGTTGTTTTGAGTCCTTTAATCCCTGTGTGTGCCACCAACACGTCTCACATCAATCTCATTCCATGAACTCAGTATCAAATTTCTTTCCCATCTCTATAGCATAAGTCAAAACTCTGGGAATTATCCTCTACTCCTCCTTGGCCCCCCTCTTACCCCAGGTCCGCATAATAGTGAGTCTAGATAGGTCCTCCTACAAAACATATCATGAATTTACTGAGTTCTCTCCATCTTCACTAATTCAGTCCTAATCTATACCATACATTACCACCTGGACCACTGCAGACGTTCCCAACTGGTTACCCTGCTTCCACTCTGGTGACCTGTAATTAATACACATCCATGCAGCGGCCATAGTTATTTTTAAAAGCTTTACATTAGGTCAAATCACTCCCCTGCTTGAAATCCTCCAGTGGCTTCATAAACAGAATACATTCTGTCCTGTGTCCTGGGCTTACATCGCTCTTTAAAATCTGGTCCTTGTTCTCTGTTTGATGCCTTCTTTTTCTTTCCTTCTCCCCATCACCCACTGTGCTTGGGCCGCATGGAGGTTCTTTGAAACGTACAAAGCTCCTTCTTCTCTTAGCGCTTCTGTGATGCTGTTCCCTTCCTTTATTATTTGCAGAACTGGCTCTTTCTTGTCATTTCCCTCTCTACTTAGATGTCACCTCTTCTGAGAAGCCTTCCCTGACCACCGCTCAGAAGAGCCATGCATTCGTTCTCCATTATATTTAACTTTCCCAGCACCCACCACCAGCGGATACTTCTCTTGCTTGTCTATTCATTTGTCTCCTCATTCTAAGATCTGAGTTCCACAAGAGCCAGGAGCTGTGTCGTGTTCACCGCCCTACTTCCAGTGCTTGTGGGTTGAATTCATGCAGGACCTAGACTGAATGCATGAATTTTCTCGAAGGGCCACAAGGTCCGTCCTGCTACTGCAGTGAAATAAGAAATCTGAGATGGTGGCACAAAGGTGGAAGAGCCTTGGCAGGGAGTGGGACTAGAGAGTAGGAGCACAGAGTAAGATTGCTGAGCCGCCTGGAGGTCTGGGAGGCTAAAGAATCGGCAGTGGTGATAGCAGAGGTCCATGCCATTGTGTGCTTTTTGCCAGCAGTTCTGAGCGGCCTGAGGGTGGAGACGGAGTAGCGTCAATAGATGGTGGATTTGAGCTAAGTATGGGGATTAGCCCTAGAAGATCACGGTAATAAGGGAGTCAGGGTTTCAGGGGAGAGGGATATCCACTGCAGATCCAACAGAGGCTGTTCTAATAGGTACTCAGGAAAACTGTACTGAATAAATGTGTAACAGTGGCATCTAGACCGGAGGAAGTCGTAGCAGGAAGAGGTTTATCACCTTGGTGTGGGAAAGAAGTCTAGAGGCCTAGGGATGAAAAACAAGTGGATGAGGCCACGAGATTTTTTTTTTTTTTAAGTAGAAAGGGGTTAGATTCTAAAACCCTGGCTCTTGCTCTTTTGTGGATGTTCTACTCTTTCTTTCTGGAAGCTTTTTAGTTTTTAAGATTTATTTATTCGACGGCACTGAGCCTTAGTTGTAGCTTGTGCCGTGCGTAGTCTCTCAGTCGTGTCCGACTCTGCGACCCTGTGGACTATAGCCTGCCAGGCTCCTCTGTCCATGGGGATTCCCCCAGCAGGAATACTGGAGTGGGTTGCCATGCCCTTCTCCAGGGGCATAAAAGGGTCCTTATTGTGGCATTCGAACATTTAGTTGCCATGTGCAGGATCTATGTCCCTGACCAGGGATTGAACCTGAGTCCCCTGCATTGGGAGCACGGAGTCTTAGCCACTGGACCACCAGGGAAGTCCCAAGGCCAAGAGATTTAAAATGCTAGCTCTTGGGGCATGTGGATTTCAAGGATGGTGTGGTTTCCATGATGACAAGGAAGAAGGTGGCCTACATGAAGAAGAGGTTCTAATAAGCTGAGGCTGTCAGGCAGTTTTAAAAATTAAATTACATTTTTAATAAGCAGTATATTCCCATGGTTCATAATGAAAAGGATATTAGAAGGATAAACACTGAGAAGTCTTGCTCCCACCCAAGTTCACATCCTTCTATGCCCCCTCCCTGCTACTGCCCCTCCATATATAAGCTGTTTCGTTGATTTAATTTGCATCTTTCCAGTTTTCTCCCTGCTAATTTAACAAATATAAATATGCATGTTTATTCTTGTCCTTGTTGTCTCAAAAGTTAGCAGACTGCACACGTAATTCTTCACCTTTTGGATCACTCAACAAATGGGAAAGGTTTTTCTTTGGCCGTGCTGCGTCTTCATTGCTGTGTGGGCTTTTCTCTAGGTGCAGCAAGGAGGGGCTACTCTCTGGGTGCGGTGGGCAGGCTTCTCATTGGGGTGGCTTCTCTTGTGGTGGAGCACTGGGCTCTGGGGCGCTTGGGCTTCAGTCATTGCTGCTCCCGGGCTCTAGAACCCAGGCTCAGTAGTTGTGGTGCTCAGGCTTGGTTGCTTCTCAGCATGTAGGATCTTCCCAGACCAGGGATCCAACCTGTGCCCAATTAGCAGGTGGATTCTTTACCGCTGAGCCACCAGGGAAACCCTGATTGGAAAGTTTTTGAGGAGTGGAAGTTCCAGAGGGTGTTGCAAAAAGGACTAGGTTTGGGGGGTGGGGGCTGTAGAGGAATTGGAGAGCAGGTCCTTGGGGAATAGTGAGGGAATTAGAATAAATCATGCGTTTCCATGGAAACGGTTATAATAATTGAGAGTTCTGTTCCAGTCTGGGATGTGGCATCAAATGAATCACAGAGGAAAACAACAGTATGTCATGAAAGCAACTAGAATAACAAAAACCTCTGCCATCCTTTAAAGCATAGAGCAATCCTGGGCAACTCACGTTTTGCCAACCACGGTTTTAGACAAATGTGGTTTTATATTTGAATGTCTACTTTTTACCGTTTTGTTATCTTGTAGGCTATATACATTAAATCCCATACATGGAAGAACAAGGCAGCAGTAGTGCTCCCCCTTCCAAAGATGAAAGACGTGGACCTTTGGGTAATCTGTTCACACGTCCCCTCCCCCAGGCCCACAGTGTCAGATGTGGCTCAGAAAAGCCTGCTGCTCAGCACGGCACTAATTTGTGGAGTGACTAGAGAGTGACACACGCGTTTTGCTAAGACCTGTGAAAATGAAGCAAGGGACAAAGCAAGTGTGAAGGCCGTTGAGTTCCAAATGAGTAAACTCTGTTGCAAAAACTTGAACAGGAGGCATAGTTTGGAGAGTTCGTTTGCTTTCCTGGCCATGAGAGAGTGTTTCCCAGGAGGGTCATCGTACGAGGGCAGGGCATCTCAGCATCTCTGGCTTTCTTGGAGACGGATGCCCTCTAGGACTCTTGTTACAGAGCATTTGCATGTATTATTTTGTTATTTAATGTTTATTTTTATAGTTTGATCCTTCGCTCTATTTATTACGATTTCTTTTTTTATATATTTGTGTATCTGTTGGGCTGTGTCGAGTCTCAGCTGTGGCATGTAGCATCTTCATTGCGGCGCGCAGACTCTGTAGTTGAGGCACGTGGGCTCTGGAGTGCGAGGGCTCAGTGGTTGCGGTGCATGGGCTTTGTTGCTTCTCAGCACGTGGGATCTTAGTTCCCTGACCAGGGATCGAACCCTTGTCCCCTGCATTGCAAGATGTATTCTTAACTACTGGACCACCAGGAAAGTCCCTTTTATGATTTCTTGAACCTTCGATTTCTGCTTTGCCAACCTTTACACTTTTCAAGAATTTAACCTCTGTGGTTGTCGAGTGATTTCTGTGGTTAAAATTGTGCAGCAGATATGTAAATTGGACAGATGGGCACTGTCCAGACCAATTATACAAGGGAAGTTTATGAAGTAAGCAGAGAAAGTCCCTGATCAGGTATATATGTGTGTGTGGTCTTTGTGTGCTCAGTCCAACTCTTTGTGACCCCATGGACTGTAGCCCGCCAGGCTCCTCTGTCCATGGGAGTCTCCAGGCAAAAATACTGGAGTGGCATGCCATTTCCTCCTCCCAGGAATCTTCCCAACCCAGAATCAAACCTGCGTCTCCTGCAGTTCCTGCATTGCAGGCAGATTCTTTACCACTGAGCCACTTGGAAAGACCTGATAAGGTATATACACAGCGCAAATGCAACTATTTACATTGTAAACTTGATTCCCCTAATTCTGAAGTACTAGAAGATAAACGGGTTTCCCAGGTGGTGCTAGTGGTAAAGAACCCACCTGCCAGTGCTGGAGACATAAGAGACACAGGTTCAATCCCTGGGTCAGGAAGATCCCCTGGAGGAAGGCATGGCAACCCCCTCCAGTATTCTTATCTGGAGAATCCTATGGACAGAGGAGCCTGGAGGGCTACAGTCCAGAGGATCATGCAGAGTTGGACAAGATTGAAGCAGCTTAGCATGCACGCATGCACGCCTGCACCGTGATGAATATCCATTGAATATTTAATTAATGCTAATATCACTTGCCTTCTGACACTTCAGATGTGCTTGTGGTAATGATTTGTCTGATCCAGATCTTTTTAGAAAATTATGCGGGGAAGTTTGAGTGAGGGTTTTCTTATTATTTCCTTATACTTGTGGACTCTTGCTCATGGAGGGTACTGGCCAACTGGGGGGCTTCGGGGTGTAGGGAGGGCAGGTACATGTCATGGTGATATAGGTAACATAAAAAAGCTCAAATCCAGCAGCACAAAAGATCTATCACAGGAAACGATCAGAAGTAGAAAAAATGAAAATAGCCCAACTGTTCATCAGTAGTATGAAAGTTAAACATATAATGGTGTATCCATGATACTTTCAAAAGAATATGGTCTTTCTATCTTTCATATCTCTGTTTGTCATTGTGGACAGACATCCATGACACAGTATCAAGTAAAAATAGAAGCAAACCACAGAATGCTATGATTAGTGGTGTAACATAAACTGTACACAGAATCATTTTATTTAGGTAATATACTCAGAGACCCTACTCTCACTGGACTTCCCCCCAACATTTTATCAGGAAAAAATGTTAAAAATATAGGAAAGTTGAAAGAATTATACAGTAAGCATCCGTAATACCCAGTACCTAGATTCTACATTTAGCATTTGACTATATATGCTTTTTTGCTTTTTAAATATTTATTTGTTTGGCTGCATCGGGTCTTAAGTTGCGTCTTGCAAGATCTTTCATTGCAGCTCTTGGGCTTGCTAGTTATGGCTCGGGGGCCTGGTTGCTGTGCTGCATGTGGGATCTTAGTTTCCTGACCAGGGATCGAACCTGCATCCCTTGCTTTGGAAGGCAAAGCACTTAACCGCTGGACCACCAGGGAAGTCCCTGACTGTATATATGCTCGATCACATGTCCATCCTTCTTTTTGTCTCTACATTAACCTATCTTTAATGCATTTCAAACCAAAATGCAGACATCAGTACACTTGACCCTGAATTCTTCAGCACGCACCTCATTTCACCAGAATTTAATATTTGTTTTTGATCATTTTAAGGTAAAATTTGCACACAACAAAATGCATGAAGTAGCATGTCATTCTGTGAATTTTGAAAAATGCATGCTTAAAAACCTAATGGGAATATAAACATTAATCAAAAAACTTCACACTAAACAGATGTAAAGTACAACTGTGATGTTTGCTGTATGCTGGGAGAGCCTGAGGGAGTGGGTTTGGCTCTGGCTGCAGTCAGGAAAGGCTTCTTGGAGAAAGAGGCTCTTGAGTTTTACCTAAAGGATGAGCTAAGTTAACTGTGCCAAGAGGGGAGGGAGTAAATGGAAAATCTCAGAATGTCTCTTCTGGGACTCTCCTGGTGGTTGAGTGGTTAAGACTCCATACTTCCAATGCAGGGTCCGTGGTTTCAATCCCTGGTTGGGGAACTAAGATCTCATATGTGGCATGGCCAAAAATGAAAAAAAAAAAAAAAGTCTCTTCTTCCTGACCCCACAGCAAGCCGGGCCTGGTTGATCTGTGTGGCAGCCAAACACATAAGCTAGGTAGGGTAGATTCAGTTGTCATAGCAAACAGACCCCCTAAATCTGTACTGATTCAGACATAATAGAAGTTCAGTGTTCATTCATGCAAAGTCCAAGACGGGTGTTTCTGGCCTTGCCCACGCTCTCCATCTGGTGATTAAGTGACCCAGGTTCCTTCCATCCTACATGGCTCCATCAGTCCCTACAGCCTTGTTTTTGTCTGTACTCAGAGAGCAGAGGGGGAAAGAGTACAGAGGAGGCACAAGCTGCTTTTTAAAAGCCCTGATGTGGATGTGGTACCCGTCACTTCTGCCTACACGCTGTTGCAGAGAATTCAGTCAGGTGCCTCAGAGCAAGGGATGCTGGGAGAGCAGTTTTGGTGGGAGGATAGTGGCCTCAGCCATAATCCCTACTTTTCAGCTCTGGTTGGAATTTTTCTCAGTGACAAGAAAGACCTTCTGACTTTAACCTTTAGAACTCCTCATTTTTCATGCCCCACAAACAAAAACCATTAAGCCTCTCTTGATGACATTTCCTTGTGTTCAAATCATGGAACATGCCAGGTGTGAGTGCTGCTTTTCCTGAAGCATAGCATAAGCCAGGAATAAATCAAGTAGGAAGAAGTCAGCAGCTTATGAAATTAAAAGGAAAAGTGGAAAGTCTTTGGAAAAGCAGGTATTACTTTTATCTCTTCAAAAAGCTCCATTCAAGTCTTTTGCTTTAAATGCATCGAAGATGATCAAAAATAAAAAGCCAAGAGGTGAGAGACAAAACCATTCAGCTTCTTCTGGTGTTTGACTTTCCTCGAGTAATGACCAAGAGGCTGATGATACTAAGTGTCTGAATGTCACTGAGGCAGCTGTTGGGGGTTAACCCAGTGGCCCCCGGAGACTCAGTATTTGTGTACCACTCTCCAGGGTGCTGACGCCATCTCCCATAGCTCAAGATTCAGACTGTATAACAGGGTTGAGTATAGCCTTGACCAAGTTTCCCAGCTATTAGCTATTCATGCACCTGTAATTTTTTGAAACATGTATGTACTTCCTTTATATTATCTTAAATATTTTTTCTTTAAATGATTTAGTTGACTTCCTTCTCTTCTTCTTAGCATTGCCCTAAGTGATAATGTGTCTGAAATCACAGGCTTGATCTAGCAGTTACATATTTGTTTTAATATATCTCAGGAGAACGTATTAAAAGAAAAGTAATTTTGTCCTTGTATTGCTGATGGTACAAATACCACATTTTACAAAAAGAAAACTGTCTTAAAGGTCTTTCACTCACATGACAATTTGGTACTTCAACTACCATTGTATTCCTAAGAACATGAAGACTTCTGTTGCATTTTTGTTTACCTCCAGAAGGTACAGAAAGTCTCTGATCTTTCCTCTCCCCTGTATCCTCTCCTTTAGATAAGGAGCATGCTCACCATTTCCTGAGTCCTTCAAGATGTTTTCTGTGATCTTGACTTTCTCTTTCTTGTCCTTTACTCACTGACTATATCGGAGAATCAAACTGCTCTTTTGAGATTTGCTGCCTCCACTTCCTTCCCACTCACCTCTGCCTTGTCCTTTTGCCCTGTGACATCTACCCTCAGCAACCTCTGTTTCACCCATTATCAGTGATCTCATAGTTCCTAACTCTCCAGATCTGAGCATGAAGCATGGTGGCTGCTTATGAAAGCAGCAGGCAGACATGAGGGAAAGGAACTGGGGCTAAGGTTGGAACCAATACCTGGAAGAAGTCATCATTTTTATAATAACTGCCTGCTGATGGCATAATTAAGGATTTATTCATTCAACAAGTATTAATTGATCATTCACTATGTGTCAGGCAGCCTTATAGGTGATGCTGAAAGCTCAGTTTCTCCATACATCAGTGCCGAATCAAATCTTGGAGACAGAGTTTTGGGTGGAGAAGGCAATGGCACCCAACTCAAGTACTCTTGCCTGGAAAATCCCATGGATGGAGGAGCCTGGTGGGCTGCAGTCCATGGGGTCGCTAAGAGTCAGACACACTGAGCGACTTCACTTTCACTTTTCACTTTCATGCATTGGAGAAGGAAATGGCAACCCACTCCAGTGTTCTTGCCTGGAGAATCCCAGGGACGGGGGAGCCTGGTGGGCTGCCATCTATGGGGTCGCACAGAGTTGGACAAGACTGAAGCGACTTAGCAGAAAAGAATAGGTTTATTGCTTTTCCAGGCAAAGGGGGACACAGCAGGCTAATGCCGTCTGAACCACATGCCCCACTTGGGGAAGATAGTGACAAGTTTTACAGTAATTGTTCACAGAGGCCGTGATCAAGCTTGTGGATATTCTTCTAATGGGTTGGTGGTGAGATAAGTAGGAGTCAACAACACCGACCTTCAGTCCAGCTGGTCTGGGGTCTGCATGCTTGTGGGCAGCATACCATCATTAATTATTAACTTCTCCCACCTGGACGGGGTTTCAGTATCTGCAAAATAGCTCAAAGATATTGTTGTGTGTATCCCTTGATGCGGAAACAGGACCTTGCCCCAAGGCTGCTCTCCACTGTTTCTCCCTGGTCTCGCATCCCCTCCCCTCCCTAATTAACAACTGCTTGAGTCTGCCCATTGGAACTCAGGGAAGGTCATGTAGGTCAAATGAAGGTTGTTTCCTATAATCAAAGAAGTGGGGGACACAGAAAGACCTTGTACCCACAAGCCCCACAGGGCCCTGCACGGTACCATAAGTGCAGAGAAAATGACTGTGAACAAAACAGGCAAAATTATCTGCCCTTGTGGAACATATATTCTCGTGGTGGTGGTAGTGAAGAGGCTGATGCTATCGCCTAACATTCTGAGTCCTCACTCAATGCCAGGCTTGTTGTAAGGGCTTTGTATGTATTGGCTTATGCTTCTGCTTTAATATAGTTGCTAATATCCCCATTTTACAGTTGAGGAAATGAGATGCAGGCAGTTGAAATAAATGTCAGAGAGCTAGTCAGTGGCATTTAACAGACCGGGTTTGGTTTGAATACGTGTGATCAGAGGCTCTTAACTGCTTGATACTTTTAACACCTGTATTTCTAGTTTCAACAGCGGTAGTCTCAGTTCAGTTCAGTTCAGTTGCTCAGTCATGTCCGACTCTTTGCATGAACTGCAGCACGCCAGGCCTCCCTGTCCATCACCAACTCCTGTAGTTCACTCAAACTCACGTCCATCGAGTCGGTGATGCCATCCAGCCATCTCATCCTCTGTTGTCCCCTTCTCCTCCTGCCCTCAATCCCTCCCAGCATCAGGGTCCTTGATGAGTCAACTCTTCGCATGAGGTGGCCAAAGTACTGGAGTTTCAGCTTTAGCATCATTCCTTCCAAAGAACACACAGGACTGATCTCCTTTAGAATGGACTGGTTGGATCTCCTTGCGGTCCAAGGGACTCTCAAGAGTCT
>NW_011494644.1:6631469-6649204 GCF_000754665.1 Bison bison bison
AAGAGTCTTCTCCAACACCACAGTTCAAAAGCGTCAATTCTTCGGCACTCAGCTTTCTTCACAGTCAAACTCTCACATCCATACATGACCACTGGAAAAACCATAGCTTTGACTAGACAGAGCTTTGTTGGCAAAGTAATATCTCTGCTTTTGAATATGCTATCTAGGTTGGTCATAACTTTCCTTCCAAGGAGTAAGAGTCTTTTAATTTCATGACTGCAGTCACCATCTGCAGTGATTTTGGAGCCCAAAAACATAAAGTCTGACACTGTTTCCACTGTTTCCCCATCTATTTCCCATGAAGTGATGGGACCGGATGCCATGATCTTCGTTTTCTGAATGTTGAGCTTTAAGCCAACTTTTTCACTCTCCTCTTTCACTTTCATCAAGAGGCTTTTGAGTTCCTCTTCACTTTCTGCCATAAGGGTGGTGTCATCTGCATATCTGAGGTTCTTGATATTTCTCCTGGCAATCTTGATTCCAGCTTGTGCCTCTTCCAGCCCAGCGTTTCTCATGATGTACTCTGCATAGAAGTTAAATAAGCATGGTTGTCTCACCATGTCACAAATGTATTCTAGAAGGTTAACTGTTAACCCCTCTTATTTTCTCATCCTCCACCCCCTTCTCTTTCCCTCCAAGTGTAAGCAGAGTTTGCATGCCTTGTTTTCAGACTGAGCCTCTGCCGTTAGACAGACGGCATGCCCATCATGCTGGAAGGCTCCTGGTGTTCTGTTCTCCTTCCTCGCTCCGTGTTTGTCGATCACCATCTATGTGCCAACGCTCGTCAGCAGGGATTCCTAGGAGGGCTCCTGAGAATTCACTTCTCTCTTCTAGTGTCTGCACCTCTCACCTCCTCTGCAGGGTTTGCTCGTGAGATCCTCCGAGTCTGGGAGGCATCTCCAGTGTGTGCAGTAACTTTTCAGCTGGTTTCTTTTCAACCGTCAACTTTCATTTCTTCTAACCCTCACCAGCTCTTGTCAGCCATCCCCACCCTATACAGTTCCACTCACCCATCTCCATTGCCTCCATTGAGCTCATACTAATTGCCAGGGACCATGCTATTTTTAAAAATGATTTTATTTGTTAATTTTTGACTGTGCTGGATCTTCATTGTGGGGTTTTCTCTAGTTGTGGCGAGGACGGGCTGCTCTAGTTGCTTGCACAGGCTTCTTACTGTGGTAGCCTCTTGTTGCAGAGCATGGGCTCTAGACCACCGGATCAATAGTTGTGGTGCATGGGCTTAGTTGCTTCAAGACATTGGGATCTTCTGGGACCGGGGATCGAACCTGCGTCTCCTGCATCGGCAGGCAGATTCTTTACCACTGAGCCACCAGGGAAGCCCCCAAGCTATGGGTTTACATGGATCACATGTATTAATTCTCACCACAGCCCTGCTAGGTAGTTACTGATATTAACCCTATTAGACCTATTTGAAAACTGTAAGTCAGAGAGGCTGAGCGACCTCCCCGAGACCACACAGCTAGGAGGAGGCAAGACCAGGGCTTGAAATCAGGTTTTATGATTCCAGTTACCTCTTTCCTTCTCTAACAGCACTCTTCTCTACTTTGGGGTCCACTCATCTCCACCACACTGCTAGTCTTTTTTGAAACCATTTAAAATGAAGACTTTATGGGCTTCTCCTTACATCATGAAAAAAAAAAGTGTAAAACTCTATTTTACAACTGATTCAAGGACAAATATATTAAAATTGCATGTTAAAGCATCTTCTTCAGCTTAAAAGTTAATTTTTTTCCCTTGTGATTTGGAAAGAAATGAAAAATACTTTCATGAGCCCCTGAAAAGATCGTGATCCCCATTGTGCTTGAAGTTGGCCCTGGCTGCTGACACCAGTGCCCCAACAGTGCAACCTTCAAGCTCTCTCCCCAAAAGCTGCCGGGGTACTTAACTAGCATGTGCTTTGAGTTTGGGCAAGAGAGAGAAAAATGCAGAGCTCCACCCCCAGACTCTAGTGTCTTCTCCTGGATCCCAGTAAAGCATTGAGTTACCCCAGGAAGAAATTGCCTGAAGAGATGAAAAGGCAGTTTAGTTTCTACCGGTAACAAAGGCCTTTTCTGAAGTCTCGGAGCTCCCGTTGTGGGAGTCTATCCTAATTTTAATCTCATTAGTGGTATGGATTCACACGCACACATATACATCCATACATTAGAAGTGGTTATATAATCCTACAGACAAAAGCTCTTCCCTTTACTTCAACCTGCTCTGCTATCTTCCTGCACCATATGGTGAGTCTTTTTATCATATGGTTCACAGATAGCTCAAAGTCTTTGCTACCTGTTCCCTTAATCCTTTTCCAGAGAACCTTTTGACATTTGCTGTCTGATCTTGGATTCCTGCCTTCTCTTTGGTTCTATCCCAATTATGGCTCCTTCCTCCCAGCCCCCAGTCTTTCGTATGCAATTCTTATTGCTGAGTATTTTTGCCAACTCATCTTCCCAAGTCACTTTCTGAATTCGTCCAGGTCTCTCATCAATGAAGTGACTTGCTGCTTTTCCGTAGCCCCGATTTTCACCCCTTGTGTGTGGAGCTCAGTCGCTCAGTCATGTCCGACTCTGCGACCCCATGGACTGTAGCCTGCCAGGCTCCTCTTTGAAGGGATTTCCCAGGCAAGAATATTGGAGTGGGTTGCCATTTCCTCCTCCAGGGAATCTTCCTGACCCGGGTATTGAACCCACATCTCCTGCATCTCCTGCATTGGCAGGCAGATTCTTTACCACTGAGCCACCATGTAAGCCCCAGTTCACCCCTCAGGAGATAGTACATTACAGAACAAGAAAGTATAAGAGTCTATTTTCCCAATAAAATGAATTATATCAAAGAAAGTGAAACATTTGGAATTTCAAGTTTTCTTGTCAAGCCAGAGTGAGGAAAGGGGGGATTTATTGGGCAGACACAGCCTGTTTTCCCCAACTTCCAAAGGCAGGAAGTGCAGCTGGGATGAGAAGCTTCCAGGAACCCAGCCATCATTGTCTTCATCCTGGGGACCCCCCGTCTGTCACCCCAGCTTCTTGCTGATGTCTCTTGTTCTGACTGTGCCTCAGCAATACCTCCCTCAGCCTTCCAGCACTTCTCCTTTCTCAATCGAATCCCCAAATCTAGAACAGCCTAGAATTTAAAGCCCTAGGAAAAAGACTGATGGGCCAGTATGGCTCAGGGATCATGAGATCCAGTTAGCTTTGGCCGGGAGGACAGGTCACTTTTCAAACCATCTGTCAGGAAGGACAACAGGAATGGACTGTCTGAAAAGCAGCTGTGGTCTGGGAAGCTTCTCAAAGAGAATGAAGAAAATGCTGGGCTGCATGGCACACGGGCCTGTGTTCCCTTCCGATCTGTAGATTCTTCAAAACATTGCCTGGCTCTTTGGGGAAAATAATAAAAAGTTAAATCTAGTTCTCTTACTGAAGGGTCAGATAGAGCCTATTAACATGGGATCTCTGTTTCAGGCGATAATTCATGGCCTCTGGTCCAATTAATGTGCTGTCATAGTTCACCCTCTGCGCATCCATCTCAACCGCATCTTTACTTGCTATTTCAGAAATTCTTGTCCTGTTAAGATGAATCCCTGTTTACTAAGCATAACCCATAATCTTTTCTACAACAAACATGATTGCAGAGGCCTATAGATTATAATCCAATGCCCATGGTAAATATTTGGAATGTACAAGTATGGATGGTTAATATAACTAAGCATGCCATAGTTTGTTCAATCCTTACCCGTCCCTTGGTTCCATTTCATATTATGTATTGTGGTGCTAGTGGTAAAGAACCCACCTGCCAGTGCAAGAGACAGTTCAGTCCCTGGATCGGGAAGATGCCCTGGAGAAGGGCATGGCAACCCACTCCAGTATTCTTGCCTGGAGAATCCCATGGACAGAGGAGTCTGGTGGGCTACAGTCCATAGGGTCACAAAGAGTCAGACATGACTGAAGCAACTTAGCATATATGCGTGCGTTGACCTCATTGAACATTGCTGCAGAGATTGATAATATAGTCTGAGCACTGAGAACCTAAGTGTTTTATATGCATTGCTCATTTAATCTTAACAATGATCTTAGGAGGTGGGTGCTGTCATTATTTCCATTTTGCAGATGAGGGAGTGGAGGCTCAGGGTTGAGCGCAGAGACTCCAAATTCATGCGGCTGTGGATGCACGTTCAAACCCAAGTCTGCCTCTTGAAGGTACAGCCGCTATGCCACACAGCCTCCAGGGCACTCAACATACTCCACTCCCCTCAGAGAAAGCCCATTCTCTCTCAGTCTGTGACACCAACCACAAAGGGAGGCTTGTGTACACAGAGCGCTTCAGATTATAGAGAAATGGGATTCCTTTGTCCGCCTAATTGTTGAAATGAATGATGAACCCTTAAGGGTTTCACTATGTTTTCTTTTTGATGAAAGGCATCAATTGTTGGTTTGTCTTCCCTGAGACTGTTTAAAAAGCAGTTGAATTAAATCTGCTTTTATTTTAACCATCTAGCTTTGTCAAATACAATGTATGATTCAAAGAAAAGTAACTAAGCCAACCTACAGGTCACCAACATTGATTTGAGCTCAAGAGAACACGTCAATAACTCGAATTGATACCTATCAATTCCACTGTATCAGTTCTCTGATATGAATAATTAGAAGTAATACAGCCAGAGTTTTGAAATATAATAGTTGTTTTGAATTTCTTATTACAACCCAATCAGACATTTCTTATGGAATCCAATGAACCATCTTCATTTAAAACACAAGGGCTCAGCGTTTCAGGTTTAAATCTTCATATTCCTTCTCCTCTTCCCAGCAGTGACTGTGAGTCATTCCTTCCATGGGTGTAGTGACATTTGCCCAACAATAGCAGGTCCACAGGAGCCAGAGATGACTCGGCCAAAAGTACCTCCATTCTAAACTTTGTTTCACTCTTCCACTGGCTTTCTCTGCTAGTGGGGAAAAAGTTGACACTTGATTAAATGTAGTGGGTGACATGGCATCATTTTAAAAGGCTTAAATCTTAATCCCACCTGTCATCCTGACCTCTGATCTGAAAACTCAATTTATCTGTCACTCAGCTCCATGCTTCCCCCATTATAAACATCTCCCACTTGAGTGGTACATTCATTATAATCAATAAACCCACATGGTCACGTCCTTATCACCTGAAGTCCACAGTTTACATTAGGGTTCATTCTTGGTGGTGTACGTTCTACATATTTAGACAGATGTATATCGACATGCATCAACCGTTATAGTATCTTACAAAGTAGTTGCACTGCCCTAAAAATCCTCTACGCTCCACCTGTTCATCCCTCCCACCCCCTTACCCCCTAGCAACCACTGATCTTTTTACTGTCTCCATGGTTTTGCCTTTTCCAGAATGTCATATAGTTGGAATCATACAGTATGTAACCATATAAAGAGATTTTATTTTAAATAAGGAAAACCTTACATAATAAATCACGAAATAACCCAGTTGATCTGCATGCTGAGTATCACTGCTCTTATTTTTGTCTTGCCAACTTGAACACTGTACCCACAAAGTGATGCAGTGCTACCCAGATCCACTCTATTAACTCCCAATTAGCATCCTTTCCCACTATACCACTTCTCAATTTTTCCTGAAGTACTTCTTCAATTTGCAAGTCTACCCAAGTTGCTCCTCCAAAAGGAGCTATTAGAAGCCAGAAACCATCTCTAGATGGCTAACTTCCAGTTTGCTGCTAGAAGCAAATGTATTTAATTCCCTTAAACCACATGATTTTGTATTCTATTTAGTGAGTCCACCATCAAATACAAAATTTGAACACACATATGTGTGGATATATTATGCTTAGAAAATATGACCCAAAGTTTAAACAATAACAGTACACTTTGAAGAATTAAATTAGGGCCTCCAAGATAACCTAGAATATGTTAGAACATCCTCGTGTCTGGTGAAAGTTGACATTTGGGAGAACCTCACAAGGTAATAAAGAATTCATCAACCATGATGGGCATGGTGAATTGAGTTCTGGTTCTAGGCGTTAAGCTCTTAAGATGCCATGTGGCTTCCTAGGTGGCTCGCCAGTAAAGAATCCACCTGCCAATGCAGGAGACACAGGAGATGTAGGTTCGATCACTGGGTTGGGAAGATCCCCTGGAGGAGGAAGTGGCAACCCATTCTAGTATTCTTGCCTGGGGAATCCCATGGACAGAGGAGCCTGGCGGGCTACAGTCCACAGGGTTGCAAAGAGTCAGGCACGACTAAGCGTGCACACTTTCTCTCTTAAGATGCTGTGTATCATTGAATCACTCTCGCGACCCTATGACTTGGTGGACTGTGATTTACATGTACCCCCACATCCACCTCCAGGGTCTCCTGATTGGAATGGCTCTGTCCCTCATTCCATGCCTCTGGTTATCAGAGGTTGGGGGGTGCCTAAGCCAGCTCTTCAAACCCAGCCCAATCTGAAGGAGGGCTTTGCCAGAGAAGATGAGTCTAGAGGGGCCTGGAGTTCAGAGTGTATCATCACTTCCCCGTTCAGAATGTTAGAAGATGACAGATGGTCTGCTGATTCTGCGGGGAAGTCCCGTCTGGCCTGAACATGCTGCTCCCTGCGGGAGAGTCCTCTTAGCCTCTCCAGGAGGGCTCATGCCAGCCCCACCTCTAAACACAGACAGTACGACCTTGCCTTTCACTCTGGGCTGCGCATAAGGATCTCCTGGGAAATAGATTTTGCAGAAATTTCGGTCTATGGCTCTGGTTCACTCTCTGCCATCTGGAGAATGTGGGAAGGAACTGCTGTCCCCACTGAAGGAGCCAGAGCATCCCTCTTATTCTCTGTATTTATTCCTTCGCTTTAACAACATT
Source organism: Bison bison bison (assembly GCF_000754665.1). NCBI lineage: Eukaryota > Metazoa > Chordata > Mammalia > Artiodactyla > Bovidae > Bison > Bison bison. Next base: position 6,638,316 of record NW_011494644.1, read on the forward strand.
GCCTGGGACTTCCCTGGTGGTCCAGCGGCTAAGGCTCCAGGGGGAACTAGATCCCACACGCTACAGCTAAGAGTTCACATGCCGCAACTAAGACCTTTGTTTAGTGGCTCAGTCGTGACCAACTCTTTGCCACCGTATGGATGGATTGTAGTCTGCCAGGCTCCCCTGTTGATGGGATTTCCCAAGAAAATACACTGGAGTGTGTTGCCATTCCCTTCTCCAGGGGATCTTTCCAGCCCAGGGATCGAACCCCTGTCTCCTGCATGGGTACACCAATTCTTTATTGTCTGAGGCATAAACAAAATGGCTTGATATATGCCAGGCTCTGAACGTCACTTGTATTATGTCACTTGCTCTCACAACAGCCCTAGGAAGGAGGACTGTCACTGTGCCCCTTATATATATATGAGGGAACCAAGAGTCAGGGAGGTTGAATAACTTGCCCGAGATCACACAGCAAGCACATGATAGAGTGATGCTTTGAATCCAGAACTGAACTTGTACCTACTGTGATTTTACAGCTCTAATTAGATATAAACTTTGAGCTTATCAGTTTTATCAAGGTCACAGTCTCATTCTTACATCAAAGAGCTTGTCAGGGTACCTGCTGTGTTGTAAAGAGAAGAGGATGTGGACACTCACCTTCATCTTGTAACCCGGCTGCACCCAAGTCTCTCTCAAAATCCTCCCCCTAAGTGGGCGAAAGCCCCCAAGGAGAACAGTGGCCAATGTTTGCCCAGTGCTCCAACCCCTGATGACAGTACCATCCTGATGGCCTCTCCTCATCCTCCCCCACGGCAGGCCAGGCCTAGCACAGGAAGGCCCCCATTATTTAGAAGATTCCTACTTAATTGGTCTGGAGTGTGGTCCAAGCATCAGCTTGTAAAAGCTCCGCAGGGAGTTCCAGTGTGCAGCCTGGAGAAACAGGAGCTCAGTACAAGCAGGCTTGCGAGGCAAAGCCAAGCAAAGGGGAGGGGAGGTGGGGGAAACTGGATTTGCCTGAAGACAGAACTGAGCTGGTCTAAAGTACTCTAGGTCTTCAGAGGGATAAGGTGGAGCCAAAGTAGGAGACATTCCCAGAGGGCAAGGGGACCCTCAAAGAGATGGAACCCTAAAATAGAGGAGGGTTCATGCTTGCCAGAGATCAGCTCCCCCCAACGTCCCGCAGACTCGCACCCAGCCTTGTCCACAAGCCAGCTCTGTAGAGTGGTGGGTGTGGGAGAGGCAGGCAGAGGGGCTCGGGGTTCCCCTGGAGGCCTGCACGCTACATGCCTGGCTTTGACTTGCTTCTGCATCCCTCTCCCGTGCACCCTCAGCTCCCTGCACCTTACAGACCCTCTCCTCCCGAATTACTGTTTGGGGACTCTGTGAGCCCCAGATGTGTCTCTCTAGTTTAAGATGCACCATCTGAGTTCATCCAGTTACCATCTTTTCCTGGCCCCTGTATATTAGTCAAACTTGTGGGCTCTGACCGTGCTCGATGGAATGGTCTCCCTTCGACCTCCTCTGACCCTGTCGCGGGGATGTTGCTAAGAACATCCTCCATGGCAGCACTGCATGTTCACGATCCACACGAGACATTTCTTCTAGACCTGAGTTCCAGGGAAAGCTTATTTCTCTCTGCAACCAATGATTTTCTTTATAGGAAATATAAACTTTTGTCATCGTTTCACGTAATTCTGGTTGCTTTGGTCTTTAGGAAGCTAATAGTACAATACATACAAACACACATACTATATTTATAAAATACACACATACACATATATATACATGCATACCCATCCACACACACTCACACACACACGTGTTGGGGGTTGGGCAAAAAGTTTATTCGGGTTTTTCTGTACCATTCTTAAATACATACTATGTACTATATAATCATTTTTAACCAGGTTTACCAAGGTGTAATTTACATAACATAAAATCCACTTGTTTAATATTACATAATCTTGAATGCTGCCTCAAATATATTGTGAATTATAAGTTGGATGTAACCATAGATAAATTAAATGATGCTGAGAGCTAAATCACTAAAGATTTTTAGTGACCTAGACCTAGGGTTTCTTTTTAATTCCTTTCTCCTCATTCATGGGCTTCCCAGGCGTTCTAGTGGTAAAGAAGCCACCTGCCAGTGCAGGAAACATACAAGACTTGGGTTCAATCCCTGGGTTGGGAAGATCCCCTGGAGGAGGGCATGGCAACGCACTCCAGCGTTCTTGAGAATGCCATGGACAGAGAAGCGTGGCTGGCTATAGTCTGTGGGGTCATAAAGAGTTGGGCACGACTGAAACAACTTAGAAGGCACACCTCTCACTCAGATCTTTTCATTTATTTATTCACGAAATATTTATTGAGTGTTTAGATGTGGGTGATGTGACAGTGAAGCAGTCAAACCAAACAGCTGCTCTCCTGGAGCTTACCTTCTAGGGAGGGAGAAAAGAAACAAATGGAGGGGAACAGGATGCCAGATGTGGTGAGTGCTGGGAAGAGGAAGGGAGTGGGGAGTGGCAGAGGGGCTGCCACTTGATGGAAGGTGGTCAGGGAGGACCTCTTCGAGGAGGTCACACTGAACGAGGTAAGAAAGCACGCTGTTGAGCATCTCCGGGGAAGAGTCCCACAGGCAGGACAGAGTGTCTGTGGAGGTTGGGAGCAGGTAGAGTGGAAACAGAATTATGCAGGAGGCAATTGCAAGAGACCAGGGTGCGAATCATGGTGGCTTAGATCAGGAAGGAGGTTGGGGGTGGACGTTTTTTGAAGGTGTAGTTGATAAAACTTGAGGCACTGGATGAGAGATGCAAGAGAGAGCAATTGAGGGAGGCTCAGTTCGGCTTTGGACTTTCAGCAGGCGTCTGTTGAAGTTGGGGGAGTGGGGAGTGGGGCCTTGGTCCCCAACTGTCATTGCCCTCTCCTGTAAATAAGCACACAGACACACAGTTCCCTCGGGGCCAGTCTCCTTAGCCGGTTAAGAGCTGTGTTCAGGGCTCACAAGCCGTCTCCTCGGTCATTCTCTGAAAAGATGAAGCTGATGATAACCAGCGAGGCTAGTGGGCTGAATTGTCTCCACCCAGTATATATATTCAAGTTTAACTGCTGATCTTGTGAATTCCACCTAGACTGGTGGTGATTTAGTCACTAAGTTGTGGCCTACTCTTGCAACCCCATGGACTGTAGCCTGCCAGGCTCCTCTGTCCATGAGATTTTCCAGGCAAGAATATTGGAGTGTATTGCCATTTCCTTCTGCAGGGGATCTTCCCGACCCAGGAATTGAACCCAGGTCTCCTGTATTGCAGGCAGATTCTTTACTGACTGAGCTATGAGGGAAGCCCAACCTGGGCAGAGGGTCTTTGCAGATGTCAAGTTCAGATGAGCTCAGGGTGACCTTAATCCAATGACAGATCTCCTTATAAGAAAAGGCCATTTAGACAGAGACACAGGGAAGAACAGCATGTGAAGATGGAGGAAGAGACTCAGGTGATGTGTCCACTGGCAGAGGATTGCTGGCAACTGCAGAAGCCGGGGGAGACCTCTGGAACTGATCATCCCTCAAAACCTTAAGGAGGCACCAACCCTACCTCAATTTCTGGTCTCCTGAAGTGTGCAAGAATAGACATCTGGTTCTTGTTATTGTTACTAGTACCAGTTCCTAAGTACTCTTCATTTCCCCAGAACGGTGCTGAATTCATATGTACCGTTTTCGTTCTTGATCCCCTCAAGTTTCCTTAGCACCACCCAAAGCTGAGCATTGGTAGTTTCCCTGTTTTATAGATGAGGCAGTTAAGGTTCAGAAAAGGTAAGTGACTTTCCCGAGGCCACACAGCTAGTATGTGGTGGAACTTGGATATTTACCAGGTCTCCTATTTCTAAAGTCCGTGACCTAACCATAATGCCATCTTGTCCTGTCCCCCAAGAGCCAAGGTTCCAGGCACATTTTCCTGTTTGGATTTCCCAGTAAAGTTCATCTCCACCGACTTTCCAGTTAGGAATCCCTGGGCTACTCTCCACTTTATCTGCTGTCATTGGAGCTGCTGCTGTTTATCACATCTCTCCCAAAAGATTCTCGGGGAACAGATGTGGCTGGGAATTTGATAAGAACATCACTTCAGCACAGCCTTTCAGTCTGTTTGGAATCCTCACCCAGGAGATGGAGGGACAGCTGAACAAACAGCCCACGCCCTCGATGTTGGTATTAACTGAAGTGGAAGCTCCAGAAACTGCAGACAATAAAAAACCATGTCTACAGAAAGGAACATTTTAGAGCATGGCATCGCCATTGCTGGTGCTCGGGCTGTTTTTCTGCCATTTCTTTCTCTTGTTCCAACCCTACTTGAGGGCACAGGAGGAGGCAGGTAAGATCTTCTCAGCCACTTACTCCTTAGAAGCAGGGCCATGTCTATCCTGTTTGTAGGTGCATTACCAGTGCCTAGCATCCTGGCTGGCACAGAATTCCCAGGAGGGCTCAGGGACTGGATGGATGAACTGGAATCATGGCTGCAGCACTAACTCAGACTAAGCTCATCTGGACAAGTCGATGACTGGTTTGTTCCTGGTTGTATAAGAAATGGAGAAATGACCTACTGTTCTGTCTTTGGCCATGAGTTAGGACATAGGGGCCAAAGCCTCAACAAGAGAGGTGGGTAGGGAAAGCAGAACAGGGCCAGGATCTGGAGTCAGATTTGAAACTCTCCAGCAATAATATGCAGATGGTGCAGCCTCATGACTCAACCCTTGATTCATAGGGCTCAGAGAATCAGATGGTTAAGAGCATGGACTTTGGAGACAGATAACCTCCAAGGGTCACTTCCTAGTGGAGTGACTTTAGACCACTCACCTCACTTCTCTAAGCCCTGGCTTCCTCCTCTGTGAGTAGCAGTAGCAGTACCTGCACTGCATCTGTGTGGAATTACATGAGATGATGCACCATGTAAATAAGAAGTAGGGGTAGTTATCATTATTAGCCCCAAACTAGCCACCTTCCCTTATATGCTGGTCCCCCCAACATTGCCTGCTTTCTTCCTGGCACATATACGGGCCCATTCCCTTTGAATGTCCCCTGTTCTCTGTCCAGCCGCCCCTCCCCTGCCGCCACCTTGTTGCCAGTGCTGACGATTGTTTGCTACATCTCAGAGAGCTGGGAGTTAGAATCTGGAATTTGAATTCTAGAACTTGAGCACTCACTTCCTATCAAGGTTTATGGATCCAGGTTGGTTTCATTTGAAGGGAACACAGTTTGCTTCCCTTTGCCCGGAATATGCCTTCCCCCATCTCCATCTTGCTAGTCCTGGCAGTTCTTCAGGTCTCAGCCTAACCATCACTTCCCCAGGGCATCTTTTGCTGGCCCACCACATCAGGTTAAGTCCTCCGTGTGAACACTCACAATGGGCGCCGTGCACTTCTCTTTCAGGAGTTTAATCATAATTGAATGGGAATCATTTGTGCTGGTGTGTAAGCTTCCTGAAGGCATTGTCATTCTGCATCCTCAGCGCCCAGAATATCCCAGACACTTAATTCGTGTTTACTGAACAAATGAATGAATTGGCCAGTCTTCTAGGTCCGGGATGAAACTAGAAAAGGTGACTCATTTGGAAGGCAGGATGAATTCTGTTTCCATTGCCCATCTCAACCGAAGCCTTAAACATTTTTGGATTGAAAAGAGTGTGCATAATTAAACACAGGACATAAATAAAGCCAGGTAACAGGGGCCACAGCTGACAAGAACGGGTTGCTTTAGGGCACATGTGAACTTAGATGAATCTATTCTAGTTGCCTCCTGTTGTACCACAGATTGTCCCCAAACTCAGAGGTCTAAAACAACAACTGTAGCCCACCAGGCTTCTCTGTCCATGCAATTCTCCAGGCAAGAATACTGGAGTGGGTAGCCATTCCCTTCTCCAGGGAATCTTCCCAACCCAGGGATCAAACCTAGGTCTTCCACATTGCAGGCAGATTTTTTACCATCTGAGCCACCAGAGAAGCCCAAAGACCCCCAAACAACGCCACTCATATGTTATTACCTCTCATGGTTTCTGAGAGTCAGAAGATTGGGAACACCCCCTGGGTGGTTGTGGTTTGGGGTCTGTCCTGCAGTGGCTGGAGCAGGGACGGCTGGGGCTGGAGTTCCCAGTGCTGTCTGGACAGCAAGTTCTTTGTGTCTTCTCCAGGCCTCTCCTGTCCACATGGCCTCATTCTGTAGCCTTGCTGGCACGGTGGCCTCAGGGCTCCAAAGGCAGGTGTCCCAAGAGAAACTGACAGAAGCTGCTGCCTCCAGAGTCACGCAGTGTTCCATTCACTGGAGCAGTCACAGAGGCTGCCTGCATTCAAGGGGACAGGGCACACACAGACTCTGCCCTTTGAGAAACAGCAAATGTCTGTAGACATGTTTTGAAACCGCCACAGAATATCACTTCCTTCGTGGTGTGGGGGAAGCTCTCAGGAAGCTCTCAAAAAGCCCTCCAAGGATAGGATTCCTATTGAAAGGAAAGCTTGATTATGTTAATATTAACTTGTCTTGCAGTTCCCTTGACTGCAGAAAAAGTGTTGGGAAACTCAAGAGTTTTACCTGTGGAACGTCCTCGCTCTTACATTAAATGAGTCGATTTGATAATACTTCACAGACTTGCCCATGTTCACGGGACAGGGCACAGACTCTGCCCTTTGAGAAAGAGCACATATCTTGGACCTTCAGCGGCGTCTCTGGTGGCTCAGATGGTCAAGACTCTGCCCACAGTGGGAGACCTGGGTTTGATCCCTGGGTCCAGAAGATCCTCTGGAGAAGGGAATGGCAAACCACTGTGGTGTTCTTGCCTGGAGAATTCCAGGGACAGAGGAGCCTAGAGAGCTGTAGTCCATCAGGTCACAAAGAGTCGGATATGACTGAGCAACTAACACACACACACACACACACACACACACACACACACACACACGGTTCCTCAGAGCAACACATTTAGTAATTAGAATCAAGGGGAGGTGCTTGTTAAAATGCTCACTCCCAGGCCACAATCAGAGCTTCTAGACCAGAGGTGGCACTTGAAACCTTGTCTTGTAAGCAAATATCCCCATGTAATCCTGAGATCGGCAGGTATCTGTGCTGTGCACTCAATTGCGTCGACTCCTTGGGAACCCACGGACTGTAGCCTGCCAGGCTCCTCTGTCCATGGGATTTTCCAGGCAAGGATACTGGAGGCACTGTTGTTTATAAAGAATGGAATTTGCCTTGTTTTAGGTCATGTACTAACCTGATGCTATTTGACTCCCCAAAATGTTTATTTTGTATTAAGAATGTGAGCTCCTCAAACAATAATTTTGTCTTACAGGATCTTTAAGAAATAAAAATCCGCTCAAGGTAGTATAAATAAAATAACAACTTTATTGGGGAGATATGGAGGTTTCTATGGAAACGGCCAAGCCTCCTGAGAGATTGGAACCAAGAACTGGAAAGCAAAGCCTTTGATCATTCCCTGACATTCTTTTCCTCACCCTACACCCCACCACCACATCTGGGCCATTTTTCTCTGCCTGTGTGTGGTAGGAAGGAACCACTTATTGCTTCTCAGCCTTTTGGCTAAGATCAAGTGTAGGAAAAGACCACTTTAGGCAGATCTGCCTGTTTCTCTCTTCAGGACCCCAGACTGACTGCTGGGAGTATCCTAATTCCACATTCTTAAATGAGAGCATCTGATTGGCTCAACCTTAATTGATTAACTGATTGGCTTAACCTCAGTTCTCTACCTCTGATCCAATCAGCTATGGCCAGATAGACCCCCTGCCCAATCAGAAGATTCTGGTAAGGATCTGGAAGAACTGAAAAGTATGTTAGGGTCCATTTCCAACTTAAACTTCAGCCACTTTTGATAATGCAGTCACTCTTGATTTTTATCTATCTTTTTTGAAATACATGTTCTAGAACAAACTACCAGTGTTGGGCACACCACCTGTTTTTATAAATAAAGTTTTATTGGGACACAACCACACTATTCACTTGTGTGAATGGCCTTCTGGTACTGGCTTATTCTCCCCCTACTCCTGTAGCTTAGGAAAGGCAAGGTACTGAGACTCTTCACACAAAAAAATAACTGTAACTATGAATGCAACAGTATTTTCTGAGATGTAAAGCACATAGTATTGATCATTTGCAAGACGATTTTAGTTTAGTAATTTGAGTTTTTAAAGGTGGTAAGTAGATGTGATGTGCAATAAAATTAAATTGCAGCATGATAAGGTTAGTCTCTCTTTTTTAGTGTTTTCTCTTAGTCTTTCTAATTACTTGAACCAGAAAGCCTCATTTGTTGACTGCATGCCACCAATAGCTAACATTTGCTAATATCACTTTTTTCCTTAAACAAGGAGAAAATGCAGGGTCTGGCTCAGCACTTTCAGCAGCCAGGAGCATCCAGCTAGAATCTCCTAGCGCTGCTCTGTTCATATTTATTTTTCTGCTCATCTTTCATTTAAGGATGCGATAGGCTTGCCATTAATGGTGGTGATCCAGAGTTTCCTTTTCAGATAAGTGTGGTTAAGTAAAGATGTGACTGGGTTTTAAAAATACTGATGAAATACCAGTTTATGTGGTAGGGGGAAAAATGTGAAAAAAAAAAAAAAAGGCACATGAATGGTGATTGAAGTTAGGGAACACCCGCGTCAAGTAGCTGGCAGAGCTGCAAAGCAGTCCCATGGTCCAGAGGAGGGAGTGACCCGTTTGGTCTCGTGGACCATTGGGGGATATAGACGAAGGTGACATCTGAGCTGAATCTCAGACTCTCAGGGCAGTGAACGAGTGTGAGAGGACTCTGCAGGCAGTGGGAGTAGAATAGCCACAGGGAAAGAGAGAACAGGACGTGGTCATGGAATTGTTTCACTTGAGGGAGCCACTGAGGGACTTAAGGCATCTGAGTAGCCTGGTCAGATTTTCATTTTTTAATTAATTAATTTATTTTAATTGGAGGCTAATTACTTTACAATATTGTAGTGGCTTTTGCCATACATCAACACAAATCAGCCACGGGTGTACACGAGTCCCCCATCCTGAACCCGCCTCCCACCTCCCTCCCCATCCCATCCCTCAGAGTCGTCCCAGTGCACCAGCCCTGAGCGCCCAGTCTCATGCATCGAACGTGGACTAAACAGTCATTAGCTCAAGCAGGTTCAGCTCTCTGAGCTTCAGTTTGTTTATCTGTAGAATGGGGGTAGTTGAAACAGACATATGGTGCCTGCGCCTGGTGCCTGGGGAAATTCCCAGACATCTGTCTTGCTCCTCCTCCAGCCAAGGGGCTGCACTGACATTCAAGAAGTCCAGGGCCCCTCTCCTGGGTTTTTGGGTGGTGGTGGTTGGGTGGGGTGAGGTGTTCACAAGTATTCAGGATTGTTAGACGGTACATTGACCAGTGGTGACGGGACAGCAGGTCTGTCCACGCTCGCAGTGCTGAGCCCCTCCTGTGTCCTGGGGGGTCATCCCAGCTGACGGCTCGGCTTCTACCAGCCTTCACTCCCTCTACACATTCACCTCTGCTCATGGCCCTCCCTGCTCTTGCCCCAGCCCTGGCCTCCTGGGGAATCTGGGAGCAGAAAATGCCTGTCTTCAGCCTACTCTTTACAGCTTAGTGGAGTCACTGTTTGTGCCTTGGTGAGGGCTAGGGAAGGAAAAACGGCTCTGGGTACCCGTGAGGGAGCAGAGAGAGATGGGAAATAAGCTGAAGACACACAGTCCAGCACTTTGAGCCCTGCCCTGCCCAGGCAACTCCTGCAAGGATCTGCTCAGCTTGGCAGCTCGTATTTCTGTGGTGAGGCTTGGGGAGAAAGAGGCTGCAAAAGCCCTCTTGCTTCGGAAGTGTGTGTGTCAGGGACTTTCTCCCTAAGATTTCTAAGTTCCTGGATCTGTGTCGCCCACGACCACCCCTGGCTCTGATGAGAGAAAATGATGTGGCCAGGAGACCGCACAGAGGGGTGGGGACCTCGGCTGAGAGCTCCCTGCAGGAGTCCAGGGAAGCCTCTCACATCCAGGCAGGAGCTGAGCGGAACATGGGAGCTGCCCTCCTGCCCCGAGGCTCCCTCTGGCCCCCTGAGGCCTCTCTTGCTGTGTCTGATCCTCCAGCCAAGTCAGGGGTGAGCATTTTCATTTCCTCAGCCACCTAAACTCCTGGAGGGTTCTTCTGGAGCTCTGACAAGTGGAGCATATAAAGGCAGAGACCTTGAGTTCAGGTTCAGTTCAGTTCAGTTCAGTTGCTCAGTCGTGTCTGACTCTTTGTGACCCCATGGACCACAGCACACCAGGCATCCCTGTCTATCACCAACTGCCAGAGTTCACTCAAACTCACATCCATTGAGTCGGTGATTCCATCCAACCATCTCATCCTGTGTCATCCCTTTCTCCTCCTGCCTTCAGTCTTTCCCAGCATCAGGGTCTTTTCGAATGAGTCAGTTCTTTGCATCAGGTGGCCAAAGTATTGGAGTTTCAGCCTCAGCCTCAGTCCTTCCAATGAATATTCAGGACTGATTTCCTTTAGGATGGACTGGTTGGATCTCCTTGCTGTCCAAGGGACTCTCAAGAGTCTTCTCCAACACCACAGTTCAAAAGCATCAATTCTTTGGTGCTCAGCTTTCTTTATAGTCCAACTCTCACATCCTTACATGACCACCAGAAAAACCATAGCTTTGACTAGACAGACCTTTGTTGGCAAAGTAATGTCTCTGCTTTTTATAAGCTGTCTAGGTTGGTCATAACTTTTCTTCCAAGGAGCAAGTGTCTTTTAATTTCATGGCTGCAGTTACCATCTGCAGTGATTTTGGAGCCCCAAAAAATAAAGTCTGTCACTGTTTCCACTATTTCCCCATCTATTTGCCATGAAGTGATGGGACCAGATGCCATGATCCTGTTTTCTGAATGTTGAGTTTTA
>NW_011494644.1:6649304-6652911 GCF_000754665.1 Bison bison bison
CTGCCATAAGCGTGGTGTCATCTGCATATCTGAGGTTATTGATATTTCTCCCACCAATCTTGATTCCAGCTTGTGCTTCCTCCAGCCCAGCATTTCTCATGATGTACTCTGCATATAAGTTAAATAAGCAGAGTAACAATACTCCTTTCCTGATTTGGAACCAGTCTGTTGTTTCATGTCCAGTTCTAATTGTTGCTTCTTGATCTGCATACAGATTTCTCAGAAGGCGGGTCAGGTGGTCTGGTATTCCCATCTCTTGAAGAATTTTCCTCAGTTTGCTGTGGTCCACACAGTCAAAGGCTTTGGCATAGTCAATAAAGCAGAAGTAGATGCTTTTCTGGAACTCTCTTGCTTTTTCTATGATCCAACAGGTGTTGGCAATTTGATCTCTGGTTCCTCTGCCTTTTCTAAATCCAGCTTGAACATCCGGATGTTCACGGTTCACGTATTGCTGAAGCCTGGCTTGGAGAATTTTGAGCATTACTTTACTAGTGTGTGAGATGAGTTTGAGCATTCTTTGCCATTGCCTTTCTTTGGGATTGGAATGAAAACTGACCTTTTCCAGTCCTGTGGCCACTGCTGAGTTTCCCAAATTCGCTGGCATATTGAGTGCAGCACTTTCACAACATCATCTTTTAGGATTTGAAATAGCTTAATTGGAATTCCATCACCTCCACTAGCTTTGTTCATAGTGATGCTTCCTAAGGCCCACTTGACTTCACATTCTAGGATGTCTGGCTCTAGGTGAGTGATCACACCATCATGATTATCTGGGTCATGAAGGTCTTTTTTGTATAGTTCCTCTGTGTATTCTTGCCATCTCTTCTTAATATCTTTTGCTTCTGTTAGGTCCATGCCATTTCTGCCCTTTATTGTGCCAATCTTTGCATGAAATATTCCCTTGGTATCTCTAATTTTCTTGAAGAGATCTCTAGTCTTTCCCATTCTGTTGTTTTCCTTTATTTCTTTGCACTGGTCACTGAGGAAGGCTTTTTTATCTCTCCTTGCTATTCTTTGGAACTCTGAATTCAAATGGGTGTGTCTTTCCTTTTCTCCTTTGCCTTTCACTTCTCTTCTTTTCATAGCTGTTTTTAAGACCTCCTCAGACAACCATTTTGCCTTTTTGCATTTCTTTTTCTTGGGGATGGTCTTAATCTCTGTCTCCTGTACAATGTCATGAACTTTCATCCATAGTTCTTCAGGCACTCTGTCTATCCAATCTAATCCCTCAAATCTATTTCTCACTTCTACTGTATAGTTGTAAGGAATTTGATTTAGGTCATACCTGAATGATCTAGTGGCTTTCCCTACTTTCTTCATTTTAAGTCTGAATTTGGCAATAAGGAGCTCATGTTCTGAGACACAGTCAGCTCCTAGTCTTGTTTTTGCTGACTGTATAGAGCTTCTCCATCTTTGGCTGCAAAGAATATAATCAATCTGATTTTCATATTGACCGTCTGGTGATGTCCATGTGTAGAGTCTTCTCTTGTGTTGTTGGAAGAGGGTGTTTGCTATGACCAGTGTGTTTTCTTGGCAAAACTCTATTAGCCTTTGCACTGCTTCATTCTGTACTCCATAGCCAAATTTGCCTGTTACTCCAGGTATTTCTTAATTTCCTACTTTTGCATTCCAGTCCCCTATAATGAAAAGGACATATTTTTTGAGTATTAGTTCTAGAAGGTCTTGTAGATCTTCATAGAACTGTTCAATTTCAGCTTCTTCAGCATTATTGGTCGGGGCATAGACTTGGATTACTGTGATATTGAATGGCTTGCCTTGGAAATGAACAGAGATCATTCTGTCATTTTTGAGATTGCATCTAAGTACTGCATTTAGGACTCTTTTGTTGACCATGATGGCTACTCCATTTCTTCTAGTTCAGATAGACTGGGTTCAAATCCTGGCTCTGTCCCTAACTGAATTTTTGGTGTCACAGGTCACTTACCTGCCGTGGGCCACCTATGAGATAGAGCTCTTTTCAGTTCATTAATTTAAAACTTATATTTGTTTATTATTGAAGCATAGTTGATATACAATATTGTATAAGTTGCAGGCATACATTGTAGTGATTCACAAGTTTTAAAGGTTAAACTTCATTTATGGTTACTATAAAATATTGGCAGTATTTCCTGTGTTGTGTCATATACCCTTGTAGCTTATTTTATACCTAATAGTCTGTGCCTCTTAATCGGCCAGCCCTATGTTGCCTCTTCCCTATGAAATGCAGTTCTTAATGGTACTGACTTCCCAGAGTCTTAGGCAAAGTGAATGAGAAATAATAAATGAGAACCACTCATTGTCTGGCACATGGTACTCAAAATAATGTGACGATTGATATTATTGCCTGCAAAATATCTGACCCAGTGTGTGCAGTGTGTACTTACTTGGATCTGATTGCCTCTTCGTCCAGGAAGCCTTCTCAGAAGCCCCCAGACCAGGTTAGGTCTTGAACAACATGGTCCTGCCCCATGCTTCTAAGAGGCTTCTTGAGAACGGTACCTGCAGGTCACTCTTCCCTCTGGCACAGTCACAACCAGTGAAAATAATGATGTGTCACGAGCCACGCTGATTAACATGCTCTGATTGTGACCACGGCTTTGTGGAAGGAAGCCCCAGGACACAGGAGGGGATGTTAAAATATTACATTAATCATCCCTGTAATTAATGTCCAAAGTCCTCCTTCCTCCCTGGAATGCAGCATCAGGAAACGTGCCTGCTCATCTAATGGTGTTTCTCCATGCTTAGCAGGCTCTTAGTAAATATTAAATAACTGAAAGAACAAGAGAACCGTTGCCCCCAATTCAGTTTTATCAGGAATTCAATCATTCCTTCCTTCAACAAATACTTCTTGAATGTCTGCTGTGTGCCAGGCACACTATTCCAGGCTTGCGGGGGTACACCAATGAACAAAACAGGCAAAGATACTTGCCCTCATGGGGTTTATGTTTGACTGGACATTGATATGTGTCCCAGAGGGATATCTTAATACATGCTCATCACTCTTGAAACTGTCTTCTATTTTTAAATTTTTTCTTTTGAAAAATTGAAGGATAGTTAATTTACAAGGTTGTGTTAATTTCAGGTGTACAGCAGAGTGATTCAGTTTATATTATCTATATTCCTTTTTTAGATTCTTTTTCCATTAGAGGTTATTATTAATACAAGATGCTGAATATAGTTCCCTGTGCTGTACAGTAGATCCTTGTTGTTTTGATATTGTTGTTTAGTCGCTAAGTTGTGTCTGACTCTTTTGCGACCCCATGGACTATAGCCTGCCAGGCTCCTCTGTCCAAGGGGTTTCCCAGGCAAGAATACTGGAGTGGGTTGCCATTTCCTTTTCCAGGAGATAGTCCTGACCCAGGAATCGAAACCGAGTCTCCTGCTTGATGGGCAAATTCTTTACCATGGAGCCCCCTGGGAAGCCCCCTTTTGTTTACCGATTTTATATATAGTAGTGTGTCTCTGTTAATCCCAAGCTCCTAATTTATCCTGCTGCTGCTAAGTCACTTCAGTCGTATCCAACTCTGTGCGACCCCATAGACAGCAGCCCACCAGGCTCCCCCGTCCCTGGGATTCTCCAGGCAAGAACATGGAGTGGGTTGCCATT
>NW_011494644.1:6653011-6658753 GCF_000754665.1 Bison bison bison
AAAAGTGAAAGTGAAGTCGCTCAGTCGTGTCCGACTCTTCGCGACCCCATGGACTGCAGCCTACCAGGCTCCTCCGTCCATGGGATTTTCTAGGCAAGAGTACTGGAGTGGGGTGCCATTGCCTTCTCCGTAATTTATCCTTCTACCACCCCCGCTTTCCCCTTTGGTAACCATAAATTTGTTTTCTATGTCGGTGAGTCTGTCTCTGTCTTGGAACCACCCTCTTTTCGATTGGGTTCAGCCATTCAAGGTTCAAGGTCCGGGGGAAACTTTATGTATCATATCAGCATCCACTGAGGGCGCGTGGAAGGAGCTTTGAATGGATCTGAATGACCCTCAGCCACCAGTGGCTTCACTGGGGGCCCCTTCAATTACACTGACATGCCCACTGTCTTGCAGGTCATGCTCTCAGAGCGAAAAGGCACAGATGAGCTGTATGCTGTGAAGATCCTGAAAAAGGACGTGGTCATCCAAGATGATGACGTGGAATGCACGATGGTGGAGAAGCGGGTGCTGGCCCTGCCCGGGAAGCCGCCCTTCCTGACCCAGCTGCATTCCTGCTTCCAGACCATGGTAACTACCTGGGGGCTGGACCCCTCCACCTCCGGGCTTCCAGGCTTTGGCCAGAGCAGTTCTAGCAGTGGCCACCCCATAGAGGCACCCAGGCCCTTCCCATCCTGGAGACAGAAAGCTGTCAGGCCCAGGGATGGCTGTGGAGCATTTTTCTGAGGTTGCCACTGAGAAGCGCTCTCCCCTGAGGCAGATGCTGTTTCAACAAAGATAAAGGAACTCAGGCAATTGGTTTTATAACCAACTGAGCAGGGCCCTCCTCTGGCAGCAAGAGGTGACTTGGGGACAGGAACTCAGGACTTTCAGTCCCACAATCTCAGATGTTCTAGCAGCAGTTACAGATGGGGATGAGGGCAGAGGTCCTCACAGGTGCCCCTACAGGGTCAGGGTCGGGCCTCTGGATCCTTCAGATAAATGTGTGATTCCATGCTGCAGGTTGCATGGCCCTCATAGGACTCCCGGGGCAGGGGGCACAGCCTGGGTGGGGGCTGATGAGCTCAGAGCCAGGCTTCTAAGAAGAAGAGGAAATCTATGTACTATCTGCTATTCACTGTGATTCTACTTTCATCTGTGAGAATGAGAGACATCCTTCAAACAACCTCTTTCCTTCCCCCTGTGCACACTAGACCTGGCTCTCCATCCCACTGTGGCCATCAGACCACAATCTGGGGCCCCATTCAACTCACTGGGCTCTGCTGTCACATCCCCCATTGCATTGACTGGTAACTCTCCCCCTGTCTCCTTTGCTTTAAGAGCACGACCTTCTCAGAAATAGGACCTAGCTTTCTCAGCCATCTGCCTCATCTATGAGCCTTTCCCAGGTACCAGACACTGTGTGTGTGGAGGGGGTGGGAGTAGGGGAAGGAAGGCAGGGCAGAGCCCAAATGCAAAGAGATAAGAGTTAATTCTTGCTTTGGAAGCTTCTCAGGGCAAAGGCCTAGAGTCTTAAAGATGCTTTAAGGGCACGTTCAAGATTATTTTGACTTGCTCCAGTTTGCACCCTTCGTTCTGATTTTAGAACCCAACTCCTGTGTGCGATGGGATGCTATTGTAAGTTGTGTGTGCTTTAAAGTTTCTTTTCTCCTCCAGCATCCCCAAGTCCTGTGCTCTGCTAAGTTCGACTGAGTCCCCCACCAGCCTAGAAAGACCCGGAACTGGGTTTGGGATAGGTATTCTCAGTGTAGGCTGTACCCTTGTAGTAGAACTACCTGTGGTGAGAGGGGCAGAGTCAGAACCCGGCTCCTTCCTTAGTGTGAGAGTTTCTTGATACATATTGGGGTCAGAGGGACCTGGGTTCACATCTCAGCTTTGTCATTTTCTGGCTGAGTGGCCTTGAGAAAATCATGCAACCCCGCTGGGCCTCAGTCTCTTCATATGTAAAGGGATAAAAGTAGGTGCATCCAAGGTTGCTATGAGGAGGAAATGAGATTACACATGAGACGTGCTTAACACGGTGCTTGTTACCTGGTAAACACTCTTGTGTTCTGCTCAGCTCTCAGTCGTGTCCGACTCTTGTGCGACCCCATGGACTGTAGCCCCCCAGGCTCCTCTGTTCATGGGATTTCCCAGGCAAGAATACTGGAGTGAGTTGCTATCTTCTACTCCAGGGGATCTTCCTGACCTAGGGATCAAACCATGACTCCTACATTGGCAGGCAGATTCTTTACTATTGCACCACTTGGGAAGCCCCCAAACACTCATAAATGTTGGTTATCCACTTCACAGACATTTAACATTGGCCTTGGCCTGGACTGGTACTGAGCTATAGAGCTGAGGAAGCTAGGTCCTCTTTTTGAGAAGCTAGGTCCTGTTTTCTCCTCTTAAAGCAAAGATGACAGACACGGGGATGTTACCAAACAATGTAAAGCTGCTGTGATAGCAGAATCTGGAGAAGTCAAGGAGTCCCTAGGTTGTTCCTTGATGCCACAGGGGCATCTGCATTTTGGGTGAAGGGATGGTTTTTTCTGCTGGGGCCCTTGCCCCGAATCCCAATCTCCCTGCCACAGGTCAAGAGAGAGGGAACATTCTAGGGAAATGTGTGCAGTATTTCTTTCGGAGGCTTTGACCCACCAGCCTCTTGTCGGGGTCTGCTGGTGACAGTGGGCTATAAGAAGATTTTCACTCTGCTGCCGGCAGAGAGCGGAAGTCGTGTTTGCCAGTGTGTGGAGCATGTACCACCATGCAGTATGGTGCTGGGTAGTTTGAAGGGTGATTTTGGGTGCTGCACAGATTTTAAATTGTGTTCTTTTAAGTTCACTGTACATTCTTCTGAGTACCTTGAGGAGGGTGTTTCTATGTGATGCTGCTGCTGCTGCTAAGTCCTTTCAGTCGTGTCCGACTCTGTGCGTCCCTATAGATGGCAACCCACCAGGCTCTCCCGTCCCTGGGATTCTCCAGGCAAGAACACTGGAGTGGGTTGCCATTTCCTTCTCCAGTGCATGAAAGTGAAAAGTGAAAGTGAAGTTGCTCAGTCGTGTCCGACCCTCAGTGACCCCATGGACTGCAGCCTTCCAGGCTCGTCCGTCCATGGGATTTTCCTCGCAAGAGTACTGGAGTGGGGTGCCATTACCTTCTCTGTCTATTTGGTGCTAGCATGGCCATTAACATCTTTCTAACACTTGCCTTTTTAACAGAGAGAGAGGGGACCAGGCTTCAGGTTCTGAGCTTTGACAAATAGCAGTTTCTTTTACTTACTTATTTTTAATTGGGGAATAATTAGTTTACAATATTGTGTTCGTTGCTGCCATACATCAACATGAATCAGCCATAGGAATACAATTTCCTTTTAAAATATTTATTTAGGCTGTGCTGGGTCTTTATTGTGGCATGCGGGATCTTTAGTTGCAGCATGGAACTCTTAATTATGGCATGTGGGATCTAGTTCCCTGACCAGGGATCGAACCTGGACTCCCTGCTTTGGGAGGATGGAATCATAGCCGCTGGACCACCAGGGAAGTCCCTAAATAGCAGTTTCTAAGTCATTGTTTTGCTTTTATTTTATATATTTTTTACGGATTTCTTTCATTTAAGACAGCACTATAAAGTCTTTCAATTTTTAAATTTTGAGATATTATAAGACAAATATGAAGAAACCACACACAATTAGTGTTTTAATAATGAGTTTTTATAGAGTTAAGCTCCTTATACCACCATCCAGGTCAAGAAAGAACTTTGGCAGCCACTCTAGAAGTTTCTCTGTGTCCCAATCTCCATCTCCCCGCAAATGGTAGCTTGACTTCTTTGCCTGTCTCTGTAGTTTTATCACTTAAGTTTTATCATCCCTTGATAAGATAGTTTACTCTTTCCCCTTGGTAGAAATTTGCTGTGTCTTTAATATAATGATTTCCTTCTCCATTCTTTCCATCCTTTCTTTTACTTGCTAAAGAGCCTGGGCTGTCTGACCCATAACATTTTCACAGTCTGAATTTTTCTGATTGCTGTCTGAGGGCCAGCGTATCTGTTTCCGCTGTCCCCTGTTTTTTGAAAATTGGTATCTGAACCTAGAGGCTTGGCCAGACTCAACTTTGATCCCTTTGGTAAGACCAGGTGGCTGTTTTTTTTTTTTTTTTTTTTTAATCCAAAGGCACATAATGTCCAGTTGCCCCTCTTTTTGTATGTTGGCAACCAGAGATGCTCTGTGTCTGGGTCCATGAATTCATAAAGGACTGTGAGGTGGTGATTTCCTAATTCTATCATTTCTTTTTCTTTATTAGTTGGATGCTTTTATAAAGAGAGACTTCCCTCACCTGTTTCTTTGTCCCCTGGTGGTACAGTTCATCTAGAAATCAGGATAGATAGATGAGGCTTTTCTCTTACTTGACAGTTTTCATGAATTGGTTCACTGTTATGCCCCAAAGGTAACTAAAGTTTGCTTAATAGAGTTTTTGTAAAGAAAAATGTTAAGTGAGCAACAATTCACATCACACGAGACTTGGCAGAGATGGAGAAGGACATACTTCTTACAAGTTCAAATCTCTAATGTTACCTTGGGGAGTGAAAGCCTGGAGGTATTCAAGTCATGACTAAACCCTTAGACCTCTAGATTCCCTCATTCCCACATCTTCTCTTTTTTCCATTGGCAGTTCCTACATTGACTCATGGAGATCACCAGATGAAGGACAGTTTCAGTGGTAAATACACTAAGAAGGAGACCTTGTTCTCAAGGAAGAGTCTGGGCTATCTTGGAGCAAAAGCTTTCAATTTCAGTTGGATGTGTTGAGATTAGGGGAAATTGGTCGTTGGTTGTTAATACTCATTAAGTAAAGTATCTTCATTTGTAATTTACTGTTTTAAACATGATACAGTGGATTTGAGGCTCTTCTTTTAACGTTGAGTCTTGAATTTCAGTATGCTTTCTGGAACTGGGGAGTAGGGCCTAGGCGTGCATGGAAACAGCACAACATCTTGGGTCCCCTCCACGACATCCACGAGCCGTCACCTGCCAGAGAAGAGAGAGTAACAGCCAAGAGAATTGAGTGGATTCGAGTCTTGTGTGGGGAGAAAGGCCTCCTTTTAAAAACTGACCCCATCCAGCAAGGCTGGGGATGGAACTGGTTGCTTTCCGGTTGGTGAGGATCAGATGAAATTGTTATCCCATCTGTATTTGCAGGAAAAATATGTAACTTCTCACATGCCTCATGTGGTGGCCAAAATTTTAAAAAACAAAACAAACAAACAAAAGTACTTAACTTTAAGTAGCAGAGTTATGCCTGGCTCAGGGAGATGCACTTCCTGCCAGCTGAGGGTGAGGCCCTTGGGGGCTGAGCAGGGTCAGCTGAGAGGAAAGCCAAGACTTCTCCTATCTCACATCCAACACCACATCACTGAGTGAAAGGCCCCCATTGAAATGTTTTTGTTTACTTTTTCCTTTGGCTAAGCACTTGTATTTTAAGTTTCAGTTCAGTTCAGTTCAGTCGCTCAGTTGTGTCCGACTCTTTGTGACCCCCTGAATTGCAGCACGCCAGGCCTCCCTGTCCATCACCAACTCCCGGAGTTCACCCACACCCACATTCATTGAGTCGGTGATGCCATCCAGCCATCTCATCCTCTGTCGTCCCCTTCTCCTCCTGCCCTCAATCCCTCCCAGCATCAGGGTCTTTTCCAGTGAGTCAGCTCTTCGCATGAGGTGGCCAAAGTGCTGGAGTTTCAGCTTTAGCATCATTCCTTCCAAAG
>NW_011494644.1:6658853-6660473 GCF_000754665.1 Bison bison bison
GTTGGATCTCTTTGCAGTCCAAGGGACACCAAGAGTCTTCTCCAACACCACAGTTCAAAAGCATCATTTCTTCGGCTCTCAGCTTTCTTCACAGTTCAACTCTCACATCCATACATGACTACTGGAAAAACCATAGCCTTGACTAGACAGACCTTTGTTGGCAAAGTAATGTCTCTGCTCTTTAATATGCTATCTAGGTTGGTCATAACTTTCCTTCCAAGGAGTAAGTGTCTTTTAATTTCACGGCTTCAGTCACCATCTGCAGTGATTTTGGAGCCCAGAAAAATAAAGTCTGACACTGTTTCCACTGTTTCCCCATCTATTTCCCATGAAGTGATGGGACCGGATGCCATGATCTTCTTTTTCTGAATGTTGAGCTTTAAGCCAACTTTTTCAGTCTCCTCTTTCACTTTCATCAAGAGGCTTTTGAGTTCCTCTTCACTTTCTGCCATAAGGGTGGTGTTGTCAGCGTATCTGAGGTTATTGATATTTCTCCTGGCAATCTTGATTCCAGCTTGTGCTTCTTCCAGCCCAGCATTTCTCATGATGTACCCTGCATATAAGTTATTTCAGAGATTTGATAATGCAGTAGGGCTTCCTTGGTGGCTCAGTGGTTAAAAAAAAAAAAAAAATCTGCCTGCCAAGCAGGAGACTCGGGTTTGATCCCTGGGCTGGAAGATGCTCTGGAGAAGGAAATGGCAACCCACTCCAGTATTCTTGCTTGGGAAATCCCCTGGGCAGAGGAGCTTGGCAGGCTACAGTCTATGGGGTCGCAGAAATGTTGGACTTGACCTAGAGACTAAACAACAAGAATAATGCCTACAATACATGAGACACAGGTCCAGCCATCTTAAGCCACATGAATGATGGCCCCCGGATGGTCTCAGCATCACCTCCATTTCACAGATGAGGGCATGAAGCCATACATAGTAGCTCGTACATTTCAGGGCCAGGATTGGAAGCCAGGCAGCCAGGCTCCAAGGGGCTTTACACTTCATCACTACACGGTGAGGTCTTCTGAGTGCATGTTCCCCGATTCCCACCTCATCTGACTCACCTGGGGCGGAACTGCCAGCAGCCAGCCTGTCTCTGGGCTCTAGCGGGGGCCCAGTCACATCCCTCACCTGCTCCATAAAATATCACCCGTGCTGCATCCCTCCACTTTCCACCCCCACTCCCTGGAGTGGACCTGACTCCCATCTGAGCATCTGCCATCATGTGGGCCAGTGAATACTCTGCCTCATTCCAGCCTCACAAAGAATCGTGCGGTGAAAGCATTTATCTGACATCCCACCTTGAAAAAGAAGGGATTGAAGATCTGGGACATGGAGGGTAGTTTGCCCTCGACACAGCACTGCTGAACCCAGAACCCAAGTTTTTTCTAATAGATTATATTGAGTTGCTACCAAAATGGCCCTAACAGACAAAAACAATAAAAAGCGGCAGCTGGCGTTAGTGTTCAGTGAGTGTCATACTGTGTACTCAACACTCTACAGATAACCTCTCATTTTATCCTCCGACACCACCCTGGGTGAGCCCTGGAATTGCCCCCAGTGTAGAGATAAGGATGCTGGTATTCTGAGAAGTAACTTGAGCAATGCCATGTGGGAGCGGGGGAAT